>NC_138314.1:39045000-39467500 GCF_965601325.2 Salmo salar
TGTGTGTGTGTGTGTGTGTGTGTGTGTGTGTGTGTGTGTGTGTGTGTGTGTGTGTGTGTGTGTGTGTGTCTACCCTGTAACTCACTGAGACTGTCTGCAGCCGTGTGTGTGTGTGTACCCTGTAACTCACTGAGACTGTCTGCAGCCGTGTGTGTGTGTGTGTGTACCCTGTAACTCACTGAGACTGTCTGCAGCCGTGTGTGTGTGTGTGTGTGTGTGTGTGTGTGTGTGTGTGTGTGTGTGTGTCTACCTTGTAACTCACTGAGACTGTCTGCAGCCGTGTGTGTGTGTGTGTGTGTGTGTGTGTGTGTGTGTGTGTGTGTGTGTGTGTGTGTGTGTGTGTGTGTGTGTGTGTGTGTGTGTGTGTGTCTACCTTGTAACTCACTGAGACTGTCTGCAGCCGTGTGTGTGTGTGTGTGTGTGTGTGTGTGTGTGTGTGTGTGTGTGTGTCTACCTTGTAACTCACTGAGACTGTCTGCAGCCGTGTGTGTGTGTCTACCTTGTAACTCAGTGAGATGTGAGGCCTCCTTGGCTCCAACACACGGAACACAGTAAAACAACACAGAACACAACACAACCAACCTCTGAAAACCCCTTGAGCAAATGATGCTTAATGTTCTGTGAAGCAAACATGTTTTTTTTCTCTACAGACGTTTTTGCCTTTCTGAAATCTATAGTTGGTGTGTTTGTTTTGGGAGAGAGAAACTCAGGAGGGGGAGACCCTCTCCATCTGGCCTGCGTGATTGGTCGACAGACAGGAAGTCAGAGGAGGCCTGTGTGATGGATCGTGTCATCAGTCAGGAGCTCTGTTCAAGTCTCCGGTCTTTAAAACCCAACTGTAATTTCCCTCCATAGGATTTGGAGGGCTTATTTTTGCTAGCCCAACTGTCCTACCTACGTCAATGCCTCAAATTCTCAGGCATTTTTTTGCTATTAGTTTGCCCAACAAAACGCTTGTCTTGGATGATTTCATCAAGCCAATGTTCATTTTGTATTTTTATTGGTGCCATTACTGCATTAGTGAATGCATCTTTATTTCAGTGCTGAAACTCGCCTGGTTTAAGTGTTATGGACACTGTTTATAATGAGGCTTCCTTCCTGGTTTTTGCATGCAGCCCGCTAGCTCTTTCTGTTGTCTGTTTTTAGAAATCGCTTTGGTATTTTTGTGCTCACCTTTTGAAAATGTCTTCAAGCGTTTGAACAGTCACACTGCACACTAGCATCAAAAATGTCAACAGCTAGCTAGCAGATGTGAAAATGTCAGTGTTAAGCTGTAGTTGTTGATTCCACAACTTCACATGAATTGGACAATGTTTTGTTGTTGTTGATGATGGCAAACAGAACTTACTCTAAATACACAAGCAGGGACAGTTGCCTTGATAGCTTTCAACGACTGTCTTATGTATCTCGCAGATATCCAATTTACACATGGTCTTATTCACCACAATGGCCTCGATTGTCTACGAAGGAAGAAATCCTCTCCAATTAATAAAATTGGAGTGGATTTGGGGTTTCAGCCAATTTCATTTGCAAGCAAAACATTTAAATCCCCTTGGTTACGTCTCCATTTTGCATAAGAGGATAAGAAAGTGAAATGAAGGAGGATAAGAAAGTAAAATGGAGGCTTCATCTGTGGATAAGGTTATCTGGACACCATTCATCTCTCATTGCTTGGGTCAGGTGGAAGTCTCTGAAGCAATATCACTAATTACCACAGTCGATCTTGTTTGACGAGGAACACTCAACAAGAGATTCCTTTCAAACCTGTGTAGACAAAGGATATCTGCGATGGCAATCGCTGATAGGAAGTAATGAATCACAGCTCCTGTCCTGTCGGAATGAAGTACCATCACACACGAGGAAGTAGATCACTTGATATTGGCAGACGTGGTTAATTTTATCAGCTGCGTTGTGTGGAGCAGCTCTGAAGTGACACCTGGACCTTCTTGGCTGCATGATGAGGGGTTTTATCATCAGACAGAGTTCACACAGACCATTGGAGAAAATCTAGACTCAACTCAACTATTCAGATTCTCTGTTGTGAACAGGTTCCATGGTTCTAAAATCTGAACACAACTGACAATCTGAACCAGTCCAGTTGAGAGTCTAGTTTCTGTGTGAACTCGGCTTTAAGGAATACTTTATTACACAGTTTTGGATTGTAGAAGTATTTGTTATTGGTCTTTGACATACTTCTTTCTTTCTATTTCTTTCTGCACTTGCAACGCCAGGATAGTGGGTTCAATTCCCGAGACCACCTGTCCATAAAATGTATGCAAGCATGATTGTATTTTTTATTTAACCTTTATTTAACTAAGCAAGTCAGTTAAGAACAAATTCTTATTTACAATGACGGCCTACCCCGGCCAAACCCTAACCCGGATAGGGGTAGGCCGTCCAAACCCTAACCCAGCGTTTGGGACTCCCAATCACGGCCGGTTGTGATACAGCCTGGAATTGAATCGGGGTCTGTAGTAACGCCTCTAACACTGAGATGCAGTGCCTTAGACCGCTGCGCCACTCGGGAGCCCTGTATGTCGCTCTGGATAAAATCATTTTATAAATGGCTTAAATGTTATTTTAACTTAGGATGTACTGTATCTTTTGAATATGGCCCGCTTTTAAGTAAGTAAGCTTATGTGTGTGTGCTTGCGCACAGGTGTGACGGTGGTTCTGTGCTTGTGTTCCAGGGAGCCGAGCCGGCCCACTACCCTGCTGCCTGCTGACTGGTGCCTGGGCCGGGAGGACGAGGCCCCGGGGCTAGAGGCACTGCCCCTTAGGCTGATGCAGCACGACTGTACCTCCGTCAAGACCCTGCTGCTGCGCCTCCGGAGGACCCTGCAGGAGGTAGGCTACAGTAGGACCACCTGTCTCACCTTACACTGGTTTTGGAGGGAGGGAGGGGGGTGAGGAGAGGGAGGGAGCGTGGAGGGAGGAGGGGTGGAGGAGGATGAAGGGAGGGAGGGGTGGAGGGAGCATGGAGGGGGGGGGGGGGAGCATGGAGGGAGGGAGGGGGGTGAGTCTGGAGGGAGGGAGGGGTGACCTGACCCATGCATGCATGCGTCATCAATTTCAAGGGTTTTCCCTGCAAGTTTAATTGATGACCACATAGCAGTTGATAGAATCTAATCCATGGGCATAACAAAGACCCTAGTCAATGGCATTAATCACCCAATTGAGAGCAAAATGTGATGTAGCCTACATCAGAATGGTGGATGCCCGAGCAGCAGACCAGCCAGCCCTCATCTACCGGTATTCTCCTCTATCAAAGGCCTGAACATGGTATTTTTAAACCTCAACAACAAGTATCTCAACAACAAGTACTTACATTTGTTTATTTGAATAGCTATGAGCTTTTGGCGTTGTCACGCAGGGAAGCTGGGAGCTTGTTAAAGCCTCGCCCGACACAGTGCCCTCCACAGCTTTTTAACCGCCTTTGTGTATTTAATGAGGGTTTTGATTCTGGGAATGGATAGTATCTGGAGTGGCTAAAGAAACGCAATCAAATTACATCCCACTATTATAAAGTGATTAGCTATTTGTGTAATGGCTGATTAGACGAGAAATCACACATTGCTATCGTCCCAGCAGATTCCATGGTGTTTGGTTAATGTTTAATTTCTTGCAATCCATTCTACAATGGCCGTGGACGAGACCCAGTCCTACAGTACAAAGCGTGGCTACTCTGGCAAAAAGACCGTAGCAGTCTGAATATGTTATTTGGTGACAAGACATTCGGCACTGCTGGCGCAGCTGTAATACACATCTCCCAGTGTTGTTATTGAATGGCACCTCCCTCTTGTAGCATCTGCCTGCTGTTGTGTTTAAACTGAGATCCAAACGAACGCAAACAGATCACAAGCCGATTCGAGCGAGGCGTTGTCTTATTCTCTGTTATATGCTTTCCTCCTCCTCTGTGGTGTTTCATCCTTTACACATACAGAATAAAACGGTCTAATATTGGATAAAACACAGAGGCGAGGGGCCTTTCTGCTCAGGCAAAAAAACCTTATTGCACCGCATGCTTTTCACAGAGGTTCTGAATACCTTTTGAAAGCCAAGTTTAAAGGGGGTAAAATGCCTTTTTAGTTATTTTAAGCATTTCAATTCTTGATTTCTGATTTCAATATGATTAAATAGTGTATCAAAGTGGGCTGGGGGCTACATTATTAATTTATCATCTCTGGTCACTGAGCTCTGGCACCTCAAATAAAACGTTATTCAAATGAATGCTTTCAGGCAGCGCCATGCCGAAATTGAAAGGGGTTTTAACTGAACCTTATCTAATTGTCTGGACCTTCCTACGCCAGCCTGTAGGAGAAATGTGACCTTAAACCTGCATGTGGGGATACACATTGATCAAAGTTAAAACATTCTGGGTCAGACTAGTCTGTCTGGCTATATATACTGCACCTGTAAGTGCCCACACCCACTGCTTCTCTTTAAGGGCATCCAATCACATGCTATCTAAAGATTATTACCCTGTTAAAGTTAGGACATTCTATGTATTGAAGCATGTTAATAGATGTATAACTGAACCTGCATGTGAAGAGACGCTGTACGATAGTCTTGATGTCACTGTAAATGAGGCAAGAAGGCATCAAATGACATGAATGGTCAGTGTTGTAGCTGTAACAGTCTTTCTCCTGTCTGTACTGTGTGTTATTTTCAACTACCCGTTACAGTATATTTAGTCATATTCCTATTGACATGTTATCCTCTCACCTCAAATAATATATTTTATTGAAATAATAAATGAACAATGTAACCCTTTTAGGATGTGTGCATGTTATTGCAAATATAACATTTCTGAATGTCACCTCTCTCCCTCAGAGCACTGACACAAGTCCTGCAAGCAGCCTTCATTCTCTCCCCATCAGCCCTTGTAGTGAGAAGTCACTGCCCCTCAAGGTAATGTTTTTTCAGATCACTTCCGCAAGGCTCAACCACAAGGGGTATCTATCTAGACCGTGCTGTATAATATACCTCTAAAGCTTTCTCCAGTCTGGGCACATTTAGAAGTGTTTTCTACCACCTGCAGTTCTTTAAAAGATCAAAAACTTGTTCCAGTCTGTCTGCGCCTTAAAGTGCCACAGCAACTTGAGCCTTTCTCCGTCATAGCATCAGTGGAATTTGATCTAGATGAGATGATCTCATTAATGAATCCCTTTGGGGAAGTCGCGGGGTGGCAGTGGAGGATTTATCAAATGGGCTTTTGTCAGGGTTTTCTAAGAGAAAGGGGATTTAGTTTGGTGGTTGGCAGCAGAGTTTTTGTGGCGGTTGTGGAGTAAAGAGCGCATGAGTGGAAATTAGTTTTTTGTGTGTATGTGTGTGTTTGTGTGTTTGTTTGTGACCTCTTTACTGACCTACATGGAGCAGCCGCACCAGCAGGAGCAGGAACACTATGCAGAAGGAGCGCCATGTGACGCTCTGGTCCATCTCCTCCTCCTCCGAGAGAGAGAGAGCGAGAGCCCATGCATCTGACATTGTTGGATGAAAGGGGGGAGTGGTGGGACTCGTCCCGCCGTTCCAGAAAAATCTGAGTTTAAAAATAAAGCCCTGGAACCCACCTGAGACGAAACCGTGTCACTCCTTGTCCTACTTTGAGCAAAACTTCCTTTAGCGAACATTTGCTATCCCTGCCTTTTTATAATTAGCGCCCTCGGAAAGCGGCTCCCGTGGAGAGCACAGCGCCGGCGTACGAGTGGGGAATGGGAGCAGGCAGCGGCATGGCGGGCGCTCTCTCTCATCACTCCTCCTTGGATGGAGTGATCGCAGCGGAATGCCAAGCTCATCCATCGCCTGACGTGTTTTGCGTAACCTTTTCCCCAAACACTTTTGTGTTGTTTCTGTACAAACAAGTGGCAGGAAAGGCAACACTTTCTGACATCCTGTCCAGAGGCCGGGTGAGGCTGCAGATAAACCTGAACTCTTAGAAACCTTCCGCAGCCTGGCTGTCTCCTTGAGGTGCTGTTAAGGTGTGTGTGTGTGCGTGCCTACTGCTGTTTTTGCCCAGGGCCCGGCCACATGTGCTGTAAACATTCTACCCTCACTGCGAATTAGGCTGACCAATAGGGTCACTATACAGACATTCAGCCCAACTTTGTTAACCTTGGGTGGTCAGGCTCATTGTGGGGAGGGAGAGAGGCTGCATACGTGTTGTTCTGTTGAATATTCATAAGGGGGGCGAGGGTGGGTTCTGCTGGGGACCCAGTCTCGCTCTGTCTGTCTCTCTCTCTCTCTTCTATGGTAATGTGCAGATAAAGTGCCTGTCCGTGAACATCTCTAATGAAGACAGATTTAAGGATTCCCCTCAGGCGGCGGTTTAGAGGATGTTACAGTTTCCTATTTACTCTGTGTGACCTCATCAGGACGTGACCCCACCACGGAAGACAAAAACACAGGCTTCCATGGCATTAACGGACTAATATTTACATTTACATTTTAGTCATTTAGCAGACGCTCTTATCCAGAGCGACTTACAGTAGTGAATGCATACATTTCATACATTTCATACCATTTCATGCATATTTTTGTTGTTGTTCTGTACTAATATGACATGGTCTATTTCAGAAAGAGACAAACTTTCCACTAAGTTGTACCCACGCATGTGTTTTTGTTGAGGGGGGATATTGGAGAGTAACGGAGGGTCAGCAAACAATGGTCGACGGGGATTTGATGTTGTTTTAGGAAAAACCCAAAGAAAATAACAGGCATAAAGCAGCAGAAGGCACTAAGCCTATTCAGATTTGCAACATTGGGTCACGTAGATCGCAGAGTTCTATTGTTGTTTTATAAACTGGGTATTTAAAACCCTGAATGCTGATTGGCTGACAGCCGTGGTATATCAGACTGAATACCACGGGTATGACAAAACATTTATTTTTACTGCTCTAATATTGTTGTTAACCAGTTTATAATCGGTGCGGCAGGTAGCCTAGTGGTTAGAGCGTTGGCCATATATGGTTGCTAGGGCCTGCCTCCCCTTACTGGCTGCTGACCAGACAAGGTCATGGAGAAAGAAGTGCTGTATGCGCTGTGATGCGGCCATAGTTCATCTTAGGGTTACCAGAGGGAGAGCACATACTGTACACACACTCTTCACCCTGCTCTCCCCCCTCTCTTTCTGTCCTGCTCCCCACTTCCCCTGTTACATAATACAGTGGCCTGTGTTCTGACTCCACATTCTAGACATTACCTTCTCTTCTATGGTAGTGATGTGGTAGAGTGTGGTGGTTTCCCGAGTGGCGCGGCGGTCTAAGGCACAGCATCTCAGTGCTAGACGCGTCACTACAGAGCCTGGTTTGATTCCAGGCTGTGTCACAACCGGCTGTGATTGTGGGTCCCATAGGGCGGCATACAATTGGCCCAGCGTCGTTAGGGTTTGGCCGGGGTAGTCCGTCATTGTAAATAAACATTTGTTCTTAACTGACTTGCCTAGTTAAATAAAGGTAAAATAAAAAATGTGGTGGCTCTATGCTCAGTGTTCACCTTCCCCAATGCATCCTCCTCCTGAAGTAGTGTGTGACTTTCTCTGCTCTTCATTCCAGGAGCGGGGGAGGGAAGAGGCTCTGGTGCTGCAGCTGAGGGAGAAGGACGAGCTGATCCTCCAACTGCAGGCTGAGCTGGTGAGAGGCACACTGTAGCACTGTGGGAGAAGAATGTCTGAACATTGAATGTAATGTATGTGGGTTCTTCCATTAGAAATTCAGTTCACTCCCAATATACTGTACAATTCAATATAGAATGGGATACGGGAGGTGCACTAGTAACTTCTCAGGATGCACATGTGCGGTCTTTTAATAGTTGCCTGTGCAAAACAGAAACAACTGGGTCCGATTGACATAGAAGCTCCTTATCGGTTTGGAGCATCTCAGCATGGTGCACACAGACAGCACTTCATCACAGGGCACACAGACAGCATCTCAGCCTCTAGTCCTTCCTTTGACAACAGCAGAGGGCACTTAGGAGACTTCTATCTTTCTCTCTCTAATTCTCTCTCTCTCCATTTCTTTCCTTGTTTAGGACTTTCTCTCCAGCTTATCACACTCAGCACTGCTCTCCTCTCCCCATTCATAATAGAGATTAAAGAGAAATATGAAGATTGACTAACAAAGGGAAAAGTAGTGTTGTTGAATGTTTATTTTAATCGGCTTTGATCGCGTTTGATCAAATTTAGAAGCAAACATATATCTTTTTACCTAGCTTTGTATTTGATTTGAAAACCAAAACAAGTCATTTGGTTTGTTGTTGTTTTAATGGAGAATTTATGTTCCCAAAATAAACCAAATGCAAGTCGGGAATGTAAAATGTTTTTCTGGGTTTGTAGAGCTGTTGGTTTTGTACTGAAAAACATGTATAATTTGACATATTGCCCCTGAGGCTTCATTTGTTATTTTTTATATATAACATGTCATAATGTCTAGCACTGCCAGTATGTCCCGCAGAGTCAGTTCCCGTTTGACATCTGTGTGTTTGCACATTCTGGTTCTAGGTACCGATTGCTCCTCTCTCCTTCTCTTCAGACTACCATATGGTCCATAAGAAAACACACTAAGCAATGTGGTGTTGGCCCAGCTCAGATAAGGATGACCCAATCAATCAGGTTCCTCATGAAACAAGGATCTTAGCCAAAGACGAGGGATGCTGGGAGACCTCCGTACTGTTTGAAGTCTGGCGCTGGTGGTGTGACGATACTTACTCTCTGGCAGATTGCATGTGGCATTCACCAGCCATGTTCGCTGCACAGCATAACCCACTTTAATTCAGGACATATGCCTCGGATTGCAAACCAGAATTGAAACCCTAATTGATAGAATTGATATTAACAGAACGTAATGCTCACCAGCATCATTTGCAGGGGAATCGTCGGCAGCCCCCTCCCCCCCGCCCCCCAAAAAGGGCGGTATTTTCAAGGAAAGGGCAGCTTTTAGCCAATCTCCCCTCTAGTCCGCTGCTAAATCTGTCAGCTGAGAAGTGTTCATTATGCCAGAGTGAGACCTCGCAGCGCATTGGCCAGTACTACCTGTCTGTTTTTATTAGCCTTTTGTTTTCTCTGGTGCACTTTGCAAGGTACCATGGTCCAAGGTTTGGTTGCGAAATCCTCCCGCCGTGTCTTTCAAAAAACGTTCATGCCCCAGTGGTTTCAGGGTTTGTTACTTGGATGGAGTTGAATATTTAATCATTTTTTTTGCATGTGGTGTTTCTTAAACCGTGTGCGCTAACTGTTAGTAGTAAGACCAATGATGTACAGTATACAGTAAGACCAGGGCCTGGGATTTCTCATTGTCAGGCCACTTGATCAAGCCAAAACTCCTGTCCCTATCTCTGATATATCCTTTGGGCCAGGAGTTTTTCCTGACCCTGTGACCTGACCTGGGAAAACTCCTGGCCCCTAGTATGGGTGAAATTCCTGATGTTGGTCTGTGTGTTCTGTGTACAGGAGAGTGCCAAAGCTGCCCTGAAACCCATCTGCCAAAAAGCTGACAGAACCACGCAGACTGACCGCCCTGGATCAGAGGTGAGTACACATCTCCATTTGGAACTGCTGGTCTCACATATATCTTTCCTTTTGGAGATGTCCCAGATACACCGTAGCTTCAGTGGTATCTCATTGCCATTATAAAGTGACGTCTATTCCCTGAGAGCTCTGTGTTCAGTTTAGCCTGCAACAGATGACATGGCCTGCCTGGCTTAGGGAGTTGGAACAGTCTGGGAACATGGGGGCCGTAACAGATGACTGCCTAAAAAAGGCTTTCCTGCAATAGCAACAACAACAAAAAAAGCATACTGTGTTTGCTTCTTCCTAGATGTCTCCGGAAACTTTCCCCACTGTGCACACAATTTACAATGGATATCGTTTTTAAAGTTGCAAAATGTAAATGTTTGGGGCAACGTGTCCAAATTCACATAGAAATGTGAGTTATAGATCTGTCATTGTACTTGAAAACAAGTCTAAGAAGCAGTAGATCTGTTCTATGTACGCTATTTCTATGCTTCCCGTTCTTAAGTTTCATCTTTGCGTCTTTGACTTTCGGTTTTGTACACCAACTTCAAACAGCTGAAAAAACAATATTTTTGGTGATGGAAAAAATATATTTTAGATGGTACAATGATTCTCTACACTACACTAGCTTAGTTTGTCAAATAAACTGAAATTAGGAGTTTTAGCAACCAGGAAATGGCATCGTGATTTCTACATAGTGCACTTTTAACTAGGCTAAGTAGTCCTTTACACACACACAGCATACATCAATATGTTTCTCACAATGACCGCATAACTAGATTTAAGATACAGTTCTGAAAATGACCCGATGTGACTGACAACAAAACGTGCGTGTAGGCTATGTGTGCTCTTTCATTTATGTGTCTAGGAGTTTCTCGTACGAAAGGTTTGTCTGTACAATGTGTCGAAGCACATATAGACCAAAATGGTCACTTAATCACTTAGTTAAACCTGGGAATGGTGGTTGTCTAGGAGGAGGGGTGCTGCTAGTCCTCATTTATATTGCTGCCGTCACACGCTGTTTGCCTACAGCTAAGCAGAGGAGAAAGCACTGAAAGCAGGGTTCATCATCGCCATCATTTATCTTCTATCACTCCGAGATGGCTTTTAGTGGCCGCAGCATTTCTGTGCCCATAGAAAGATAAGCTTGTGTGTCTTTTTTTTCTTCTCCTCGTTAAATGTCTCTAGTCTTTGTTTGCTGTTCTTACTAATGTGTTTCCATAATGCACATTCAAATGGCCCCCTGTAATTGCCTCTCTGTCGGTTCGGGGCCTAATGCAACACAAATGTGTGTCAGCACCCCATTATACTTGGCCTTGAGTGTCATCACTGAAAAGAACACGGGGCAAAGTGGAGATTGTGCCGGTGAAAAGAACCCGCATATATTATGCTATTGCGTCTTAAGGGCTGTTGTTGTTCTCAAGCGTCCCTCTTCTTTTTGGAGAAGTGGTGGAGTTGAGAAAGATGTGTGTCCCCTCTCACACACTTTGGATACATCAGCTGTTTCATGTACTGAAACATGCATTCCACATGACCACATCCTAAACCGTACATGATCATGGCACCAGCTGGCGACCCGTTGCCTAGTTTTACAGGTTACTTTACTCAGCAGCAGCAGATGAGTTGCCCATTTTTAGTCTCCCGTGAGTAGATACTGCAAACCTATATAGGTTACTGCATCGAGGACAGGCAGATATAGAAAGTGTGTCCACAAGTGGGTCAGCTATTTTGAAAGGCTGGTGCGATTTCAGGAGGTCGTCTTGTTATTTAATATTTTTTTCTGGAGCACCCTCTTTCTCTCTCCCCCTCTCTCTCTATCTCTCCCTCCCTCTCTCTCTCCATCTGAGCTAATTAGCTTACAGGCAGAGGCAGAGCTAGCGCTGTCCTTTCTCCTTCCAGGCCCCCCAACACCACCAGGGACTGGCCTGCCCTGTTTTCCCGTTACCGGACACTCTGTTTTTGGCATCAGTCCTGTCCACCCTGCTCCCAAAGAACCAAGGCTCTGGAGCAAAGACTTCTCAAAGTCCTGGGAAGTTATTAAGCCACACAGCCGGAAGGGCATGTTTCTCCTACATAGGTGGAGCAATGAAGGGAGGAAGAATTGGGTTTGAAAGTAATACCTGAAGTGTAGATGGTCAATGACAACTGGGGAGCAAGGCAGTCGAATGACTCGACAAACTGAATAGATGTGAATCCTCTCGCTTCTTCAGACTGTATTTAAGGATTAGAGAGAGAGCGAGAGAGAGATTTATGTCCTCCAGAGACGTTTAAGAGCTCGAGGTACAGGCTATTTGAAAGTTTTTCGGGGGCTTAAATCAATTGAGATTGCTTTCTTTATCCAAGCCAATTTTCATTGGCTTTCTTAAGAGGGGACGTTTTATAGGGAATCAAAAGGTACTTGATGTGCAACACTCTGTCCCTCTTTCTTTTCTACCCCTCTGTCCAGTCTTCTAGTAGTCACTGTTGTCGCTACTTTAGTGCTTTTTTGAGCTCGTTTCGGTTCGATTATTAAAAAAATAAGGATTTCGGTTTAGATATTATTATTATTTTAAACATTAAATGCACTATGCATTAAGTTGGTTGAGTGCTGTAACTGCTTATCACTTATTAACAATAATTTATTCACATGACTTATTTCAGTTGTGTATATTACATTTATTTTATTTGATGACTTTATTATTTCATTCCAATTCATCATCTCATCACTATAGAGCTGCTGCCTATGCTGTCTGACAAAATCACTATTTTGTAGTTCTTCAAAGTAAGTAAGGCATACTTTTATGACTGCTGAATACCAACTATCAATTACTTAGATAATGTATTTTCAGATAGAGATACCTCACGATGCAACTGCTCTCTATCCCTCTCAATCGCACATTCTTTTGTCTTTTCCTCACCGTGTCTCCGCGCCCCACACAGACCGGACAAGTGGACGCGCAATGGATTATGGTCATTGTAGTTAATTTCCACGTTTTCTGCGCTAAAATATGTCAAATATTGGCCTGTTGGAAACTACAGCTCACTACTACATAAGTCGCTCTGGATAAGAGCGTCTGCTAAATGACGTAAATGTAAATCTGATTTCTTTCTAGAGAAACCAAACTAAATGGAATTCAAATAATTGAACCAATATCGGTCAATTAGTTGTTTAAAAAAACAGAAAATAACAGAAATGTTGCTTAATCGCTCAGCTTTACGCTATTTAAAAGGATGAAGGGGATCGCTAGAAGCCCGGGAATTTATAGTGTGCCTGTAAGCTGTTGGAGACATTAAAATGGGGGAAAAAACACAAAGAGATAATTTCCTATAAGGGAGATATGATGTTAAATTGAAGATTGCTCTCGCAGCCATAAATCTGTTTTTAGCAATGACAGACTTATTATAGAGGCTCCATGAACATGGAGCAGACGGCTATCCCCGTGCCATGTGCCCACTGTGCCAGTCAGGTCCCAGCAGGGGTCTCTGTGCTGAGAGCAAGCCACCAGGCCCTGGCAGTGCCACCCTCTCTGTTCTCCCCTCCACTGTTCTGTAGACACCTGTCTAAAGATGCATGGCGACCATTTCAAGTCCCAGCCTCAAACTGCTCAAAGCTGGCCATTCTGAACTTGTTCTGTCACCGACGAACCCTTGACCCCTCTCTTTAAAATCCCTTTGATGTTGTGTCCAGACAAAACTGTGTGTAAGGATGCCTCTGCCCCCCCAAACACCCCCTGTTGGGAGTCCTCTGGTGATTCCTACATCTCTCACGTCTCTCCTCGGCCCTGAACTCCGTTCGCAACGCTTTTAGAATTCCGAGAGGCACCTTTAGAGCTTTCCACTCTTTCCTAATCTCTGATCCCAGCTGGAGAGATGGGAGCGCACCAGGGGTGTAAGAAGAGTCTTCCACTGCAACGCACTTCCCACAACAAAACTCCCCCGTTTAGTTTCTCTGTTTTGATTGTTGTTTTTATCTGTTGTCGGTTTATTCTCAGTGCAATCATAGTGTGTCTATGAACGAGGAGCCAGGCTTGAGGACATGAGCTTCAGAGGGAGCTGTGAGTGAGGGTTAGGAACAGCAAATAATGTGCTTTTGACAGCCACTGTGTTGACAACTATATGGGCCAGGATTTGAGATTGAAACTGAGGAAGAGTGGGACGGAGATGGCTGTGTGAATTGTGAAGGTACAATGTTTTTGATAAAACCAGAGCGGGAGAAATATACATATTTGTATTTTACCCACTGTTTCTCCCCAATTTCGATCTTGTCTCATCGCTGCAACTCCCCAACGGGCTTGGGAAAGGCGAAGGTCAAGTCATGCATCCTCCGAAACATGATCCACCAAACCGCGCTTCTCAACACCCGCCAGTTTAACCCGGAGGCCAGCTGTACCAATGTGTCAGAGGAAACACCGTTCACCTGACGACCGAGGTCAGCCTGCAGGCCCTCAGCCCGCCACAAACCCTCCCCTATCCCGGACGACGCTGGGCCAATTGTGCGCCGCCCTAGGAGACTCTCGATCACGGCCGGTTGTGATACAGCCTGGGATCGAACCCGGGTCTGTAGTGATGCCTCTAGCAGTGCGATGCAGTGCCTTAGACTGTTGCGCCACTCGGGAGGCTGGGGAAGTGTTTTTTTTTAAGGAACAGTTTGCCTGTCGCAAAGGTTTGAATGGGATGAATATAGTAGAATGAATCAATATCACAGTAGTTTCAATATAGTTTCAAGTTTTAATGTCACATGTAAAAGTACTGTGAAGTGCCTTTCTTGCCAGCTCTAAACCCAACAATGCAATAGTCAATAACAATCTAATACTAGAAAAAAAACACAAGAAATTAGAATAGGAAAAAATTAAGTAAGTTAGCATACTATATAAACTCAGCAAAAAAAGAAACGTCCCTTTTTCAGGACCCTGTCTTTCAAAGATAATTCGTAAAAATCCAAATAACTTCACAGATCTTCATTGTAAAGGGTTTAAACACTGTTTCCCATGCTTGTTGAATGAACCATAAACAATTAATGAACATGCACCTGTGGAACGGTCGTTAAGACACTAACAGCTTACAGACGGTAGGCAATTAAGGTAACAGTTATGAAAACTTAGGACACTAAAGAGGCCTTTCTACTGACTCTGAAAAACACCAAAAGAAAGATGCCCAGGGTTCCTGCTCATCTGCGTGAACGTGCCTTAGGCATGCTGCAAGGAGGCATGAGGACTGCAGATGTGGCCAGGGCAATAAATTGCAATGTCCGTACTGTGAGATGCCTAAGACAGAGCTACAGGACAACAGGACGGACAGCTGATCGTCCTCGCAGTGGCAGACCACGTGTAACAACACCTGGCGGGACAGGTACAGGATGGCAACAACAACTGCCCGAGTTACACCAGGAACGCACAATCCCTCCATCAGTGCTCAGACTGTCCGCAATAGGCTGAGAGAGGCCGGACTGAGGGCTTGTAGGCCTGTTGTAAGGCAGGTCCTCACCAGACATCACCGGCAACAATGTCGCCTATGGGCACAAACCCACCGTCGCTGGACCAGACAGGACTGGCAAAAAGTGCTCTTCACTGACGAGTCGTGGTTTTATCTCACTAGGGGTGATGGTTGGATCCGCGTTTATCGTCGAAGGAATGAGCGTTACACCGAGGCCTGTACTCTGGAGCGGGATCGATTTGGAGGTGGAGTCATGGTCTGGGGCGGTGTGTCACAGCATCATCGAACTTAGCTTGTTGTCATTGCAGGCAATCTCAACTCTGTGCATTACAGGGAAGACATCCTCCTCCCTCATGTGGTACCCTCCTGCAGGCTCATGCTGACATGACCCTCCAGCATAACAATGCCACCAGCCATACTGCTCGTTCTGTGTGTGATTTAATAAGATTATTTCTTTCATTCAGATCTAGGATGTGTTGTTTAAGTGTTCCCTTTATTTTTTTGAGCAGTGTATATATATATATACACAGGGTCAGTTTAATACCATACTATATACAGGGTCAGTTTAATACCATACTATATACAGAGTCAGTTTAATACCATACTAT
The DNA here is from genome assembly GCF_965601325.2 of Salmo salar. NCBI lineage: Eukaryota > Metazoa > Chordata > Actinopteri > Salmoniformes > Salmonidae > Salmo > Salmo salar. The sequence goes on from NC_138314.1 coordinate 39,060,526, forward strand.
ATACAGGGTCAGTTCAATACCATACTAAATACAGGGTCAGTTCAATACCATACTATATACAGGGTCAGTTTAATACCATACTATATACAGGGTCAGTTTAATACCATACTATATACAGGGTCAGTTTAATACCATACTATATACAGGGTCAGTTCAATACCATACTATATACAGGGTCAGTTCAATACCATACTATATACAGGGTCAGTTCAATACCATACTATATACAGGGTCAGTTCAATACCATACTATATACAGGGTCAGTTCAATACCATACTATATACAGGGTCAGTTACAATACCATACTATATACAGGATCAGTTCCAGTACCATACTATATACAGGGTCAGTTCAATACCATACTATATACAGGGTCAGTTCAATACCATACTATATACAGGGTCAGTTCAATACCATACTAAATACAGGGTCAGTTTAATACCATACTATATACAGGGTCAGTTCAATACCATACTATATACAGGGTCAGTTCAATACCATACTATATACAGGATCAGTTCCAGTACCATACTATGTACAGGGTCAGTTCAATACCATACTATATACAGGGTCAGTTCAATACCATACTATATACAGGGTCAGTTCAATACCATACTATATACAGGGTCAGTTCAATACCATACTATATACAGGGTCAGTTCAATACCATACTATATACAGGGTCAGTTCAATACCATACTAAATACAGGGTCAGTTTAATACCATACTATATACAGGGTCAGTTCAATACCATACTATATACAGGGTCAGTTCAATACCATACTATATACAGGGTCAGTTCAATACCATACTATATACAGGGTCAGTTCCAATACCATACTATATACAGGATCAGTTCAATACCATACTATATACAGGGTCAGTTCAATACCATACTATATACAGGGTCAGTTTAATACCATACTATATACAGGGTCAGTTTAATACCATACTATATACAGGGTCAGTTCAATACCATACTATATACAGGGTCAGTTCAATACCATACTATATACAGGGTCAGTTCAATACCATACTATATACAGCGTCAGTTCAATACCATACTATATACAGGGTCAGTTAATACCATACTATATACAGGGTCAGTTCAATACCATACTATATACAGGGTCAGTTCAATACCATACTAAATACAGGGTCAGTTCAATACCATACTATATACAGGGTCAGTTCCAATACCATACTATATACAGGGTCAGTTCAATACCATACTATATACAGGGTCAGTTCCAATACCATACTATATACAGGGTCAGTTCAATACCATACTATATACAGGGTCAGTTTAATACCATACTATATACAGGGTCAGTTCAATACCATACTATATACAGGGTCAGTTCAATACCATACTATATACAGCGTCAGTTCAATACCATACTATATACAGGGTCAGTTAATACCATACTATATACAGGGTCAGTTCAATACCATACTATATACAGGATCAGTTACAATACCATACTATATACAGGGTCAGTTCAATACCATACTATATACAGGGTCAGTTCAATACCATACTATATACAGGGTCAGTTCAATACCATACTATATACAGGGTCAGTTCAATACCATACTATATACAGGGTCAGTTCAATACCATACTATATACAGGGTCAGTTTAATACCATACTATATACAGGGTCAGTTCAATACCATACTATATACAGCGTCAGTTCAATACCATACTATATACAGGGTCAGTTAATACCATACTATATACAGGGTCAGTTCAATACCATACTATATACAGGATCAGTTCAATACCATACTATATACAGGGTCAGTTCAATACCATACTATATACAGGGTCAGTTCAATACCATACTATATACAGGGTCAGTTCAATACCATACTATATACAGGGTCAGTTCAATACCATACTATATACAGGATCAGTTCAATACCATACTATATACAGGGTCAGTTCAATACCATACTATATACAGGGTCAGTTCAATACCATACTATATACAGGGTCAGTTCAATACCATACTATATACAGGGTCAGTTCAATACCATACTATATACAGGGTCAGTTTAATACCATACTATATACAGGGTCAGTTTAATACCATACTATATACAGGGTCAGTTCAATACCATACTATATACAGGGTCAGTTCAATACCATACTATATACAGGGTCAGTTCAATACCATACTATATACAGGGTCAGTTCAATACCATACTATATACAGGGTCAGTTCAATACCATACTATATACAGGGTCAGTTACAATACCATACTATATACAGGGTCAGTTCAATACCATACTATATACAGGGTCAGTTCAATACCATACTATATACAGGGTCAGTTCAATACCATACTATATACAGGGTCAGTTACAATACCATACTATATACAGGGTCAGTTCAATACCATACTATATACAGGGTCAGTTAATACCATACTATATACAGGGTCAGTTCAATACCATACTATATACAGGGTCAGCTCCAATAGTGTATTTACAATGTGCAGGGATAGTGGAGTGATAGAGGTAGATATGTATAAGGGTAAGGTGACTGGGCAACAGGATATAAGAGAAACAGAGTAGCAGCAGCTTGAATGTGGATAAGAAGGTCAATGAGGATACAAGGTTAACTCAGATAGTCAGTGTAGCTCTTTTGTTAGCTGTTTATCAGTCCTATTGCTTGGGGATAGAAGCTGTTCAAGAGCCTTTTGGTGCCATGCAGAAGTAGAGAGTATAGTCTTTGGCTTGGGTGGTTGGAGTCTTTAATGATTTTCCGGGCCTTCCTACCACACTGCCTGATATAGATGTCCTGGATGGCAGGGAGCTCGGCCCGAGTGATGTACTGGGCTGTAGCACCACCCTCTGTAGCGCCATGAGCTGTCGTCAATGAACAGCATTCTCAGGTGTTCCTCTTATCTAGGTGGGTGAGGGCAGTGTGGAGAGCAATTGAGATTGTGTGATCTGTTGTGGCTGTATGCAAATTGGAATGGGTCTAGGGTGTCTGGGATGATGGAGTTAATGTGTGCCATAACCAGCCTCTCAAAGCACTTCATGATTACAGAAGTGAGATCACCCAATCCTCTGGGTCGGTGACGGCCCTCACACCCGGCTTGATGTTTTTGTTGTCAATGCGTGCATAAAATGCATTGAGTTTGTCTGGTAGAGCGGCATCGTTGGGCAGATCACGGCTGGGTCTTCCTTTGTAATCTTTAATAGACTGTAGCCCCTGCCACATGCGGAGGGCGTCGGAGCCTATGTAGTATGATTCCACCTTATTCCTATATTGTCCCTTTTCTCGTTTGATGACTGTGGAGGTCATAGTGGGACTTAGTGGGACTTGTTGTACTTATTCCTGTCCTCGGCCACAGATTCAGGGTTGTATTGTTAGTCCAAGTCTTTTTATGTCTGAAGTTTGGTTGAGAGACGCAAAGTGTTGAGATTTCTAGTTTTGCATTCAAGAGTGAAAACTCCATAATTGTTTGCCCTAGATATTCACGACATAAGCGTCTTCAGCAGACATCGTCACTGGTCTCCACTGGTACTTATTTAAGCTAAGATTGTTCCTCTCCTGTCCGTATCCTTAACCAGCTAATTTAGGTCTCCGTCTCGTCCCCAATTCTGGATCAACCTCTGCCTCTCCTAACTAATGGTACAGCACTGCAGAAAGTCAACTTTTTCCCCTTCATACACATTCTCCCTCTACTTACTCCTCTTTCTGCTGTCCCTCCATCTGTATCCTTGCCCATCTTTATGTTACTGGCTCTGTCCTCCTCCTCCCAGGCCACATATCAGTGCATGCTAAGGTGATTGAATGAGATCTCGCCTGTGTCCAGAGCACAGCTCTTAACCATAACTCTTCCCGGGCTCCTGACACTGAGTCTAGCAAGGGGGGAGGGGATGAGGAGCAGACGCACTATTAAGCCTGATGTAATGCCAGGGGAGTGTGGGGCGGGCCCTGGAGGTGTGGTCTGGGCGGAGGCAGGGTTATTAGGGCCCTGAACAGAAGAGGGTTTTTACAGTGGTTTTACGGTGACCATCAATTTTTACTGGCAGAGGTGTCCCTCCATCTGCCTGCTGTACAGCTGCAGCAGCTCCCCCCACCACCCAGACGCAGCCAGGGTCTTGTAAACACAGGAGGGCGTTAAGTGAGGCAGGTGCAACCCAGGGGGAGACGTAAAGGCATGCAGTCAGGGCTTTGGCACTGATCCATACTGGATCAGAGGAAGGTTATGTGAAGGAAGACAGATGTTTCTTCCTGACCTTGTGAACTGACCAGGAGACCGGACTAACTCCTGGTCCTTCATCAACAGGACTAACTCCTGGTCCTTCATCAATAGGACTAACTCCTGGTCCTACATAGACAGACATAACTCCTGGTCCTACATCGACAGACATAACTCCTGGTCCTACATCAACAGACATAACTCCTGGTCCTACATCAACAGACATAACTCCTGGTCCTACATCAACAGACATAACTCCTGGTCCTACATCAACAGACATAACTCCTGGTCCTACATCAACAGGACTAACTCCTGGTCCTACATCAACAGGACTAACTCCTGGTCCTACATCAACAGGACTAACTCCTGGTCCTACATCAACAGGACTAACTCCTGGTCCTACATCAACAGACATAACTCCTGGTCCTACATCAACAGACATAACTCCTGGTCCTACATCAACAGACATAACTCCTGGTCCTACATCAACAGACATAACTCCTGGTCCTACATCAACAGACATAACTCCTGGTCCTACATCAACAGGACTAACTCCTGGTCCTACATCAACAGGACTAACTCCTGGTCCTACATCAACAGGACTAACTCCTGGTCCTACATCAACAGGACTAACTCCTGGTCCTACATCAACAGGACTAACTCCTGGTCCTACATCAACAGGACTAACTCCTGGTCCTACATCAACAGGACTAACTCCTGGTCCTACATCAACAGGACTAACTCCTGGTCCTACATCAACAGGACTAACTCCTGGTCCTACATCAACAGGACTAACTCCTGGTCCTACATCAACAGGACTAACTCCTGGTCCTACATCAACAGGACTAGCTCCTGGTCCTACATCAACAGGACTAACTCCTGGTCCTTCTGGTCCTACATCAACAGGACTAACTCCTGGTCCTATATCAAGGATGCACTGGTTTTCCTCTGTTTTAACATTGGTATCTAATTTACCAGGCTGTTAACCTCCCATGTTATTTCCACCCCTGGGTCCCCCCGTTCCGGTATCACTGACGTTGATACCAAGATGTGTGTTTTTTTGTTTGCAGGCCAGAGCATGCGGGAGCTAAGTGAGTGGTTTTTGATCTGGACTTGTGTTGTGTATGTGTTGTCGTGTTTCCTGCATTGTGGACTACTGGAGAATTATCCCTACACCGTACTGCACTGTAGACTGTGTCCCTTGCACCTGAAACATAGCATGCCAGCTAGGCCCTGGCGTCTCCCAGTTAAGGTACTACTAGACCTTCACCCACCCAACCTTCTTCTCAGTCCCCTTTCTGTCTCTGACCCTCGACCCCCAATCACTGCACCCCCGTAAGCCTTCTTTTCCTGTCAGCCTTCTTCCTCCCACCTCATAGTCCTGTGTCGGCTGAGCGGAGGTCACTGCTTCATGCCCTGGCTGACCTCTGGCTAACCTCTCCAGTCTGTGATCCAGGTGCAGTACAGTCTTAACCCAGCCACATACCTCCTCTCTGCTAGTGCACTGGTTTCATTAGGATTTCTACTGTGTAGTATCAATCACTTTCCCTTTGGTTCATGTTGTGGTCCTGGTGTTGCATGATGTGTATACCCAGGTTCTGCCCTTGTTTCTATTCATTTCAGTTCTATGATTGTGGTTTGTTACTAAACAGTCCCCTTCCACCCACTAACAGAGCTGTTGCTTTGACACGGAGAAGGGTGCGTGTGTGCGTGTGTGTCTGTGTGTGTGTGTGTGTGTGTGTGTGTGTGTGTGTGCCTGCGTGTTGGTACCAGGTGGACTGGAGGTGTGAGAGGAGTGAACAGACAGTGGGCTGCCTTGCCTTCTACCTACAGGGCAGTAACAGGGAGGGCGGTAACAGGGATGAAAGCTCCTGAGTAGTGTACAAAGGTGGAGCTGCTTGCAGCAGGGGGTGTTTCTGTGTCTGTCGGGGGTGTGTGTGTTTCTGTGTCTGTCGGGGGTGTGTGTGTTTCTGTGTCTGTCGGGGGTGTGTGTGTTTCTGTGTCTGTCGGGGGTGTGTGTGTTTCTGTGTCTGTCGGGGGTGTGTGTGTTTCTGTGTCTGTCGGGGGTGTGTGTGTTTCTGTGTCTGTCGGGGGTGTGTGTCTGTGTCTGTTGGGGGTGTGTGTGTTTCTGTGTCTGTCGGGGGTGTGTGTGTTTCTGTGTCTGTCGGGGGTGTGTGTGTTTCTGTGTCTGTCGGGGGTGTGTGTGTCTGTGTCTGTCGGGGGTGTGTGTGTTTCTGTGTCTGTCGGGGGTGTGTGTGTTTCTGTGTCTGTCGGGGGTGTGGTGTCTGTGTCTGTCGGGGGTGTGTGTGTTTCTGTTTCTGTCGGGGGTGTGTGTGTTTCTGTGTCTGTCGGGGGTGTGTGTGTTTCTGTGTCTGTCGGGGGTGTGTGTGTTTCTGTGTCTGTCGGGGGGTGTGTGTCTGTGTCTGTCGGGGGTGTGTGTGTTTCTGTGTCTGTCGGGGGTGTGTGTGTTTCTGTGTCTGTCGGGGGTGTGTGTGTTTCTGTGTCTGTCGGGGGTGTGTGTGTTTCTGTGTCTGTCGGGGGTGTGTGTCTGTGTCTGTCGGGGGTGTGTGTCTGTGTATATCGGGGGGTGTGTGTCTGTGTCTGCCGGGGGTGTGTGTCTGTGTCTGCCGGGGGTGTGTGTCTGTGTATATCGGGGGTGTGTGTCTGTGTCTGTCGGGGGTGTGTGTCTGTGTATATCGGGGGTGTGTGTCTGTGTATATCGGGGGTGTGTGTCTGTGTCTGTCGGGGGTGTGTGTCTGTGTATGTCGGGGGTGTGTGTCTGTGTCTGCCGGGGGTGTGTGTCTGTGTCTGTCGGGGGTGTGTGTCTGTGTCTGTCGGGGGTGTGTGTCTGTGTCTGTCGGGGGTGTGTGTCTGTGTCTGTCGGGGGTGTGTGTCTGTGTCTGTCGGGGGTGTGTGTCTGTGTCTGTCGGGGGTGTGTGTCTGTGTCTGTCGGGGGTGTGTGTCTGTGTCTGTCGGGGGGTGTGTGTTTCTGTGTCTGTCGGGGGTGTGTGTGTTTCTGTGTATATCGGGGGTGTGTGTCTGTGTATATCGGGGGTGTGTGTCTGTGTCTGTCGGGGGTGTGTGTCTGTGTATATCGGGGGTGTGTGTCTGTGTCTGCCGGGGGTGTGTGTCTGTGTCTGTCGGGGGTGTGTGTCTGTGTCTGTCGGGGGTGTGTGTCTGTCTGTCGGGGGTGTGTGTCTGTGTCTGTCGGGGGTGTGTGTCTGTGTCTGTCGGGGGTGTGTGTCTGTGTCTGTCGGGGGTGTGTGTCTGTGTCTGTCGGGGGTGTGTGTGTTTCTGTGTCTGTCGGGGGTGTGTGTGTTTCTGTGTCTGTCGGGGGTGTGTGTGTTTCTGTGTATATCGGGGGTGTGTGTGTCTGTGTATATCGGGGGTGTGTGTCTGTGTCTGTCGGGGGTGTGTGTCTGTGTCTGTCGGGGGTGTGTGTGTTTCTGTGTCTGTCGGGGGTGTGTGTGTTTCTGTGTATATCGGGGGTGTGTGTCTGTGTCTGTCGGGGGTGTGTGTCTGTGTATATCATCCCTTTGATCCTTTTTGGGTTTCCCACCAAGGTACGTTTTGTTGCCTGGTTCAGACATGCAACCATACACAGACAAGTACAGTGATACAAACAACCTGTGAAATACCGCCGGACTGTGGAGTCCAACCACTTCTGAGGGTTGTGTTGGTAAATGATTTCATCATCTGAGAACATTGCTTGTCATATTCTCTAGGTTGCATTATGTGTACACCAACTCACATCACAAAGTCACTAGTTTCAAAGCCAGGAGGAAAGTGCATGTTCCTTTTTTCTTTGGGGATCTGTGCTGTTTGAGTTTGAGTCTGGCTGCTGTGTGTGATGCCCGTGTACGTTTGTGTGTGCGTGCGCTTGTGTTGTGTTTAGTGGAGAGTGTGTCTGCCGATAATTTAAGAGTGGCTCTATGCTGAATCATTATACAGGATTAAATTGAGATAAGTGCGCTGGCTCCTGGCCAGGCTAGCGTGGGCCAATCTGAACAACTACCATGTTCACCATAATGAGATGTCGTCCCAGAGGAGAAGGGCTACACGCCTCCTAGCACCTCTCTGCTCTGCTGCTAGCCACTTCCTGTAGTGCCCTTCCAGCCCCCCCCTCCCCCTCCTTTATTTGTCACATGCGCCGAATACAACAGACTTTACAGTGAAATGCTTATTTACAAACCCTTAACCAACAATGCAGTTTGAAGAAAATAGAGTTAAGGTAATATTTACTAAATAAACTTTTTTTTTTAAAGTAACACAATAAAATAACAATAATGGGGCTATATACAGGGGGTACTGGTACCGAGTCAGTGTGCAGGGGGGACGGATTAGTTGAGGTAATTTGTACATGTAGGTTGGAGTAAAGTGACTTGGGGGTAGAAACTTTTAAGGAGCCTTTTTGACTGAGACTTGGCGCTCCGGTACCGCTTGCCGTGCTGTAGCAAAGAGAACACTCTATGACTTGGGTGACTGGAGTCTTTGACAATTTTTTGGGCCTTCCTCTGACACCGCCTAGTATATAGGTCTTGGATGGCAGGAAGCTTGGCCGCAGTGATGTATTGGGCTGTACGTACTACCCTCTGTAGTGCCTTACGGTCGAATGCTGAGCAGTTGTTATACCAGGCAGTGATGCAACCAGTCAAGATTCTCTCGATGGTGCATCTGTAGAACTTTTGGAGGATCTGGGGACCAAATCTTTAGTCTTTGATCTTGACAAATCTTTTCCGTCTCCTGAGGGGGAATAGGCATTGTTTTGCCCTCTTCCCGACTGTCTTTGACCGCCTCCCTATAGGCTGTCTCATCGTTGTCGGTGATCAGGCCTACAACTGTTGTGTCGTCGGCAAACTTAATGATGGTGTTGGAGTCATGTTTGGCCATACAGTCATGGGCGAACAGGGAGTACAGATGGGGACTGAGCACGCACCCCTGAGGGGCCCCCATGTTGAGGATCAGCATGGCAGATGATCATGTTGGTAGCCATGAAGTGCTTTGAAAGGCTGGTCATGGCTCACATCAACACCATAATCCCAGAAACCCTAGACCCACTCCAATTTGCATACCGCCCCAACAGATCCACAGATGACGCAATCTCAATCGCACTCCACACTGCTCTTTCCCACCTGGATAAAAGGAACACCTATGTGAGAATGCTGTTCATTGTCTACAGCTCAGCGTTCAACACCAGTGCCCACAAAGTTCATCACTAAGCTAAGGACCCTGGGACTAAACACCTGCCTCTGCAACTGGATCCTGGACTTCCTGACGGGCTGCCCCCAGGTGGTAAGGGTAGGCAACAACACCCCTCAGGGGTGCGTGCTTAGTCCCCTCATATACTCCCTGTTCACCCACGACTGCATGGCCAATCATGACTCCAAGTTGCTGATGACATAATGGTGGTGGGCCTGATCACCGACAACGATGAGACAGCCTATAGGGAGGAGGTCAGAGACATGGCAGTGTGGTGCCAGGACAACAACATCTCCCTCAACGTGAGCAAAATAAAGGAGATAATCGTGGACAACAGGAAAATGAGGGCCGAACACGCCATCGTTCACATCGACGGGGCTGTAGTGGAGCGCATTGAGAGTTTCAAGTTCCTGGGTGTCCACATCACCAACAAACTGTCATGGCCCAAACACACCAAGAAAGTCGTGAAGAGGGCACGACAACACCTTTTCCCCCTCAGGGGACTGAAAAGATTTGGCATGGGTCCTCAGATCCTCAAAAAGTATTTTTACACTGCTGCTACTCTCTGTTTATTACAGTTGAAGTTGGAAGTTTACAAACACTTAGGTTGGGGTCATTAAAACTCGTTTTTCAACCACTCCACAAATTTCTTGTTAAGAAACTATAGTTTTGGCAAGTCGGTTAGGACATCTACTTTGTGCATGACACAAGTCATTTTTCCAACAATTGTTTACAGACAGATTATTTCACTTAAAATTCACTGTATCACAATTCCAGTGGGTCAGAAGTTTACATATACTAAGTTGACTGTCCCTTTAAACAGCTTGGAAAATTCCAGAAAATCATGTCATGGCTTTAGAAGCTTCTGATAGGCTAATTGACATAATTTGAGTCAATTAGAGGTGTACCTGTGGATGTATTTCCAGACCTACCTTCAAACTCACTGCCTCTTTGCTTGACATCATGGAAAAATCAAAAGAAAAAAAAGATTGTAGACCTCCACAAGTCTGGTTCATCCTTGGCAGCAATTTGCAAATGCCTGAAGGTACCATGTTCATCTGTACAAACAATAGTACGCAAGTATAAACACCATGGGACCATGCAGCCGTCATACCGCTCAGGAAGGAGACGCGTTCTGTCTCCTAGAGATGAACGTACTTTGGTGCTGAAAGTGCAAATCAATCCCAGAACAACAGCAAAGGACCTTGTGAAGATGCTGGAGGAAACGGGTACAAAAGTATCTATATCCACAGTAAAACGAGTCCTATATCGACATAACCTGAAAGGCCGCTCAGCAAGGAAGAAGCCACTGCTCCAATAATGCCATAAAAAAGCCAGACTACGGTTTGCAACTGCACATGGGGACAAAGATCGTACTTTTTGGAGAAATGTCCGATTAGTCTGATGAAACAAAAATATAACTGTTTGGCCATAATGACCATCGTTATGTTTGGAGGAAAAGGGGGAGGCTTGCAAGCCTAAGAACACCATCCCAACCGTGAAGCATGAGGATGGCAGCATCATGTTGTGGCAGTGCTTTGCTGCAGGAGGGACTGGTGCACTTCACAAAATAGATGGCATCATGAGGATGGAAAATGATGTGGATATATTGAAGGAACATCTCAAGACATCATTCAGGAAGTTAAAGCTTGGTCGCAAATGGGTCTTCCAAATGGACAATGACCCCAAGCATACTTCCAAAGTTGTGGAAAAATTGCTTAAGGACAACAAAGTCAAGGTATTGGAGTGGCATTCACAAAGCCCTGACCTCAACCCTATAGAAAAAGCGTGTGCGAGCAAGGAGGCCTCCGAACCTGACAGTTACTCCAGCTCTGTCAGGAGGAATGGGCCAACATTCACCCAACTTCTGGTGGGAAGCTTGTGAAAGGCTACCCGAAATGTTTGACCCAAGTTAAAGAATTTAAAGGCAATGCTACCAAATACTAATTGAGTGTATGTAAACTTCTGACCCACTGGGAATGTGATGAAAGAAATCATTCTCTTAGCTATTATTCTGACATTTCACATTCTTAAAATAAAGTGGTGATCCTAACTGACCTACGACAGGGAATTTTTACTAGGATTAAATGTCAGGAATTGTGAAAAATTGTGTTTAAATGTATTTGGCTAAGGTGTATGTAAACTTCCGACTTCAACTGTATATATGCATAGTCACGTGCATATTACCTCAATTACCCACACATTGACTTTGTACCGGTACCCCCTGTATATAGTCTCGTTACTGTTATTTTTTTATTATTTTTTTATTTTACTTTTATCATTGGTAATTTAATATTTTTTTTACAAAAGTAGATTTTTGTAAATACCTTCTTAACACTTGTTTTACTTAAATGAATTGTTGGTTAAGGGCTTGTAAGTAAGCATTTCACTGTAAGGTCTGCACCTGTTGTATTTGGCGCATGTGACTAACAAGATTTGATTTTGATTTGATTTAATTGGAGGCCTATGTGACTCAATTACCAACAGATTGGAGGCCTATGTAACCCAATTACCAACAGATTGGAGGCCTGTGTGACTCAATTACCAACAGATTGGAGGCCTTTTTAACCCAATTACCAACAGATTGGAGGCCTGTGTGACTCAATTACCAACAGATTGGAGGCCTTTTTAACCCAATTACCAACAGATTGGAGGCCTGTGTGACTCAATTACCAACAGATTGGAGGCCTGTGTAACCCAATTACCAAGAGATTGGAGGCCTATGTAACCCAATTACCAAGAGATTGGAGGCCTGTGTGACTCAATTACCAACAGATTGGAGGCCTTTTTAACCCAATTACCAACAGATTGGAGGCCTGTGTGACTCAATTACCAACAGATTGGAGGCCTATGTAACCCAATTACCAAGAGTTGGAGGCCTTTTTAACCCAATTACCAACAGATTGGAGGCCTTTTTAACCCAATTACCAACAGATAGGAGGCCTATTTAACCCAATTACCAACAGATTGGAGGCCTGTGTAACCAACAAGTGTCATTGTTGCAGCTATCTATTAGTTATGCCTTTGCACCAGTGAGCAGGGTGAACTTGGTGTCCGTGATAAGTTTGTCAAGGTAACGAACGGTGGTTTAAAGTGCTGACAGAAGGCGTGGTGCCCGGTGGGCCGGTGCCCGGTGGGCCGGTGGGTGACTGTCAGCAGAAGGTGAGGCGTGCTCCAGCAGTCCCCCTTCTCCCCCGCGGGCAGGGGGAACAGAACGGGGAGGCAGCACTTCGCTGGGGACAGATGGCCCGACAGACAGGAACAGCTAGGCACAATGAACAAGTTCATAAATAATTATCTCAACAATGACTACAGGAGGAGGAGGAAGAGGACGGGACAGGATAGGACAGGCAGCCTAGTTACTGTACCCACAGGCAGAGAGATACTGGAGGAGGAGGAAGAGGACAGGACAGGCAGCCTAGTTACTGTACACACAGTCAGGGAGATACTGGAGGAAGAGGACAGGACAGGCAGGCTAGTTACTGTACACACAGTCAGGGAGATACTGGAGGAGGAGGAAGAGGACAGGACAGGCAGCCTAGTTACTGTACCCACAGGCAGAGAGATACTGGAGGAGGAGGAAGAGGACAGGACAGGCAGGCTAGTTACTGTACATACAGGCAGAGAGATACTGGAGGAGGATGAAGAGGAGGAGGAACAGGACAGGGAGGCCAGATACTGTTCACACAGGCAGGGAGATACTGGAGGAGGAAGAGGAGGACGGGACAGGACATGTAGGCAGCCTAGATACTATACACACAGGCAAGGAGATACTGGAGGAGAGGGGGAGGAAGAGGAGGAGGACGGACTGGACTGGACAGGCAGCCTAAATGCACACGGGCAGACCAGGGAAATGCTGGAGGAGGAGGATAACAGAGTTAATTTTCCAGAATACTCCCACTCTGAGCTAATAGTCCGTTTGCTTACATGCACTGTATCATTCAGTTATATTATGGTGCCTTGACACTGACTGGCAAGCAGAGCACAGGGTCCTGGATGGGCTGTTTGCTGTGAAATGAGATGTCGAGTGATTCTGGAACTGGCCTATTGTTCCGGAACTGGCCTATCGAGAGCATCCTGACCGGTTGCGTCACTGCCTGGTGTGGCAACTGCTCGGCATCCGACCGTAAGGCGCTACAGAGGGTAGTGTGTACGGCCCAGTACATCACTGGGGCCAAGCTTCCTGTCATCCAGCATCTACACACTAGGCGGTGTGAGATGAAGGCCCCAAAAATTGTCAAGGACTCCAGTCACCCAAGTCATAGACTGTTCTCTCTGCTACCGCACGGGAAGCGGTACCGGAGCGCCAAGTCTAGGACCAAAAGGCTCCTTAACAGCTTCTACCCCCAAGCCATAAGACTGATGGCTTATTTGTTTTTACATTGCTGCTACTCACTGTTTATTATCTATGCATAGTCACTTTTCCCCTACCTACATGTACTAACCAGTACCCCCGCACATTGACTTGTTACCAGTATCCCCTGTAAATAGCCTCGTTCTTATTTTATTTTTTACTTTAGTTTATTTGGTAAATATTTTGTAAAGTCTTTCTTGAACTGCATTGTTGGTTAAGGGCTTGAAAGTAAGCATTTCATGGTAGGTCTACACCTGTTGTATTTGGCGCATGTGACAAATAAAGTTTGATTTGGTTTCATTGCTGTTCTTATCAGTAGGATGTTCTTCCATCTGCCCCCACTGACTCACTGCAAATGGTGATTGGTGCAAATATTAATTGACTGTAGGAGCGGGTTAATATAATTACTATCATACCACTGGATGTCAGTAGGGATGATGGGGAGCTAAATGATTCATAGTCTGTCTCTCTGTCGCTCTCTCACCCCCTCAGCCCTTTTGTTAAAGGTTAAGCCAGATTACCATTTTAACAGAGTTGTCTACTCTCAAGTTCCCCTGTTACTTGTCTATTCTATTCTACATCGCTGCCTTCTGTTGTCTGGCACCAGTGATGTTTCATCCTTCCCCAGAACACACTGTTATTGTATCCTCTTTGTATCCTTTAGTTCTCTTCTCTAACTGTCACTCCACCATCACTCATCATTACTCATTGATTCTATGTCCCCTCTCTGTTCTCATCTCCTTTCTTACATCCCTATTCCTGTGTCGTCTTTCTCTGGCCCCCCCTCCTCCATGTTCATCCCCCCTTTTTCCATCTCCTCGTCTCCTTTTTAGATTCCCCTTATTACTCGCTTTTCTTTTGCTCCCTCCTATTCGTTCTATTGATCCTATTCTTCTCTGTCCTCCGATGTCGTCTTCTCTGGCTTCACTAACTTGGGTTGCATGTAGTCCCGTTAGAATGCTAATTCCAACCATGGTTAACTTCTCTTCGTTCTTCACATTTCTGATGTATGCCATCTGTCCCTTTATGTCCTCTCTTCATGTTGCCACCCAATAAACATCCAAATGTCCAGTCCTTTTTCTTTAACAAGTTCCCCCGAGAACAATATTGTCAGAATTAGGGGACTTTATGGTGTTTAAATTTATTTGTGACAATTCCCAGATTATTGCTCATGTAGGAAGGGCTGTTTGAGCTATCCACAGTATAATTTAATTAATGTAAAAACTGGGATAAAAATAATGTCTCGTGTCCCATCCACATGATAATGTAACAGAGGGTGTTTCAGGGCTGGGCTCCATGTTGTATGTATTCATCGTGTTTGTCTCTAACATACTCATCTCTCCATATTGTTGTTTTCCCATCCACTCCTTGGCTTCGCAGTGACCAGCATCATGTGATGTGGCTGAGGCACCATGCAGGTAGGAGATCTTTCTCTGTGTGATGCAGCCAGTCTGCCTGCCTGGATGTCTGTCTATCTGTCTATCTGTCTGCCTGTCTGTAATCAAGGCAGGGTGGCACTCCCATCCCTCCCTCTAATCACCAAACACAGAAAACATCCTATTAATGTCATCCTAAATTAATAAATCCCAATTACCCAATCTGGGAAAATACCACTGACGGTGTTCAAAACAATCACATTTGATTTGCTTACATCTCCGCCATCACATTAAATGACTGTCCCTGTATGTGCGCTGTCTTTCTTTTTGATCGCTGTCTCATGGTGAGCAGTCTCCCTTGGTTCCACCTGGTCATCCTATGGCAGATTAGAATGGATTTTCATACAGTAAAGGTCAGAGTATGACATGTCTATAGAGTCCAATAAAACCAAAACATTTACAATGACCAAAAGCCATCGTCATCCAAGCCAGAAGTATTGGCCGTGTTCGAGAGCAATGTTATGTATCTTGGGTTAATTGTGACTGACTGACTGATCTACAAACAATAATGAGTAGTTACTTATGACGCAAGGTGATTTGTATATCATGTATGAAGGTTTAGCTTGGAAGGTTTTTTTCACCTGGTCACAGACCACTGTTGTGGGGTGCACTGAAGTCCACTAGTGCAGGGAAAGTTGAGAGTAGAAGAGCGCGTAGAGGCGAGAAGTAGTTCTATAACGAGCAATGTGATGATGCTGTTTGTATGTGGCTGCTATGAAAGTGAACTGTGTGTGTGGGTGTATTCAATTTGGCAGTTTTAAAGCAAATATTCTTGCAATTCTATACATTTTGTCATGTCTAATGTGTATTCATGTGATATGTGAGTGACAAAAATATGATAATATCTATGAGCTAAAATGTCAAAATAAAAAACATTATCTGACATGGGCTAGTTGATCTGGACATTTCTGACAAGTTATACATATTTCTCTAAAGTAAGCAATGACTAACATGACAAGAGGAACTGATGATAATTTCGAAATTGCACCTTGTGCATTCTACTATCACAACTTTCAAGAGTAAGTTTAAAGCTGGACTGACTTCGACCTTGCTGGCCCCTCGCTCTCCCCACAGTTTAGGAACCACTGCCCTAAGTGACTTTGAGCATGGTATAATCGGCGGTGCCAGGATCGCCGGATCCAGTATCTCAGAAAAGGCTGCCCTCCTGGGCTTTTCACGCTTGGCAGTGTCTAGGGTTTACAGAGAATGGTGCGACAAACAAAAAACATCCAGTCAGCGGTAGTCCTGTGGGCGAAAACAGCTTGTTGATGAGAGGTCGAAGGAGAATGGCAAGAATCGTGGAAGCTAACAGGTGGGGCACAAACCGACAAATAACGGCTCAATACATCAGTGGTGTGCAGACCTGCATCTTGGAACGCACAACTCGACGATCGATGTCACGGATGGGCAATTGCATTTGACGACCACACAGGGATCCATTTCTATCAGCTAAAAACAAGAAGCGGCTCCAGTGAGCACACAATCACCAACACTGGACACTTGAGTGGAAAAACATCTCCTGGTTAACTTGAATGACCTGCTCATGTCCCCAGACCTCAACCCAATAGAGCTTCTTTGTGATGAGATGGAACGGGCTGTTGGTAGCATGAATGTACCGCTGTCCAATCTGCAGTAACTGTGTGATGCCATCGATTCAGCATGGACCAACATCCCTGTGAAACGTTTCTGACACCTTGTAGCTAGTAAACTGTTCGTTGAGTGTATATTTGCTTAGTTGTAGGTCACTGCTCTTGTGTGCTTTCAGTTATGCAGTAGCAAAAGGCTCTGCTTTTGATAGAAAGTTTTTTGATGTACAGTATAGTACTGTATGTGTATATAGTGTAGTATACTACAGGCTATGCTTTACAGTACAGTATCAAAGTTATATGTACAGTACATTTGGATAGTTTTTATTTTTATTTTTTGGATGAAAAAATATATATCCAAATCAATCTATACACCATCTCAATAATGACAAAGCGGAAACAGGTTTTTAGACATTTTTGCAAATGTATTAATAACGAGAACCTTATTTACATACAGTACCAGTCAAAAGTAGGATCTTTCTTTATTTTTACTATGTCCTACGTTGTAGAATAATAATGAAATAACACATATGGAATCATGTAGTAACCAAAAAAATGTTAAACAAATTAAAATATATTTTAGATTCTTCAAAGTAGCCATCCTTTGCCTTGATGACAGCTTTGCACACTCTTGACATTCTCTCAACCAGCGTCACCTCAAATTCTTTTCCAACAGTCTTCCCACATATGCTGAGCACTTGTTGGATGCTTTCCCTTCACTCTGCGGTCCAACTCATCCCAAACCATCTCAATTGGGTTGAGGTCGGGTGATTGTGGAAGCCAGGTCATCTGATGCAGCACTCCATCACTTACCTTCTTGGTCAAATAACCCTTACACAGCCTGGAGGTGTGTTTGGGTCATTGTCCTGTTGAAAAACAAATGATAGTCCCACTAAGCGCAAGCCAGATTGGATGGCATATCGCTGCAGAATGCTGTGGTAGCTATCACCGACAGTGTCACCAGCAAAGCACCATCAGACCTCCTCCTCCATGTTTCACGGTGGGAACCACACATGCAGAGATCATCCGTTCACCTACTCTGCCTCTCACAAAGACACGGCGGTTGGAACCAAAAATCTCAAATTTGGACTCATCAGACCAAAAGACAGATTTCCACCGGTCCATTCCTTGTGTTTCTTGGCCCAAGCAAGTCTCTTCTTCTTATTGGTGTCCTTTAGTAGTGGTTACTTTGCAGTAATTTGACCATGAAGGCCTGATTCACACAGTCTCCTCTGAACAGTTGATGTTGAGATGTGTCTGTTACTTGAACTCTGTGAATCATTTATTTGGGCTGCAATCTGAGTTGCAGTTAACTCTAATGAACTCATCCTCTGCAGCAGAGGTAATTCTGGGTCATCCTTTCCTGTGTCGGTCCTCATAAGAGCCAGTTTCATCATAGCGTTTGATGGTTTTCGTGACTGCACTTGAAGAAACTTTCAAAGTTATTTAAATTTTCTGGATTGACTGACCTTTATGTCTTAAAGTAAATGATGTACTGTTGTTTCTCTTTGCTTATTTGAGCTGTTCTTGCCATTAATATGGACTTGGTTTTTTACCAAATAGGGCTATCTTCTGTAAACCACCCCTACCTTGTCACAACACAACCGATTGGCTCAAACACATTAAGATGGAATGAAATTCCCCAAATTAACTCTTAACAAGGCACACCTGTTAATTGAAATGCATTCCAGGTGACTACCTCATGAAGCTGTTTGAGAGAATGCCAGAGTGTGCAAAGCCGTCATCAAGGCAAAGGGTGGCTACTTTGAAGAATCTCAAATATAAAATATATTTGCATTTGTTTAACACTTTTTTGATTACTACATGATTCCATATGTGTTATTTCATAGTTTGATGTTTTCACTATTATTCTACAATGTAGAAAATAGTACAAATAAAGAAACCCAAGAATGAGCAGGTGTGTCCAAACATTTGACTGGTACTGTAAGTATTCAGACCCTTTAGTCAGTACTTTGTTGAATACTTTCCAAATGCACTGTGAATTTTGTTAGTATCCCCTTTAGCTAACGCCGTAACTTTAGCTAATCGTCCTGGGGTCCAACACCAATTAATAACACATTACAAACAATTACAAGTGAAGACTTTACAAACATTTAACAAGTAGACAATACAGACAATTAAAATACCTGACGGGAAACACATTTAACATTCGATTGATGCTTTCTATTTCCTGTCCAGTCATATGGTCTATCGCATTAGATGTTCTTTAGTTTTTTTTTCTTGAAGGTGGATTTACTTTTTGCCTGAGAAATATGGATAGGTAAAGAGTTCCACTCAGCTATGGCTCTATATAAAACTGTAGATTTATGTCGAATTTGTCCTTGGCTTGGGTTGTCTTTATATGCCCTGAATTTACTATCAGAAGACTGGATAATAATTTGTTTTCAACATGAAGCCATGAGAGATACTGATGCATTTGGATAATATTCATACGGAGAGAGCAATGAAGAGATATCCTGGCAGCCCTGTTTTGAGCCATTTTGAGCTTTTTTATATCTTTCTTTGCTGTAGATGACTGGACAGTACTCTAAGTGTGATAGGACCAGGGATTTAATCACCTGATTCAGAGTCCTAGATGTTACATACTCTGAAATTTTCTTGTAACAGAAATTCCCTTACCCATAACAATATTATCTGACACCTAGTAGTTTATTTCTTCACTTGCTCTACATACGTTCTATTCATTGACAGATTCATTTTGGGATCAACAGCAAGGATATATCTTGAAACAAATACAATACATTAAGCTTTAGAAATGTACAACACCAATTTGTTCATATCAACCCTCTCAGACAACATTCTTAGTTTACTACGCAGTACATCTGTTAGCTCATTACATTCTGATGCTGCGCTATACATTGTAGAGTCATCAGTATACATTGCCAGTCTTGCTTTGTTCATTACTGAAGGTAGTAAATCATTAATAAAGATTGAGTAGAGAAGTGGGCCTAGGCAGCTTCCTTGAGGAACACCATAGTGAATATATTTACTGATTGAAAAGCTACCATTAAAGAACACTTTTAGCCTTTTCCTGGATAGATAGTTTTCCATACAGGATAGTGCTGCAGACTTACAGTGGGGGGGGAAAAGTATTTGATCCCCTGCTGATTTTGTACGTTTGCCCACTTACAAAGAAATGATCAGTCTATAATTTTAATGGTAGGTTTATTTCAACAGTGAGAGACAGAATAACAACAAAAGAATCCAGAAAAACGCATGTCAAAAATGTTATACAATTATTTTTATTTTAATTAGGGAAATAAGTATTTGACCCCTCTGCAAAACATGACTTAGTACTTGGTGGCAAAACCCTTGTTTGCAATCACAGAGGTCAGACGTTTCTTGTAGTTGGCCACCAGGTTTGCACACATCTCAGGAGGGATTTTGTCCCACTCCTCTTTGCAGATCTTCTCCAAGTCCTTAAGGTTTCGAGGCTGATGTTTGGCAACTCGAACCTTCAGCTCCTTCCACATATTTTCTATGGGATTAAGGTCTGGAGACTGGCTAGGCCACTCCAGGACCTTAATGTGCTTCTTCTTGAGCCACTCCTTTGTTGCCTTGGCCGTGTGGGTCATTGTCATGCTGGAATACCCATCCACGACCCATTTTCAATGCCCTGGCTGAGGGAATGATGTTCTCACCCAAGATTTGACGGTACATGGCCCCGTCCATCGTCCCTTTGATGCGGTGATGTTGTCCTGTCCCCTTAGCAGAAAAACACCCCCAAAGCATAATGTTTCCACCTCCATGTTTGACAGTGGGGATGGTGTTCTCGGTCATAGGCATAGGCAGCATTTCTCCTCTTCCAAACACGGCGAGTTGAGTTGATGCCAAAGAGCTCCATTTTGGTCTCATCTGACCACAACACTTTCACCAGTTGTCCTCTGAATCATTCAATGTTCACTGGCAAACTTCAGACGGGCATGTATATGTATTCTTGAGCAGAGGGACCTTGCGGGCTCTGCAGGATTTCAGTCCTTCACGGCGTAGTGTGTTACCAATTGTTTTCTTGGTGACTATGGTCCCAGCTGCCTTGAGATCATTGACAAGATCCTCCCGTGTAGTTCTGGGCTGATTCCTCACCGTTCTCATGATCATTGCAACCCCACGAGGTGAGATCTTGCATGGAGCCCCAGGCCGAGGGATATTGACAGTTCTTTTGTGTTTCTTCCATTTGTGAATAATCGCACCAAATGTTGTCACCTTCTCACGAAGCTGCTTGGCGACGGTCTTGTAGCCCATTCCAGCCTTCTGTAGGTCTACAATCTTGAGTTTGGAATCTGATTGATTGATTGATTGATTGCTTCTGTGGACAGGTGTCTTTTTTACAGGTAACAAGCTGCAGTTAGGAGCACTCCCTTTAAGAGTGTGCTCCTAATCTCAGCTCGTTACCTGTATAAAAGACACCTGGGAGACAGAAATCTTTCTGATTGAGAGGGGGTCAAATACTTATTTCCCTCATTAAAATGCGTTTTTCTGGATATTTTTCTGGATATTTTTGTTGTTATTCTGTCTCACTGTTCAAATAAACCTACCATTAAAATTATATATTGATCCTTTCTTTATCAGTGGGCAAATGTACAAAATCAGCAGGGGATCAAATACTTTTTTCCCCCACTGTAAAACCCTAACATTTGAGTTTACCAAGTAACAGTTCATGATCAATTACATCAAAAGCAGTACTGAAATCTAGCAACACTGCACCATATAACATCCTTTTATGCATACTCTTTAACCAATCATCTGTAATTTGTGCTAAGGCCATACTTGTAGAATGCCCCTCTGTATGCATGCTGGAACCCAATTGTCAGACCATTACATGAGAAATAATCCTTGATTTGTTCAGATAAAATGTTTTCCAATAATTGACTTAACACAGACAGCAAGCTTATATGACGACTATTAGGACCAGTGAATGCATATTTTTTATCCTTAGGTAGTGGAATAACCTTTGACTCTTTCCAGACTTCTAGGCACACCCCATACATCAAGCACTTATTAAAAATATGAGCGACTGGGGTAGATATTTGGTTAGCTGTAACTCTATCAATTTGGCGTCAAGATTAGCTGTACCAGGTGACTTGTCATCCGAAAGAGACAACAGCATCCTTTCTACCTCTTCCTTTTCTACTTGGTGAAATTCAAACATACATTGCCTCTCCTTCATGATACAATCTTTTATAAGGGTACAGTTGAAGTCGGAAGTTTACAAACATTTAGGTTGGAGTCATTAAAACTCGTTTTTCAACCACTCCATGAATTTCTTGTTAAGAAACTATAGTTTTGGCAAGTCGGTTAGGACATCTACTTTGTGCATGACACAAGTCATTTTTCCAACAATTGTTTACAGACAGATTATTTCACTTATAATTCACTGTATCACAATTCCAGTGTGTCAGAAGTTTACATACACTAAGTTGACTGTGCCTTTAAACAGCTTGGAAAATTCCAGAAAATGATGTCATGGCTTTAGAAGCTTCTGATAGGCTAATTGACATCATTTGAGTCAATTGGAGGTGTACCTATGGATGTATTTCAAGACCTACCTTCAAACTCAGTGCCTCTTTGCTTGACATCATGGGAAAATAAAAGAAATCAGACCTCAGAAAAAAATGGTATACCTCCACAAGTCTGGTTCATCCTTGGGAGCAATTTCCAAATTACTGAAGGTACCACGTTCATCTGTACAAACAATAGTACGCAAGTATAAACACCATGGGACCAAGCAGCCGTCATACCGCTCAGGAAGGAGACGCGTTCTGTCTCCTAGAGATGAATGTACTTTGGTGCGAAAAGTGCAAATCAATCCCAGAACAGCAAAGGACCTTGTGAAGATGCTGGAAGAAACGGGTACAAAAGTATCTATATCCACAGTAAAACGAGTCCTGTATCAACATAACCTGAAAGGCCGCTCAGCAAGGAAGAAGCCACTGCTCCAAAACCGCCATAAAATGCCAGACTACGGTTTGCGGTTTGCAGACTACAGTTTGCCAGACTACGGTGGCAGTATCATGTTGTGGGGGTGCTTTGCTGCAGGAAGGACTGGTGAACTTCACAAAATAGATTGCATCATGAGGATGGAAAATTACGTGGATATATTGAAGCAACATCTCAAGACATCAGTCAGGAAGTTAAAGCTTGGTCGCAAATGGATCTTCCAAATGGACAATGACCCCAAGCATACTTCCAAAAAGTTGTGGCAAAATGGCTTAAGGACAACAAAGTCAAGGTATTGGAGTAGAGGCCGACCGATTAATTAGCATGGCCGGTTTAATTAGGGCTGATTTCAAGGTTTCATAACAATCGGTAATCGGCATTTTTGGACGCCGATTATGGCCGATTTACATTGCATTCCGCGGGGAAACTGCGTGGCAGGCTGACCACCTGTTATGCAAGAGCAGCAAGGAGCCAAGGTAAGTTGCTAGCTAGCATTAAACTTATCTTATAAAAAACAATCAATCTTCACATAATCACTATTTAACTACACATGGTTGGTGATATTACTAGGTTAACTAGCTTGTCTTGCGTTGCATATAATCAATGCGGTGCCTGTTAATTTATCATCAAATCACAGCCTACTACACCAAACGGGGGATGATTGAACAAAAGCGCTTGCGCGAAAAAATCACAATCATTGCACGACTGTGCCTAACAATAAACATCAATGCCTTTCTTAAAATCAATACACAGAAGTATATATTTTTAAACCTGCATATTTAGTTAAAAGAAATTCATGTTAGCAGGCAATATTAACTAGGGAAATTGTGTCACTTCTCTAACGTTCATTGCACGCAGAGTCAGGGTATATGCAACCGTTTGGGCCGCCTAGCTCGTTGCGAACTAATTTGCCAGAAATGTACAGAATTATGACATAACATTGAAGGTTGTGCAATGTAACAGCAATATTTAGACTTAGGGTTGCCCCCGTTCTATAAAATACGGAACGGTTCCGTATTTCACTGAAAGAATAAATGTTTTGTTTTCAAAATGATAGTTTCCGAATTTGACCATGTTAATGACCAACGGCTCGTATTTCTGTGTTTATTATATTATAATTAAGTCTATGATTTGATAGAGAAGTCTGACTGAGCAGCGGTAGGCGGCAGCACGCTCGTAAGCATTCATTCAAACTATACTGCATTTGCCAGCAGCTCTTAGCAATGCTTGGTTCACAGCGCTGTTTAGGACTTCAAGCCTATCAACTCCTGAGATTAGGCTGGCAATACTAAAGTGCCTATTAGAACATCCAATAGTCAAAGGTATATGAAATATAAATGATATAGAGAGAAATAGTTGACACGTCATAATTCCTATAATAACTACGACCTAAAACTTCTTAACTGGGAATATTGAAGAACTGGAAATATTGAACCACCAGCTTTCATATGTTCTCATGTTCTGAGCAAGGAACTTAAATGTTAGCTTTTTTTAAATGGCACATATTGCAATTTCACTTTCTTCTCCAACACTGTGTTTTTCCATTATTTTAACCAAATTGAGCATGTTTCATTATTTATTTGTATTATATTAAGTTAAAATAAGTGTTCATTTCAGTATTGTTGTAATTGTCATTATTATAGACATATAAATCGTCTTGAGTAATCGGTATTGGCTTTTTTGGGTCCTCCAATAATCGGCATCGGTCGTCGAAAAATCATAATCGGTCGACCTCTATATTGGAGTGGTCATCACAAAGCCCTGACCTCAGTCCTATAGAACATTTGTGGGCAGAACTGAAAAAGTGCGTGCGAGCAAGAAAGCGCGTGCGAGCGAGGAGTCCTACAATCCAGACTCAGTTACACCAGCTCTATCAGGAGGAATGGGCCAAAATTCACCCAACTTATTGTGGGAAGCTTGAGGAAGGCTACCCGAAACGTTTGACCCAAGTTAAACAATTTAAAGGCAATGCTACCAAATACTAATTGAGTGTATGTAAACTTCTGACCCACTGGGAATGTGATGAAAGAAATAAAATCTGAAAGAAATCATTCTCTCTACTATTATTCTGACATTTCACATTCTTAAAATAAAGTGGTATTCCTAACTGACCTACGACAGGGAATTTTTACTAGGATTAAATGTCAGGAATTGTGAAAAACTGAGTTTAAATGTATTTGGCTAAGGTGTATGTAAACTTCCGACTTCAACTGTATATGACATGTAGCCATCATTTGGAATCATAGCATTCCTCAACTTGTCCACTTTGCCTGTAAAATACTCATTAAAGTAGTTTGCAATGTCCTGTGGTTTTGTAATAAATATACCCTCTGATTCAACAAAAGAGGCGGACATATTCGAATTCCTACCCATAATAGCGTTCAACGTTCTCCACTGTTTTTTCCCCATCACCCTTCATCAATTTTGTGCTGATAGAATCCCTTCTTCTTTCCTTTGTTTAGCTTGGTCACAAGATTTCTTAATTTACAATAACTTTTCTTATCAAACAGAGTGCCAGATTTCTCTGCTGATTTTTTTTTTGTTGGCATCATAACATTGAATCATGAAATTTCTCAGCTCATCATCAATCCATGGGGCACTGTTTGACCTGACAGTGCGTTTTCTTAAAGGGGCGTGCTTATCAGCTATACTCATAAATCATTTAATAAACAAACAGTGACATTTCAGGATCATCCTTACTACACACTTCTAACCATTGCCCATTCTTAATCTCATCCGCAAATGAGTCCTGATTGAACCCTCTGTAGGACCTTGGGTAGATTGAGTGCAACCAAGTTATGATCACTACAACCTAGTGCCAGTGATACAGCTTTAGAACAATGTTCAGCCATGTTAGTAAAAATATGATCGTTACAAGTTGATGATGTGATACCGGACCTATTATGTTCTGGTTGGTAATGTCATAACTTGGGTCAGGTTACATACACTGGCAACAGAAATACGTTTCTATCTCATTGGACAATCTCCCCAAAAATATATTTCCCTATTTTTATCAGATACCTTTCCAACATTTAGAAAATTACATCAAGATATTTCACATCAAACCTATAGCAGCAACCAACTAGTATAGGTCCTTACGTTGTTTTGCTGGAATATGGCTCTAGATGTAAATTACAGCTCCACCTCCATATCTATTTCTGATCAAATTGTATCCATGTATAGAGATCTCAGCATCCTCAAAAGAAAGGTCCAAGTGAGTCTCTGATATTGCTAATACATTAATATTGTTTGACTGCACTAGACAGCATATTTGATGAATTTTGTTTCTTAAACTGCATATATTCAAGTGAGCAATTAACAGACCTTTCTTTGGTAGATTTACAGTATTTGGAATCTGAGAGAGATACTCAGTCAGTGTGTGTGTGTGTGTGCGTCAACTGTATGAACTAAGAGCTTTAAGAGGGAACTTGCATGAACATTTAATGTACAGTTGCTCAGTGGGAGCATTAAACGTGTGATCACTATCGCTACACTGACTGTGTGATAAAAGTTAAGTGCATTCCTACCCAGTGTGTTGACACTCAGTGAAATATGTAGCCTATAAGAACGTTCAGCACCTTCCCTTTACTCACTGTAGTGCACAGTAATTACATGGCTAGCGAGTCTCTGCCGCGCGTGTGTGCGTGTGTGTGCGTGTGTGTGTGTGTGTGTGTGTGTGTGTGTGTGTGTGTGTGCGTGTGTGTGTGTGTGCGTGTGTGTGTGCGTGTGTGTGCGTGTGTGTGTGTGTGCGTGTGTGTGTGCGTGTGTGTGTGTGTGTGTGTGTGTGTGTGTGTGTGTGTGTGTGTGTGTGTGTGTGTGTGTGTGTGTGTGTGTGCGTGTGTGTGTGTGTGTGTGTGTGTGTGTGTGTGTGTGTGTGTGTGTGTGTGTGTGTGTGTGTGTGTGTGTGTGTGTGTGTGTGTGTGTGTGTGTGCGTGTGTGTGCGTGTGTGTGTGTGTGTGCGTGTGTGTGTGTGTGTGTGTGTGCGTGTGTGTGTGTGTGTGTGTGCGTGTGTCAGAGCTGGAGTGGCTCATTTAGTGCATGTAAGGCTGTTATTTCTTTCTCTCTCCTTTCTCTCTCTCTCTCTCTCTCTCTCTCTATTTCCCTCACTCTCTTTATTTCTCTCTGTCTCTCTCTCTCTCTCTCTCTCTCTCTATTTCCCTCACTCTCTTTATTTCTCTCTGTCTCTCTCTCTCTCTCTCTCGCTTTTAATTTTTCCGACTCCAAACCTGGACTTATTAATGAAGGGACATCTGTTTCATGAATGCGGAAAGAGGCCCCAGAGTCCGGTGGACAGGCCTCTCGCAAAAGTTTTCCAAGATTCACCTTCCATTGATCCAGTGGAAGTGGCCCTTCTGTGCAGGTCCAGCCAGCAGCACAAAACCCAGCCCGGAGAATCAGTAATGCCCAACGTCCCCTCTGATCCTGTGAAACGCAGACGCCGCGCTGAAGGGCATATATAATGGAATTTCATTAATCATAGCCCAGGCAGGGGCTTTAGTCTGTTGTGTTATAATACTGCAGAGAATGCAGACCTGGCAGGCGCTGTGGACTAAAAAGTATGATGGGAAAAGAACCCATCCTCGCTAACAAACAGTGAGTCTCTTTGCTTGCTCGTGTGTGTGTGTGTGTGTGTGTGTGTGTGTGTGTGTGTGTGTGTGTGTGTGTGTGTGTGTGTGTGTGTGTGTGTGTGTGTGTGTGTGTGTGACTTCGCAGCTCCGCTTGACAGTCTGTCCTGTGGTCTTGGGTAAACAAGTAACTAATTGATGTGGCCATTGTAAACAGGGTTAGAGTGGAGTGTGGGTTGAGATCTGCTGCCTGTCGATGTGCTGTGTCAAGAGAACTGTGTGTGTGTGGCAGTGACTCAGTCACAGCACTCTGGTGGATCATGGTCAAGGTCAGGTGCTGCATGGAGGGATCACGATTCCATCGAGGGTCAGGCTAAATGCGACCCATCTAATTACACTAATTAGCTGAACAATGTCCTCATCAGAATGGAATGTGAACGCACAATTAAAGACGGGGGCACAGACCTGATTCAGGTTCTCAGTGTTATCGTTATGGTAACCATTCCACTTTAAATGGAGACACTGTACAGTGAATAGCGTTTTATTTAGTTTTTTTTGTGTAAAGAGAGCATTGTTTTGCTGATTTCTGCCAATGATCTTTTTGTAGTTTGGAGTAAGTAGTCAAATGTAACCTGTAACTTAAACTCTCATGAGCAGTGGCGGGGTGGCGACGGTGGTGGTAAGTGACAGGCAGATGGGATGTATTAAGACTGCTGCAGGGCACTGTCTATTCCTGGGGCCTTTAGCTCAAGCTTGTAACACTCCTGAATGCTGTAAAAATACTTAATTTTGTTCTTATTAATATTTTTTTTTTTTTGTACCAGAGCAGGACATGAAAGTGGAAGGATTAATGATTCAACAGACACCCATACAAGTCATTGATTTGATGTTAAATTGGTTTGAACCAACTCCTCCACAATCCACTGAGAACGGTTTGAAAAAGTCAAGCCTGCTTCCTGTCATGACTCCACGCATTAAATTAATCTGCTCTTTTTGTGAGCTTTTGGTCTCGGTTCCCCTGAGGCATTCAGTGATGGCAGGGCTAAGGCTAAACAATTTTTATCAAAGCCCTCCTGTCAACATCACCAGTTATATGAGGTATCGTTCCACTGCGGCTGACATTCAGCCGTGATACTCATACTCTCTACAAGTGCCGTTAATGGGCTAATTACCCATAAGTATGAGCGAAGTCATCGAGGCTATTGTGAAAGGATTTTTCTAGTATTAAATTAGCGTTACTTTTCATTAGCGCAACTACCGCTATTTGTTTTAATGGTTGTATTAAAGAGCTCTGATTTAATCAAGTGCTACCCATCAGAACGAGAGAAATTAGCCAAGCAAGACGTTGACAAGCTAAGTTACAATGGGTTTCTCTTCCCTCATAAAGTACTGAACATGCTTAGTATTGCATGTTGCTCTGTTTTATTCATATAGTGCTTAGGGAGTCATGTACTATGAGCACCTGGTTCTATCCCCTGGACCGATGCACCATTGACTCTCATGCAGACTTCGTGTTATGTTCTATGCTCTAATCTCCTTCTATGTCACACCCATGGGCTTAGTTTGGTTGAGGTGTGTGTAATGAACACAAGCTGTGCTGACTACCTGTGTCCGTATGAGTCCCAGGAAAGACCATACCGAGCCATCTGTAGCTTCACTGCATTGGCCAGTGGCAAAATCTCTCGTCTAAGGCTCCTTTCCTGTTTGGCTAATTCAATGGCTGGTTAATTAAAATACCTGAAATAGTATTTGATCCCAGGTCTGGTCTAGATTGTGAATACCTGAGTGAGGAGATACAATGGTTTCTGTTCTTAATACTGTAAAAACATGTCTAAAGCAGAGGTAAGCTAGCCAATAGCTAGCACAGTTTATTAAACAGGAAATATCAATAACTTCACCTGCCAATATCTCTACATTAAGTGCTCTTAATACCTCCGGCATATGATTGGCCTGTTGAAATATTACTCTGAATATTTAGTTGTGTTCAGTTGTACATTCTGGACCAGAGAAATAGTTCTGGTTAGTAGGTTGGGGCTAGTGATGCTTCTACAAGGCTCCCTCTGGTGGCTGAGAAAAAAGACAAAACTCACTAGATATTGTTGGTAAGTTGATCTGAAAGGTTATTTCTGGCTACTCCAGATCTCCATAGCCAGATAAGCCTATTCTACAGATGGATTTACATGTTTTAATGACTTTCAGTGTTCAATAATAAAGCATTAAAGATGAAAAAAGGTGAGATTCACTGCGGTTATATTCTCATTGCCAAAAAAAGGGAAGGTATTTTTTTACGTGCTATTGCCACATCATATTCCCCTTTTAATTACTACAAAGTTCAAAGAAACACTCTGAAAAATTCCCTTTAATAGTTTCACATCATTAAAGATGACACAATTAAAAACGTTTTCAGATTGGGTTTTGCGCTAACCTTTCAATTGAACTCGTCTATTTTAAGCAATGAAAGAGAACTCGTTTACAATCCGCACACAGGAAAATAATATATATATACACAACAGTTGATCATCAGTTCTTCTTACATTGCCGACCCGGAATACAATTAATTGGAGGGTTTAGAGCATCTTAATAGAAAACCAATGCAATCAGCATATGTTTCAAAAGGGAGAATTATGATTGTAATTCATAAGAATGGAATGGATTCTGAAATTAATTAGCTTCTTCTAATTCTCTGGACAGAAGACTGTACAGTGTGAGTGGGACAAGGGGGACAGCAGCAGAGGAGGAACCCACGTGAGCATGTGGGAGAGAGAGACTGGGAGAAACTGTTGCTATGGCCTCTCAGACAGATATGACATGGGACTCATTCTTTAGTGTAAGCATTCTTGTTGCACTTAACCTCCATGCCCTGAGAGAGTACCGAGCTGTAGAGTTATTCTTTTTTTAAATGAGATTGCGGACAGTGAGAGTGGCCTTGGTGAAAAGTCAGTCTGTTTTTGCCTCTCCAAGGCCTAAGGAATACAGCAGCCACATAGGCAAGGTATTTTTTGTGTTCGAGAATGCAGGAATATTCTGTCTTTGACAACCCTTACCACTGAAACTGTGTGTGTGTTCGTGTGTGTGCATGGTTTGACATATGCTTCTTTAGTAGCCTGCTATTTTGGTCTGTTCAAGGCAGCCAGCCCCCATGCTTGTCTTACTGTATGTGGGCCAGTCAACCATGGTGGTTCAAGGACATGGAGAGACCGACAAGAGTGGTTACAGAGCAGCAAATGGAGAAGGGCACCATGGTGACAGAGCAGCAAATGGAGAAGGGCACCATGGTGACAGAGCAGCAAATAGAGAAGGGCGCCATGGTGACAGAGCAGCAAATAGAGAAGGGCACCATGGTGACAGAGCAGCAAATAGAGAAGGGCACCATGGTGACAGAGCAGCAAATAGAGAAGGGCACCATGGTGACAGAGCAGCAAATAGAGAAGGGCGCCATGGTGACAGAGCAGCAAATAGAGAAGGGCACCATGGTGACAGAGCAGCAAATAGAGAAGGGCGCCATGGTGACAGAGCAGCAAATAGAGAAGGGCGCCATGGTGACAGAGTAGTAAATGGAGAAGGGTGCCGTGGTGACAGAGCAGAAATGGAGAAGGGCGCCATGGTGACAGAGCAGAAAATGGAGAAGGGCGCCATGGTGACAGAGCAGCAAATGGAGAAGGGCGCCATGGTGACAGAGCAGCAAATGGAGAAGGGCGCCATGGTGACAGAGCAGCAAATGGAGAAGGGTGCCATGGTGACAGAGCAGCAAATAGAGAAGGGTGCCATGGTGACAGAGCAGCAAATAGAGAAGGGCGCCATGGTGACAGAGCAGTAAATAGAGAAGGGCACCATGGTGACAGAGCAGCAAATAGAGAAGGGCGCCATGGTGACAGAGCAGCAAATGGAGAAGGGCGCCATGGTGACAGAGCAGCAAATAGAGAAGGGCGCCATGGTGACAGAGCAGCAAATGGAGAAGGGCGCCATGGTGACAGAGCAGCAAGTAGAGAAGGGCGCCATGGTGACAGAGCAGCAAATGGAGAAGGGTGCCGTGGTGACAGAGCAGCAAATGGAGAAGGGCGCCATGGTGACAGAGCAGAAAATGGAGAAGGGCGCCATGGTGACAGAGCAGCAAATGGAGAAGGGCGCCATGGTGACAGAGCAGAAAATGGAGAAGGGCGCCATGGTGACAGAGCAGCAAATAGAGAAGGGCGCCATGGTGACAGAGAAGCAAATAGAGAAGGGCGCCGTGGTGACAGAGCAGCAAATAGAGAAGGGCGCCATGGTGACAGAGCAGCAAATAGAGAAGGGCGCCATGGTGACAGAGCAGCAAATGGAGAAGGGCGCCATGGTGACAGAGCAGCAAATAGAGAAGGGCGCCATGGTGACAGAGCAGCAAATGGAGAAGGGCGCCATGGTGACAGAGCAGCAGTAGAGAAGGGCACCATGGTGACAGAGTAGTAAATGGAGAAGGGTGCCGTGGTGACAGAGCAGAAAATGGAGAAGGGCGCCATGGTGACAGAGCAGAAAATGGAGAAGGGCGCCATGGTGACACAGATTTAAAAGCACATCATAAAGTGATTGGGCGAGAAGTTGGACTGACTCCCCAGACAGCCTCTCTTAGGAAAGTGGAGTGTGTTGGAGAGAGAGAGAGAGATAGAGGGAATGAAGAGTCTGCAGGGAATCTATCATGCACTGTCTACATTTTGGTCTGCGCCTCCCGTCACCTCCCTTTGGACTGAGAAGGGCGAGGTTATTTTTTACAACTCCCTGAACTTGTCGGAACATATACTGGCTTTGACTGTCTGTACCAAGAGAACACGGTCCCTGAGGAATATTGGATTCATTTGTCACTGTGTATGCCTATGCCCTGATTTTAGATCACTTGGCTCACTGAGCGCATGAATTCAAAGTCCTTACACAGTAATTAGACTACAGTAATGTCTTTGTATATTTGTCTTATGCTAATATAAAGAATTCATCTCATGTGTAACGGGTAATCCTCATACATGATAATTACTAGCCAGACATTACAGATGAAAAAAAAGAGAGAAATTACACTTCAAAGCCAAACCTGTAGAGGCATGGTGTTGGGCAGTACTTAAAACTAATGTCAAATATCAAAAACACATGCAGCATTACCTTGATTGAAAACATTTAAAACGAACCTCCAAGACAGCATTAGCGGTAATAACAGCAGCAGTTATGCAACAACTAACAAGAATATAATTCAGAAACTCAACGTTACATTTGCTAGACTGCAATCGCAACAATTAAGAGAGCAATTAAAATTGCCTTATGTTTGAAGCAAACCCCAGATCAGTGGAGGAATATCACACAGGAGGGCTGAGAGAAACAAGGACAGGAGGTAGCAGCAGAGTAAAGTGTTTAAAGAGATGAAACATCAAACCAAAGCCTCATTTAGTTGTACTGTGTGTGTGTGTGTGTGTGTGTGTGTGTGTGTGTGTGTGTGTGTGTGTGTGTGTGTGTGTGTGTGTGTGTGTGTGTGTGTGTGTGTGTGTGTGTGTGTGTGTGTGTGTGTGTGTGTGTGTGTGTGTGTGTGTACCTCCAGGGATGGGGCCAGTGAGAGTAGAATAAATTCATGGGGTAGACTGGATGTACATGAAGAATTACAACACAGAAAAATACTGCTAAAAATCTATTTTGTTTTGCACCAGATTCAAAATGTTGGAAGGTTGTGTTGCGTTCTCTTTTATCCAACATGGAATTGGAGTCTCCCTTTCTTTTTTTAACCTTTATTTAACCAGGTCAGTTGATTGAGAACACATTCTCATTTACAGCAACGACCTGGGGAATAGTTACAAGGGAGAGGGGATGAATGAGACAGTTGTAAGCTTCTGGATCTTTCATCAGGCTGGTAGCTGGTCAAGACTTTTTTTCAGAAAGCTCTGGATCCTTAGTCAGTTTTGTCTATTTGGTCAATACCTTTTTTCGGAAGACTCTAGATACTTAATCAGGCTTGCAGCTGATCAATACCTTTCTTCAGAAGGCTCTGGATCCTTAATCAGGCAGGTAGCTGGTCAATACCTTTTTGTTTCCCCCTTCTTCAGGGAGCATGTTTAACCCACACTATAAGGTTTCTGGTCTAAAGTAGTGCACTATATAGGGAGTATGGTGCCATTTAGGACACAACCTAACACAAATTCTGGGTTTTTGCGTTGTTTGTAACTTTTTTTGTACATAATGTTTCTGCCACTGTCTCTCTGCCACTGACATCAGAACAGTGATTACGCACTTCGTACTGGACGAAGATTTATTCTTTGACAATTTGGAGGGAAAGATATACGGCTCGTCCCGGACCAGGTCCAAATCCCAGTAATTCGCTTGAAGAGGAGACACCAATACAGGGGGGCGTAGCTCCGGGTGCTTGGTGAAAATTTGGCGGCGAGTGGATAATCCGCCTTTACCGTCTATATGTTTCACCGACTGAGCGACGACATGGATAATATACAGTTGGCTAGGTCTTCCGTGCATTGGCAAGACAGAACAGCAACCTCCAGTAATACGAGGAGTGGTGGTCTGTATCTATTTGTCAACAACAGCTGGTGCACTATCTCTAATATTAAGGAATTCTTTAGGTTTTGCTTGCCTGAGGTAGAGTATCTCATGATAAGCTGTAGACCACACTATTTACCAAGAGGGTTTTCAATGTTTTTCTTAGCTGTCTATTTACCACCACAAACCGATGCTGGCACTAAGACAGCACTGAACGAGCTGACCACACCACTCGTGTTACATGCGCGACCGTTGCAAAATAATTTAATCCAAACTGCTCCAAACCGTTGCCAGGTGCTAAAATAGAACTTGCTCCTTTTTTTTATGCTTGACGCGTTACAAGTCCTGCCTCTGCCATCTCCTCATTGGTTTTTAGGAGCATATGCCCACGTGGGTGATTTGAAAGATGAACTGGGGTCCACACTCCAGTCCAGTTGGTGGTGGTAATGCACCTTAAAGTTGGTTGCCAACCGCCATATAAAATCCACAGAAGAAGAAGGTGAAGGCAGAGGAGGATAGATTACTAGAAACTAACTAGGTTTACCCTTTTATCTATGTATTTTCTGTAGGAGTAAAGAACACACGATTTTGTGTGACTCAAAATGGGTCAAAATTCTACAAAGATCCATAAAAAAAGGACCTTGTGCATTTCAGGTAAAATAACATCCCTTTTGTTTATATCCCAGGACAAATTAGATGGGAACAGCAAGCTAGCTAGCTAAATGTTGTTGAATGTTTCATGTGTTTAGACCTGTCCCCAAATGAATATAGTTGGTTCAGAGTTTGTTTTGATATTTCAACCTGCGTAGCCTGATCTAGTCTGGTGTGGATGGACAAAATCAACAAGTGTGCGATGCTGGACGGTCTAGTCAGCATATAAGGCCATAAGCAAACAAGAGAATGCTCAACCAGAAGTGGCGCTACTAGTGGCCAGGGATTTTAATGCAGGATAATTTAAATTAATTTGACCTAATTTCTACCAGCATGTCACATGTGCAACCAGAGGAAATCAAACTTTTGACCACCTTTACTCCACACACAGAGACACATACAAAGCTCCCCCTCGCCCTCCATTTGGCAAATCAGATTCCTGTTAACAAGCAAAAACTGTAGCAGGAAGTACCAGTGACTCGCTCAATACGGAAGTGGTCTGATGATGCGGATGCTAAGTTACAGGACTGTTTTGCTAGCACAGACTGGAATATGTTCTGGGATTCATCCGATGGCATTAAGGAGTATACCACATCAGTCACCGGCTTCATCAATAAGTGCAACGACGACGTCCCCACAGTGACCGTACGTACATATCCCAACCAAAAGCCATGGATTACGGGCCTCCCAAGTGGCGCAGCGGTGGCACTGCACACTGAGCTAAAGGCTAGAGCTGCCGCATTCAAGGAGCGGGACTCTAATCCGGACGCTTATAAGAAATCCCGCTATGCCCTCCGACAAACAGGCAAAGAGTCTTCTATGCATTCTATGCTTGCTTCGAGGCAAGCAACACTGTGAGTAAGACCTTTTAAACAGGTCAACATTCACAAGGCCGCAGGGCCAGACGGATTACCAGGACGTGTACTCCGAGCATGCGCTAACCAACTGGCAAGTGTCTTCACTGACATTTTCAACCTCTCCCTGACCGAGTCTGTAATACCTACATGTTTCAAGCAGACCACCATAGTCCCTGTGCCCAAGAACGCCAAGGTAACCTGCCTAAATTACTACTAACCCGTAGCACTCACGTCTGTAGCCATGAAGTGCTTTGAAAGGCTGGTCATGGCCCACATCAACACCATCTTCCCAGAAAGCTTAGACCCATTACAATTCGCATACCGCCCCAACAGATCCACAGATGATGCAATCTCCATTGCACTCCACGCTGGCCTTTCCCACCTGGACAAAAGGAACACCTACATGAGAATTCTGTTCGTTAACTACAGCTCAGCTTTCAACAGTGCCCTCAAAACTCATCACTAAGCTAAGGATCCTGGGACTAAACACCTCCCTCTGCAACTGGATCCTGGACAGGCCGCCCCCAGGTGGTAAGGTTAGGCAACAACACATCTGCCACACTGATCCTCAACACGGGGACCCTCAGGGGTGCGTGCTTAGTCCCCTCCTGTACTTTCTGTTCTCCCACGACTGTGTGGACACGCACGAATCCAACACCATCATTAAGTTTGGCGATGAGACAATGGTGGTAGGCCTGATCACTGACAACGATGAGACAGCCTACAGGGAGGAGGTCAGAGAACTGGCAGTGTGGTGCCAGGACAACAACCTCTCCCTCAACGTGATCAAGACACAGGAGATGATCGTGGACTACAACAAAAGGGAGGCTGGGCACGCCCCCATTCACATCAAAATGGTTAGACTCCAGTAGGGTTGCACATTTTGGGGAATATTCAGAGGTGGAAACTTTCCGTGGGAATTAACGGGAATATATGGGAATTTATGCAAATTAATATTAATACCGTTTAAATGTAGATTTTTTTTTGCATTGGATATATTTACCATATCAGATGGAGAGAGAAACATAACCTTTTACCTTATCATATTTTACCTTATCAAATTATTAAATCCTTCCAATAGACAATAAAAAAAACGATTGAGTTACGAATTGAACTTTAATTAAATTAGTTGACTCTTCACATGGGGTGATTTCACTGAACAACAAAAGAAACGGAATATTGAATTATCCCCAATAATCTCTCTCTCATCTCCCAAAAACATTTTCAACATACATCTGTAAAATGATAGTCTAGAAACTAAAGCTTTGGTTGTCTTCCTCTCAGGCTTCCATGTCTTCTCCCTGGACCTCCTCAATGTCCACCTCTTGAACATCAGACTATGAGGCCTCATCGTCACTGTCACTTTCCAACCTTGTTGAGGATGGCTCGTTGTCAGGCTCAAAAAGCCTCAAATTTGCCCGGACGGCCACCAATTTTTCAACCCTTGTATTG
This sequence comes from Salmo salar, assembly GCF_965601325.2. Lineage (NCBI taxonomy): Eukaryota > Metazoa > Chordata > Actinopteri > Salmoniformes > Salmonidae > Salmo > Salmo salar. The sequence continues at coordinate 39,097,303 of NC_138314.1, forward strand.
GTCAGCCTGTTGCATGCTTTGGTGTTTGTGTGAAAAACATTCAGAAATCTCTACCGATACACATTGCCTGTGAGCATCAGAGGTGAAGCAGTTGCATACATAGCTCGAGCAAGACATTCATCAGCATTTCTCTGATTACATTCCTCCATTGAGTAAAAAAAAACTTCTGATTCCAGAAGGACCATGAGCTGTTGCTATCGATAAGGTGTCTGATTCATCATTTTCACCTCGAATAGAAGTAGAGGGACTTTTGTCAGAGGTTGCTTGTTGTGAGTGCTGAGGGAACTTTATGCACTTGGCCAGATGATTCTGCATTTTGTTGCATTCTTCACATATGATTTGGCACAGTATTTGCAAATGTACACAGCTTTTCCTTCTACGTTAGCTGCAGTGAAATGTCTCCACACATCAGATAAATGCCATGGGCACTTCCTGTAAAGAGTATAAAAGAAAAAAGTAAAAAAAAAAATAAAAAATACAATTCCATGTCCAGATAAAAAGTTAAGCAGTTAAACAAGTTTAAAGTTAAACAAGTTAAACAAGTTTAAAAAAGTTAAACAACTCCTTTGTAAGATATATATTTTTTAAATGAAACATGCATGGAAACATGTGAATTAATTCCTCAGTTAGCAGGCTCAAGCAAGCTAAAATCCACATGGTAGCAAAAACTTAGCAGAAATTGTTAACAAGTTAGAAATGATTTAAACACAATTTACTGTAGGCTACTATTTACTAGTTAACAAAAAATCATGTATGTCATAAAATATATTCACCTCACCCAGTATTGTAATCAAAACTTACCAGAGAGCATGAAGTCCTTGCCTAAGACAGTGTAGGAGTTTGGGCTCAATAGCATCTCATTAGTGTGCAAGGTCTTGAGAATCAGCTGTACATGTGATGGAAGAGTGCACTGCACATGTGATGGAAGAATGCACTATGCATGCAGATGGTTGCAATTCCATTGAGTGGTGGGATAGTTTAACCAAAATATGCCACAAGACCTAGAATTGCCTTGTGTATCCCAAGCAACCTTTTTTTATGAATTTAAGCAAAAATCCACAAATTCCCGGAATTAACTTCCCATTTAAAATTTCTATAAAGTTTCCGACTCTTTGCAACCCTAAACTCCAGCCACCGTAGTCATAGACTGTTCTCTCTGCTGCCGCACGGCAAGCGCTTCTGGAGAGCCAAGTCCATGTCCAAGAGGCTCCTTAACAGCTTCTTCCCCCAAGCCATAAGACTGCTAAACAGTTTATCAAATGGCTACCCGGACTATTTGCATTGACCCCCTTTTTTTTATATTGCTGCTACTCGCTGTTGATTATCTATGCATAGTCACTTTACCCCTACCTAAATGTACATGATACCTCAATTACCTCGACTTATCTGTACCCTCGCACAACATTGACTCGGTACCGGTACCCCCTGTATATAGCCTCCACATTGACTCGGTACCGATACCCCCTGTATATAGCCTCCACATTGACTCGGTACCGATACCCCCTGTATATAGCCTCCACATTGACTCGGTACCGGTACCCCCTGTATATAGCCTCCACATTGACTCGGTACCGATACCCCCTGTATATAGCCTCCACATTGACTCGGTACCGGTACCCCCTGTATATAGCCTCCACATTGACTCGGTAACGGTACCCCCTGTATATAGCCTCCACATTGACTCGGTACCGGTACCCCCTGTATATTATGTTATTTTTTATTTCGCCTTTATTTAACCAGGTAGGCTAGTTGAGAACAAGATCTCATTTACAACTGCGACCTGGCCAAGATAATGCAAAGCAGTGTGACACAGACAACAACACAGAGTTACACATGGAATAACATGGAATAAACAATAAACAAGCCAATAACACAATAAACAAGTCAATGACACAGTAGAAAAAAAGAAAGTCTATATACAGTGAGTGCAAAAGGCATGAGGAGGTAGGCAATAAATAGGCCATAGTAGCGAAGAATTACAATTTAGCAGATTAACACTGGAGTGATAGATGAGCAGATGATGATGTGCAAGTAGAAATACTGGTGTGCAAAAGAGCAGAAAAGTGAATTAAAACAGTATGGGGATGAGGTAGGTAGATTGGATGGGCTATTTACAGATGGGCTATGTACAGCTGCAGTGATCGGTTAGCTGCTCAGATAGCTGATGTTTAAAGTTGGTGAGGGAAATATAAGTCTCCACCTTCAGCGATTTTTGCAATTCGTTCCAGTCACTGGCAGCAGAGAACTGGAAGGAGAGGCGGCCAAATGAGGTGTTGACTTTGGGGATGACCAGTGAGATATACCTGCTGGAACGTGTGCTACGGGTGGGTGTTGTTATTGTGACCAGTGACCTGAGATAAGGCAGAGCTTTACCTAGCATTGACTTATAGATGACCTGGAGCCAGTGGGTCTGGCGACGAATATGTAGCGAGGGCCTGTCGACTAGAGTATACAGGTTTCAGTGGTGGGTGGTATAAGGTGATTTGGTAACAAAACGGATGGCACTGTGATAGACTGCATCCAGTTTGCTGAGTAGAATATTGGAAGCTACTTTGTAGATGACATCGCCAAAGTCGAGGATCGGTAGGATAGTCAGTTTTACTAGGGTAAGTTTGGCGGCGTGAGTGACGGAGGCTTTGTTGCGAAATAGAAAGCAGATTCTAGATATGATTTTGAATTGGAGATGTTTAATATGAGTCTGGAAGGAGAATTTACAGTCTAGCCAGACACCTAGGTATTTATAGTTGTCCATATATTCTAGGTCAGAACCGTCCTGGGTGGTGATGCTAGTCGGGCGGGATGGTGCGGGCAGTGAACATTTGAAAAGCATGCATTTGGTTTTACCTGCGTTTAACCTCTATGGGCCCCACCTACTCAACAGCCAGTGTAATCCCGTGGCGCGTTATTCAAATTCCTCAAAAATGCAAAAACTTCAATTTTTCAAACATATGACTATTTTACACCATTTTAAAGACGAGACTCTCGTTAATCTAACCACACTGTCCGATTTCAAAAAGGCTTTACAACGAAAGCAAAACATTAGATTATGTCAGCAGAGTACCCAGCCAGAAATAATCAGACACCCATTTTTCAAGCTAGCATATAATGTCACATAAACCCAAACCACAGCTAAATGTAGCACTAACCTTTGATGATCTTCATCAGATGACAACCCTAGGACATTATGTTATACAATACATGCATGTTTTGTTCAATCAAGTTCATATTTATATCAAAAACCAGCTTTTTACATTAGCATGTGACTAGCATGTGACTAGCATTCCCACCGAACACTGCCGGTAAATTTACTAAATTACTCACGATAAACGTTCACAAAAAGCATAACAATTATTTTAAGAATTATAGATACAGAACTCCTCTATGCACTCGATATGTCCGATTTTAAAATAACTTTTCGGTGAAAGCACATTTTGCAATATACTCAGTAGATAGCCCGGCATCACAGGGCTAGCTATTTAGACACCCAGCAAGTTTAGCACTCACCAAAGTCAGATTTACTATAAGAAAAATGTTATTACCTTTGCTGTCTTCGTCAGAATGCACTCCCAGGACTTCTACTTCAATAACAAATGTTGGTTTGGTTCAAAATAATCCATAGTTATATCCAAACAGCGGCGTTTTGTTCGTGCGTTCAAGACACTATCCGAAAGGGTAAATAAGGGTGACGAGCATGGCGCAATTCGTGACCAAAAAATTCTAAATATTCCATTACCGTACTTCGAAGCATGTCAACCGCTGTTTAAAATCAATTTTTATGCAATTTTTCTCATAAAAAAGCTATAATATTCCGACCGGGAATCTGCGTTTAGGTAAACAGACGAAAGAAAATAAAGCATTCGGTCGACTCGGGCACGCGCCTAAGCCCATAGTACTCTGATCGGCCACTTGCCAAACGCGATAAAGTGTTTCAGCCAGAGGCTGCCTCGATATCGTTCAGCTTTTTCCCGGGCTCTGAGAGCCTATGGGAGCCGTAGGAAGTGTCACGTTATTGCAAAGATCCTCAGTCTTCAATAAAAAGAGCCAAGATGAAACACAACTTGTCAGACAGGCCACTTCCTGCATGGAATCTTCTCAGGTTTTGGCCTGCCATATGAGTTCTGTTATACTCACAGACACCATTCAAACAGTTTTAGAAACTTTAGGGTGTTTTCTATCCAAAGCCAATAATTATATGCATATTCTAGTTACTGGGCAGGAGTAGTAACCAGATTAAATCGGGTACGTTTTTTTATCCGGCCATGTCAATACTGCCCCCTAGCCCTAACAGGTTAAGAGCAGTTGGAGGCCACGGAAGGAGTGTTGTATGGCATTGAAGCTCGTTTGGAGGTTTGTTAGCACAGTGTCCAAGGAAGGGCCAGAAGTATACAGAATGGTGTCGTCTGCGTAGAGGTGGATCAGGGAATCACCCGCAGCAAGAGCAACATCATTGATATATACAGGGAAAAGAGTCGGCCCGAGAATTGAACCCTGTGGCACCCACATAGAGACTGCCAGAGGTCCGGACAACAGGGCCTCCGATTTGACACACTGAACTCTGTCTGCAAAGTAGTTGGTGAACCAGGCGAGGCAGTCATTAGAGAAACCAAGGTTATTGCGTCTGCCGATAAGAATACGGTGATTGACAGAGTTGAAAGCCTTGGCCAGGTCGATGAAGACGGCTGCACAGTATTGTCTTTTATCGATGGTGGTTATGATATCGTTTAGGACCTTGAGCTTGGATGAGGTGCACCCATGACCAGCTCGGAAACCAGATTGCATAGCGGAGAAGGTACGGTGGGATTCGAAATGGTCGGTGATCTGTTTGTTAACTTGGCTTTCAAAGACTTTAGAAAGGCAGGGTAGGATATATACTGCTCAAAAAAATAAAGGGAACACTTAAACAACACATCCTAGATCTGAATGAAAGAAATAATCTTATTAAATACTTTTTTCTTTACATAGTTGAATGTGCTGACAACAAAATCACACTAATCAATGGAAATCCAATTTATCAACCCATGGAGGTCTGGATTTGGAGTCACACTCAAAATTAAAGTGCAAAACCACACTACAGGCTGATCCAACTTTGATGTAATGTCCTTAAAACAAGTCAAAATGAGGCTCAGTAGTGTGTGTGGCCTCCACGTGCCTGTATGACCTCCATACAATGCCTGGGCATGCTCCTGATGAGGTGGCGGATGGACTCCTGAGGGATCTCCTCCCAGACCTGGACTAAAGCATCCGCCAACTCCTGGACAGTCTGTGGTGCAACGTGGCGTTGGTGGATGGAGCAAGACATAATGTCCCAGATGTGCTCAATTGGATTCAGGTCTGGGGAACGGGCGGGCCAGTCCATAGCATCAATGCCTTCCTCTTGCAGGAACTGCTGACACACTCCAGCCACATGAGGTCTAGCATTGTCTTGCATTAGGAGGAACCCAGGGCCAACCGCACCAGCATATGGTCTCACAAGGGGTCTGAGGATCTCATCTCGGTACCTAATGGCAGTCAGGCTACCTCTGGCGAGCACATGGAGGGCTGTGCGGCCCCCCAAAGAAATGCCACCCCACACCATGACTGACCCACCGCCAAACCGGTCATGCTGGAGGATGTTGCAGTCAGCAGAACGTTCTCCACGGCGTCTCCAGACTCTGTCACGTCTGTCACATGTGCTCAGTGTGAACCTGCTTTCATCTGTGAAGAGCACAGGGCGCCAGTGGCGAATTTGCCAATCTTGGTGTTCTCTGGCAAATGCCAAACGTCCTGCACGGTGTTGGGCTGTAAGCACAACCCCCACCTGTGGACGTTGGGTCCTCATACCACCCTCATGGAGTCTGTTTCTGACCGTTTGAGCAGACACAAGCACATTTGTGGCCTGCTGGAGGTCATTTTGCAGGGCTCTGGCAGTGCTTCTCCTGCTCCTCCTTGCACAAAGGCGGAGGTAGCGGTCCTGCTGCTGGGTTGTTGCCCTCCTACGGCCTCCTCCACGTCTCCTGATGTACTGGCCTGTCTCCTGGGAGCGCCTCCATGCTCTGGACACTACGCTGACAGACAGAGCAAACCTTCTTGCCACAGCTTGCACTGATGTGCCATCCTGGATGAGCTGCACTACCTGAGCCACTTGTGTGGGTTGTAGACTCCGTCTCATGCTACCACTAGAGTGAAAGAACCGCCAGCATTCAAAAGTGACCAAAACATTAGCCAGGAAGCATAGGAACTGAGAAGTGGTCTGTGGTCCCCACCTGCAGAACCACTCCTTTATTGGGGGTGTCTTGCTAATTGCCTATAATTTCCACCTATTGTCTATTCCATTTGCACAACAGCATGTGAAATTTATTGTCAATCAGTGTTGCTTCCTAAGTGGACAGTTTGATTTCACAGAAGTGTGATTGACTTGGAGTTACATTGTGTTGTTTAAGTGTTCCCTTTATTTTTTGAGCAGTGTATATAGTTCTGTAACGGTTTGGGTCTAGAGTGTCTCCCCCTTTGAAGAGGGGGATGACCGCGGCAGCTTTCCAATCTTTAGGGATCTCGGACGATACAAAAGAGAGATTGAACAGGCTGGTAATAGGGGTTGCAACAATGGCGGCGGATAGTTTTAGAAAGAGAGTGGGTCCAGATTGTCTAGCCCAGCTGATTTGTACGGATCCAGGTTTTGCAGCTCTTTCAGAACATCTATCTGGATTTGGGTGAAGGAGAAGCTGGGGAGGCTCGGGAGAGTAGCTGCGGGGGGGGGCGGAGCTGTTGCCTGGGGTTGGAGTCGCCATGAGGAAGGCATGGCCAGCCGTAGAGAAATGCTTATTGAAATGTTCTATTATCATGGATTTATCAGTGGTGACCATGTTACCTAGCCTCAGTGCAGTGGGCAGCTGGGAGGAGGTGCTCGTGTTCTCCATGGACATTACAGTGTACCAAAACTTTTTGGAGTTAGAGCTACAGGTTGCAAATTTCTGCTTGAAAAAGCTAGCCTTTGCTTTCCTGACTGACTGCGTGTATTGGTTCCTGACTTCCCTGAACAGTTGCATATCGCGGGGACTATTCAATGCTATTGCAGTCCGCCACAGGATGTTTTTGTGCTGGTCAAGGGCAGTCAGGTTTGGAGTGAACCAAGGGCTTTATCTGTTCTTAGTTCTGCATTTTTGAAAGGGACATGCTTATCTTAGATGGTGAGGAAATTACTTTTAAAGCATGACCAGGCATCCTCGACTGACGGGATGAGGTCAATATTCTTCCAGGATACCCGAGCCAGGTCGATTAGAAAGGCCTGCTCGCAGAAGTGTTTTAGGGAGCGTTTGACAGTGATGAGGGGTGGTCGTTTGACCGCGGACCCATAGTGGATACAGGCAATGAGGCAGTGATCGCTGAGATCCTGATTGAAAACAACAGAGGTGTATTTGGAGGGCAAGTTGGTCAGGATAATGTCTATGAGGGTGCCCATGTTTACGGATTTAGGGTTGTACCTGGTGGGTTCCTTGATGATTTGTGTGAGATTGAGGGCATCTAGCTTAGATTGTAGGACTGCCGTATAGAGTATACTATGTATATAGTCACCACATTGACTCGGTACCGGTACTCCCTGTATATAGCCTCCACATTGACTCGGTACCGATACCCCCTGTATATAGCCTCCACATTGACTCAGTGTCGGTAGCCCCTGTATATCTTGTTTTGCCAAATATTTTCTTACTTAACCAACAATGCTGATTTCTTTTTTTTAAGGGCTTGTAAGTAAGCATTTCACGGTAAGTTCTACACCTGTTGTATTCGGCGCTTGTGACAAATATAATTTTATTTTATTTGAAATGGTAGGAGGGACATACCAGCTTCAAGTGGTGTCAGATTTCCCATCCTACGTCACACATGCGGAAGAGAACCACGGATATCGCTCAATGCAAGCCATTTCATTCTATGGTGTCCACAGATCGGTACATAAGCAAAAATGTTGTCCGGAACCGGTACCAGAACCACACAAGTACCAGAACCATGCACGCTCCCCTCTGCTCCTCTCCCCTCTGCTCCGCTCCCCTCTGCTCCTGTTCTTCTCTTCTCCCTGCTCCTCTCCTCTCCTATGCCTGCTGTTCACTCTACTCCAGTTGGACTGAGGAGAGCAATAGCAGATTTGCCACATGCCCGTCTGGTTTAATATTTCAGTTTGTGGATGCAGAGACGGCGCCCTGAAACAATTTACTGCAACATTAATGAAAGCAGAGAAACATGCATATTGATGAGGGTATTCTTTTGGAATCTGCACATTCCGGATAGCCTTGAGGCACATAGTAAGAATATTCTGTTGACAAATATGGCAGATGAATATTCAGTGATAACATCAAATCTGATAAGCATAAATTGGCTGTGTTCTTTCTTCATGTGGTCCTCTGAGCGAGGCAGCCCACATACATACACACACACACACACACGTGTTTCTGTTGTGTTGAGAGAACGCTGTGTGTGTGTGTGTGTGTGTGTGTGTGTTGTGCGTGTGTAGTGTGTGTGTTGTGCCAGACTCCAAGCAAAGTTACCTGAGGTTCTGTCTCCAAACAGGACTTGTTGTGTGACATTTTGCTTCATCTGGCCTTAAATGGCCATGTACTGTAATAATCTCCACCCGGCACAGCCAGAAGATGACTGGCCACCCCTCAGAGCCTGGTTCCTCTCTAGGTTCCTGCCTTTCTAGGGAGTTTTTCCTAGCCACCGTGCTTCTACATCTGCATTGCTTGTTGTTTGGGGTTTTAGGCTGGCTTTCTGTATAGCACTTTGTGACATCTGCGGCTGTAGAAAGGGCTTTATAAGTACATTTGATTAATTGATTCATGTCCTTAGAGGCCGGATAACTACGGGAGTGACCCAGTTTGAAGTTTTGTACTCTTGATGTTTTCAAAAACTGGTGTTTTTTATTCGTAGAATAGTAGGAGGAAGCCTGGGTACCAATCTGTTTATGCCATCATGCCACTCCTTCCCATTTATCGTCATGCCAAACATGATGGCACAACAGACTGGTACCCAGGCTAGTCTGAGGTTGAAGAAGCACACAAACCGGGAGGCCCATTGGTTGGCTTTCAGAATGACATTTTTACATTTAGCAGACGCTCTTATCCAGAGCTACTTACAGGAGCAATTAGGGTTAAGTGACTTGCACATCAACAGATCTTTTCACCTAGTCGGCTCGCGGATTCAAACCAGCAACCTTTCGTTTACTGGCCCAATGCCTTAACCGCTAGTCTTCCCCAATAGAATGGTAGGATCTGCTAAACGTGAGGGTATTTTCTGCTTGTGTCTGGCTGCCCTCCACTCATGTCCAAACATCAACTGTGTTGTCTCTGCTATGATTACAATGTATCAGCCTTTGCCCTGTTGCCCTCTCAATATCAGTCTCCAGAATGCCCTTGGAGATGGCCGTCGAAGCTGTGTGTCCACGTGTGGTGTGTATGTGTGTGTGCAGGTTTTTGTACCCCGAGACGGGACTTTGGAACTGCTGTTCGATGTGGGATGCGAGCCCTCTCCCTCAGCAGGCTGTCAGAGGATACAATGGGGGTAATTAATGAGGGCCTCAGTACAATCCTCCTCCCCCCTTCAGGCCGGTCAATGGGACTGACACGAGACGGGCGGCGCTGGCCCTTGCTGTCAGGGCCCCCAAGGTGAGGGAGACATGAGACAGGCAGCTGTCTGTCTGTCCGTCCGTCCGTCGGGGAAGCAGTCTCCCACTAGCCTGGCCAGGAATGGCATGTGACAGGTTCACTCCGGAGGCCGATGAAGGACATGGTCTCGCTCTTCTCTTTCTCTCTCTTCTCTTTCTCTTTTCTATCTGCTCTCTTTCTCCTCTCTCCTCTCTTTCTCTCTCCTCTCTTTCTCCTCTCTCCTCTCTTTCTCCTCTCCTCTTTCTCTTATCTCTTTCGCTCTCCTCTCTTTTGCTCTGCTCTCTTTCTCCTCTCTCCTCTTTCTCTCTCTCCTCACTCTCTCTCTCCTCTCTCTCTCTCTTTTTGAGCACATATGGTAGATCAGGGATCATAAACTAGATTCAGCCGCGGGACGATATTATTCTTGAGCGGATGGTCGAGGGCCAGAACTTAATTTACAAATAATTTGTGGGACTTCTAATTCACCGCAAGAAGGTATAATCTTGGTCCACGGGGCACCAGTTGGGGAACCCCGGGGTAGACCATAATCAGATACTTCATTACCAAAACATGGTACAAAGTCTTTCTGCCCTTGTAGGAGTGAGTACTAGCAGTAGTAGTAAAAAACTACGTTTTTAGACATTTTATTATTACCTCGCATACATTACTGTCAGTGATGATACGGTATTACTGCTACTACTACTGCTGTACTCTGTTACGGCTACCCTGTGATGGTCATAACCACAGCAACAGGGATACAACGTGTGTGTGTGTGCGTAGCAGTTCTACTGTCTCCATCTACAAAAGACAGAGAGAATCTGGTTAGGGTCTGGTCTGTCTATGCTGAATCTCACAAGATAAAAATGGGACATTCAGAGAGAATGCAAGACATTCTGCTGTACAATGTAGGTTGGTGATGTCTAACTTGGGCTTTTTTTTGTACAAAATATTAAATTATTCAGATTGAAAATACATCATTAAAACATAATTAGAGAAATAACTTTTGCAAACTAATTTTCCTGAAACCTCATTATGGAAAGCCTCTGGTTTAAGGGCTATATCTGAATTAGCAATGAGGTTCTGGAGCTGTATTTTAACCCTGCTACTTTCTACCATGTACACAGGTACAAGAACAGCGTTGAGCCTGTCTGTACACAAAGATTCCAACGGTGTGATGAGGTCTGGAGTGTTTCACTCTACAATACTCCACAACACATGTACTTCTAATGTTAACTCTTCTATGGTGTGGAGCTTGGTGCCTTTGTGGACTTGAACAACCCTTCCTGCCAATATCAGGGTGTAGGGTGAAGTTGATCTTGGGTCAGTTTAGCATTTTCCTCACTAATGGTTAAGGTTAGAATTGGGGAAGGAGAAACTGATCCTAGATCTGTACCAAGTGTAAAACTTCACCCCAGAGCCCAATGTCAGTCTGGATGTTGTGATCACTGTGATGACTGAGGAGTTTGTCATTGTGTTTCAGTTTCACATCTGCCAGAAGAACAGACAGCTAGTGGTTTGCCTAGTAGGTCATTGCACTGATCAAGCCCTAAGTCCCAGGCACTGCTATGTCATGATTGGGGAATGACAGTTTGAATGACAGTTTGCCTCAACATGTTTAAAGAGACATGAGCAGGAGAGCTACTGTTCTCATAGCTCTGGTCCAGGGCGTTAGTGCGTTCGTCTACAAACTTCTTCTAGTAGAGGATGGAGCTACTGTATAATGCCTTGGACCAGAGCTACTGCTCTCACAATCCATCCCTGTGGCCTTTTACAACCTGGTATTTTATTATCATTTGTGTCTATTCAGCTTATTTCTGTCTTCAGTCTATCTTCAGTCTACATCATACTATAGAGGCTTACTGTTGCACGGTCTAGTACTCTATTGTGTGCGCGTGCATGCTTGCGTATACATGTCTTGTGTGTGGTGTGTGTGTGTGTGTGTGTGTGTGTGAGTGTGTGTGTGTGTGTGTGTGTGTGTGTGTGTGTGTGTGTGTGTGTGTGTGTGTGTGTGTGTGTGTGTGTGTGTGTGTGAGACAGAGACTGTGTGAGACAGAGACTGTGTGTGTGAGACAGAGACTGTGTGTGTGTGTGTGTGTGAGACAGAGACTGTGTGTGTGCGTGTGCAGTACAATGTGTTCTGTTGGAACTCTTGTCGACACACTGTCGTGTGCATTGTACTTCCAGTCCAGTCTTTTTTGACACGTGATTGGCAAGCTAGCTAGCTGCACTCCACTCTCCTCCTCTGGCTGTTTTTGAGCAGGAATAGAGTGCAGTCAAGCATGGCAGCTGCTTTCAGGATGTGACACGCTGGTAGCTGCAACATTATCAGCCTCTATAGACATCTGAGATACTATCTGATGCAAACTCAATTTATCAGCTGCTTCTCTTCTCCTCGCCTCCTTTTCCCCCTTTTGATATATATTTTCCTTATTGTTTATCCAGGTCTTGTGCTGTCAGGGAGAACAAGACGGGCCCAGTAAAGCATGTTATCTGCAGAGCTGACAGTTGCGTGAGGGGGGCTGCAGTAGCAGTAGGCGCCGGGTAGCTTTGATGTGCATGGAGCTCTGCCTCCCATCAACTCCGCGCTCCATCAGCCCTCATCATTGTGTTACCAGCCTTGTGTACTCCAACTTCCAGCCAATTCTCTCTCTCGCTCTCTCTCTCTCTCTCTCTCTCTCTCTCTCTCTGTTTTTTCCTCTGTACCTCTTCACAGCCTCTCTTTGTTGTGATCTCCCATTTTGATTTCGGATTTCTGTGTACTGGGCAATTTGTACTGGGCTGTGTGCAGGGCTTTGTACTGGGCTGTGTGCAGCGGAATGGAGTGGGTGGGTGGTTGGCGCGGGGTGGTGATGTGCTGCCAGACTAGTTTGCCTAAAGCTCATTAAGTAGCCTGGCTGAAGGCTGGGTCTGAAGGCTAGGTCTGAAGGCTGGGTCTGAAGGCTGGGTCTGAGGGCTGGGTCTGAGGGCTGGGTCTGAAGGCTGGGTCTGAGGGCTGGGTCTGAGGGCTGGGTCTGAGGGCTGGGTCTGAGGGCTGGGTCTGAGGGCTGGGTCTGAGGGCTGGGTCTGAGGGCTGGGTCTGAGGGCTGGGTCTGAGGGCTGGGTCTGAAGGCTGGGTCTGAGGGCTGGGTCTGAGGGCTGGGTCTGAGGGCTGGGTCTGAGGGCTGGGTCTGAGGGCTGGGTCTGAGGGCTGGGTCTGAGGGCTGGGTCTGCGGGCTGAGGGCTGCGTCTGGGTATGAGGGCTGCGTCTGGGTATGAGGGCTGTGTCTGAGGGCTGGGGTTAAGGGCTGGGGCTATATCGAATTAATTTTATTAATTCAAATATGTGTTTGCGCAAGAATCAAGGTTTATGTTTGCTTGTTCTCATGTTGTATTTTTGGTCTCGTCTCCTTCGCTCCTTTGTGCTGTGTGCACCTTTGCATTTACACCAGAGATCTGTATATAATGTTGAGATGCACGTCTCCGCCCTAACATTGAGAGTCGTTGTCCCAAAGGCGGGAAGGCAGGCAACAAGCTTAGGTTCAAAATAAGCCTATAGAAACGCATTGGCCTTATTTTGGACAGATTTTAGAGAGAGTTAAACCTCTCGCTTTGCCTCTTCCTCTATGGTTTACACACCAAGCCCCTCCCCCTGCCTCTACGCCAACAAAGTTGAAAGGTCACATCTTCCTCTCTGACAAGCGGTTTCAACTCGCTATTTGCATTTGAGGTTTGGTCCAACAGAATTGGTCATATGGACACCGAAACACATTGAGACATTATTATACTGTAATAAAGGATAAGTTCACTTTTCTAACGATACCTTTTTTATGTCTCAACTACTCAAATTGCGCTCAGAAAAGACACTACTAAAACCAGAGTGAACATTGCTTCCGGAACATGAATGCCCAGTTTGTCACGCACAGCATTGGGGTACCACGTACCGCTAGCAGCATTTTAGCCAAAGGCTGTTATACTAGCTGTCTAGTCTGTGTTTTAGAAATGTGCAATATGTGCATAAAACACAATTTTATATAAGGAATTGGCAACTTGTTCTCATTCTGAGAAATAATGTAGGCCACTTGATTTCAACATCTGAACAAAGTGGGAAGGCTAACATGCTGTTCAAACCATTGAAGACAGACAGAAGGGTGTGTGCATAAGTATTCAACTGTTCAACCTTGTCAGCTACTGTAGCAAATAGATCCAAGTTGGCTACACTTGAAATATAAAGATTAGCTGACTAATGACTAGCATGTGTGCTTGAGAGATGGTTGATGAGACCTGTGTTATTGTCTATAGCCTAATAACTGCTACAATAAGTCACTCATTATTAGTGAATGTACATTTATACATGGCTCTGGTTATATTTGTAACAAAAAATGGCATTTTCATCGAAAGCAGGTTAAACTATTTTGATCAAATTAATTATTTGTGGGTCTTATGGTTGTGGAAGGCTTATATTTAACCTAAGTATAACTTCACAAGCCCTGATGTCACGTGCTGACCATTGTGTGCTCTTATATTCTATGGTAGAGTAGGTCAGGGCGTGACTGGGGGGGGGGGGTTTATTCTAGTTTAATTTTTCTATGTTGTTTGGGTCTAGTTTTTGGTTTTCTATGTTGGGTTTTTTGGATAATCCCCAATTAGAGGCAGCTGGTCATCGTTGTCTCTAATTGGGGATCATATTTAAGTAGTTGTTTTTCCCACCTTTGTTTTGTGGGATATTATTTTGAGTTAGTGTATGTAGCACCTCTTCCTCACGTTTTGTTGTTTTGTTTATGGTTTATTGTATGTCTTGCATAGTTTCACATTATAATAAAATATGTGGAACGATATTCACGCTGCGCCTTGGTCCGTTCCTACACACAAACGTGACACCTGAATTCATTCAATTATTGCTGACTGTTTGAAATGCGGTGTATGTGACCTTTAACTGAACAACAATGCTTATTTAGAGAATTTATTTAATGATTTATTCAGATCCCTTAACTTTTTCCATATTTTGTTACATTGCGCCTTTTTCTGAAGTGGATTTAATTGATTTGTTTTCTCATAAATCTTCACACAATTCCCCATTATGACAAAGCGAAAACAGGTTTTTAGAAATGTTTGCAAATGTATTAAAAGTAAAAACAGAAATACCTTATTTACCACTGTACATAAGTATTCAGACCCTTTGCTATGAGACTCGAAATTGAGCTCAGATGCATCCTGTTTCCATTGATCATCCTTGAGATGTTTCTACAACTTGATTGGAGTCCACCTGTGGTACATTCAATTGATTGGACATGGTTTGGAAAGTCACACACCTGTCGATATAAGGTCCCACAGATGTCAGAGCAAAAACCAAGCCATGAGGTTGAAGGAATTGTCCGTAGAGCTCAGAGACAGGATTGTGTTGAGGTAGAGATCTTGGGAAAAGTACCAAACCATTTCTGCAGCATTGAAGGTCCCCAAGAATTCAGTGGCCTCCATCATCCATCATTCAGCCAAACTGAGAAATCAGGGGAGAAGGGCCTTGGTCAGGGAGGTGACCAAGAACTCGATGGTCACTCTGACACAGCTCCAGTTCCTCTGTGGAGGTAGGAGAACCTTCCAGAAGGACAACCATCTCTGCAGAACTCCACCAATCAGGCCTTTATGGTAGAGTGGCCAGACGGAAGCCGCTCCTCAGTAAAAGGCACATGACAGCCCACTTGGAGTTTGCCAAAAGGCACCTAAAGACTCTCCGACCATGGTAAAAAATATTCTTTGGTCTGATGAAACCAAGATTGAACTCTTTGGCCTGAATGCCAAGCATCACATCTGGAGGAAACCAGGCACCGCTCATCACCTGGCCAATACCATCCCTAGGGTGGTGGCAGGGACTGGGAGACTAGTCAGGATTGAGGGAAAGATGAACAGAGCAAAGTACAGAGTGATCCTTGATGAAAACATGCTCAGGACTTCAGACTGAGGCGAAGGTTCACCTTCTAACAGGACAACAACCCTAAGCACACAGCCAAGACAATGCAGGAGTGGCTTCGGGACAAGTCTCTGAATGTCCTTGAGTGGCCCAGCCAGAGCTCAAACTTGAACCCGATTGAACATGTCTGGAGAGACCTGAAAATAGCTGTGCAGCGACACTCCCCATCCAACCTGTCAGAGAATGAGAGGATCTGCAGAGAAGAATGGGAGAAACTCCCCAAAAATAGGTGTGCCAAGCTTGTAGCGTCATACCCAAGAAGACTAGGGACTGTAATCGCTGCCAAAGGTGCTTCAAGAAAGTACTGAGTAAAGGGTCTGAATACGTATTGTCGTGTCTTTGGGCACCATTAACCTCTTACATCTAGACGTTCCGCTAGCGGAACACCTGCTCCAATATCCAATGATAGGCGTGGCGCGAATTACAAATTCCTCAAAAATACAAAAACTTCAATTTTTCAAACATATGACTATTTCACAGCATTTTAAAGACAAGACTCTCCTTTATCTAACCACACTGTCCGATTTCAAAAAGGCTTTACAGCGAAAGCAAAACATTAGATTATGTCAGCAGAGTACCCAGCCAGAAATAATCAGACACCCATTTTTCAAGCTAGCATATAATGTCACATAAACCCAGAAGACAGCTAAATGCAGCACTAACCTTTGATGATCTTCATCAGATGACACACCTAGGACATTATGTTATACAATACATGCATGTTTTGTTCAATCAAGTTCATATTTATATCAAAAACCAGCTTTTTACATTAGCATGTGACGTTCAGAACTAGCAAACTTCCGGGGAATTTACTAACAATTTACTAAATTACTCACGATAAACGTTCACAAAAAGCATAACAATTATTTTAAGATTTATAGATACAGAACTCCTCTATGCACTCGATATGTCCGATTTTAAAATAGCTTTTTGGTGAAAGCACATTTTGCAATATTCTAAGTACATAGCGCAGCCATCACGGGCTAGCTATTTAGACACCCGGCAAGTTTAGCCTTCACCAAAATCAGATTTACTATTATAAAAGTTTGATTACCTTTTGTTGTCTTTGTCAGAATGCACTCCCAGGGCTGCTACTTCAATAACAAATGTTGGTTTGGTCCAAAATAATCCGTCGTTATATCCGAATAGCGGCGTTTTGTTCGTGCGTCCCAGACACTATCCGAAATGGTAAATCAGGGTCGTGCGCATGGCGCAATTCGTGACAAAAATGTCTAAATATTCCAATACCGTACCTCGAAGCATGTCAACCGCTGTTTAAAATCAATTTTTATGCAATTTATCTCGTAAAAAAGCGATAATATTCCGACCGGGAATCTCCTTTTCGGCAAACAGAGGAAAAATCACAAAGACGGGGGCGACCAGTGCACACGCCTAAGCCCACAGTCCCTTGATCGGCCACTTGAGAAAGGCGATAATGTGTTTCAGCCTGGGGCTGGGATGACGACATTCTGTTTTTTCCCGGGCTCTGAGAGCCTATGGAAGACGTAGGAAGTGTCACGTTAGAGCAGAGATCCTTTGTAATTGAATGAGATGGCAAAGAAGTTCAAGAAATGGTCAGACAGGCCACTTCCTGTAAAGGAATCTCTCAGGTTTTGACCTGCCATTTGAGTTCTGTTATACTCACAGACACCATTCAAACAGTTTTAGAAACTTTGGAGTGTTTTCTATCCAAAGCCAATAATTATATGCATATTCTAGTTACTGGGCAGGAGTAGTAACCAGATTAAATCGGGTACGTTTTTTATCCAGCCGTGAAAATACTGCCCCCTAGCCATAACAGGTTAAACTGAAGACATGTTTATCAAAATAACTCCCTGTTATTATTATTACGCGATTAAACTGATTAATCGTTTAACTGTAGTTAACTAGGAGATCGGGGCACCAAGGAAAATATTCAGATTACAAAGTTATAATTTTCCTAATATAACTTTCCTATATTATAACACTATATATTATATTATATTATATTATAAGCCGATTATCTTCTGGTTTAAATGGTGTATTTTACCTCGCGTCCAGTCTCATTCCAAACGTCGTAAATTGTTGTATCTGCACGAACCCAGCCTTTACTAAGATTCATCCATACATCAACTGTCTTAAAATCATTTACTAAACAAAGTAATTCACAGAAAATATACAAACAGTAATTATCGTCATAAAGAATTGGTCAATGCCAATGATTTAGTCCTACCTGGGTAGGCTATCTGGGTATTAAACTTGAATTACCTGAGAGGTTGCTTCATCCAGGTTAATATGCAAAGTTTTAAGTTGTCTCATTTAATTGGAAGAACCTAGAAAGGTATGTTCGACAATTTAACTTATTAAATTGAATTAGACGATAATCCATACAATCTCCATTGATTGGATATCATAAGTGTAAACCGTAGGTCAAATGTTGGGACCCTTCACCACTAGGGTACGCTCCTCCCCGGGGCCGAAGCCACATGGGATTCACTCCCGTCAGTAATGGGTTTTACTGAATGTGCTTTGCTAAAGCAGATTTTACTGATTCATCTATTTATGATAAATCAAACCTGTATAGGCTATCTGGGAATTAACTTGCAATTAACCTGAGAGCTTTGCTTCATCTAAGTTAAGTTTGGAAAAAGTTAATCATGTCTCATTGTAGAAGCCCAATCAATTTGGATATTATTTAAAAGATCTACTTGAAAAGGTAAATCTGGCAATTTCACTTGTTAGTTAAATTGAATGGGACGTCAATATTGCGATTGGCTGGATCTCTTACCGTGATCCACGTTTGGATTTCCCCAAGAGATGTACTGGCAATTCTTCACCACCAGGGTGCAGAATGCTGAAATTAAACGGAAGTACAAAAGTCGAGACTTCCGTCGCGCCAGCGGAGGAATTTTAAACGTGGCACAGGGAGGGTAAAATGTTCCCTCTCTGTTAGCTTGCAGTAATGCTAAGCTCTTCCTAACTTTGTTCAGGAGTATCACCTCCAAGCACCAAAATAGGGTCCTTTCACTATGGAAAGGGTGGGTTTTCTCGTGACGTCTCACATTAACCCAGTCGGCATATTTTGCTAGCGTTTATGTAGACCGGAGCGACACGGTACATAAATAAAGATACGCATGTAGTCTGCCCACACTGTGTATACGAATAGTTCGGCTCGGTCACCGGACAGTTATCTTTTCATTTCTAACCTTAGTCTAGAAGTTAGTCTTGACCGACAGAAATAGTACCGTTTGGCCTAACGGACTAAATATGGAATTTATCCCTCACTGCTATCGACATACGACCGGAGCCACTCTAAATAGCTTCTCCCAATGGAAAATACACACACACAATGTTTGTATAGATAGCAGGCTGTTTGTACAATTCTGTTTGCACAATTGATATATAGAATTCCACAGCAAAGTCTAATTCTATCTTAGATTCCTCGCACGAGGGCTCCAAATATGTCTTTGGGCACCATTAAACTGAAGACATGTTTATCAAAATAATTCCCTGTTATTATTATTACGCGATTAAACTGATTTATCGTTTAACTGTAATTAACTAGGAGATCGGGGCACCAAGGAAAATATTCAGATTACAAAGTTATAATTTTCCTAATATAACTTTCCTATATTATAACACTATATATTATAGTATAAGCCGATTATCTTCTGGTTTAAATGGTGTATTTTACCTTGCGTCCAGTCTCATTCCAAACGTCGTAAATTGTTGTATCTGCACGAACCCAGCCTTTACTAAGATTCATCCATACATCAACTGTCTTAAAATCATTTATTTACTCAACAAAGTAATTCACAGAAAGTATACAAACAGTTATTATCGTCACAAAGAATTGGTAGAGTAATGTGCCCTAGTGGGCTAAACCAGCATGGCGGCTTGTTAAACCAACAAGGGGGGGTGAGCTGAGAAGACCCTACAGAGTTGATAAATATTAACAATTGATATGCTAACCCTTTGCTCATGAACGCTCACTCATTCGGGAACAATTGCAATCAATATATATTTACGCTCAGTGTGTCGTCGGGATCCTTGTTGGAGAGTTTTTGTCCTGTTGGAGAGTTTTTGTCTGCGTTCTCTCTCTCTCTCAGTTAGAATGGATCTTTCAAAGCGACATTCATTAATGTCGTTATAGAATGGATGTTTTGTCGGTCTTCGCGTCCGACGATATCAAATTTCTAGCTGCAGACTATTAATTAATATCAAAGACTTATTATTCTGTCTCGATAGTCTAATAGTTTAACCACGTGGTATGGTTAAAGTTCAGTAGAGGGATGCATGGTCAAACCTATTAGCCAACTCGTAATGGAGTGGAGGCCTGGTCTAAAGAAAGAACTTCTAGGTGGGGGTTTTATACTTGAACATAGGACAAGGTGTCATGTGACAGGCTGTTCTGTCTGTGTCCCTGGGGGCGTGCCGATGACTGAGTTAAGCTTTGAACAGAAATACAATTCTATCACATTAACATCAGTACATAGCCTCTCAACATATTCCAAATAGCTTTAATCTTATTAAATCATTGTATACAACCATTTAGATGCAAGTCCCATAGCTGAGGCTATTATATAAACCTTAGTATGGTAATATGGCACTATTGTCTCTAATGAGTATCACAACATTGTACCAAGCGGACCAGTTCGTAGCTGGATTCTTCACCGATCTTTTATACCTTCTCCAGAACATAAATGTCGTTCGGTTCCCCAATTCTGTTAGTTGGAAGAATTCCTTTGTCTCTCTATGAAACCCCTCTCTGTCTCAAAACTGGGCCATGCAGCAGGACATTCTCCTTTAGAATTTTACGACCCCTCTCACCACAGCAGTGTCAAAAGTATAGAGGTCGGGGGATGGTGCATAGAAAAGGCCTGGTGCAGAGGGAGTGGGGTCAACTGTGTTCTCTGTACCCAGAGAGAGGGCAACGTCATGACAGTATGTTAATGTGATATTTAAGTTTTATATATATATATACATTTGCAAAAATGTCTAAAAACCTGTTTTTGCTTTGTCATTATGGGGTATTGTGTGTAGATTGATGAGGGGGTAAAAACAATTGAATCCATTTTAGAATAAGTCTGTAATGTAACAATGTGGAAAAAGTCAAAGGGTTTGAATATTTTCCGAATGCACTGTATATCGTGAAGTTTTAAACAAAAATTGAGATATGATTTGATCTGATCTGATTGCGTAATCACCAAAAGAGCACTCTGATTGCGTAATCACCACGAGAGGACTCTGATTACGTAATCGCCACGAGAGGACTCTGATTACGTAATCACCACGAGAGGACTCTGATTATGTAATCACCACGAGAGGACTCTGATTGCGTAATCACCACGAGAGGACTCTGATTGCGTAATCACCACGAGAGGACTCTGATTGCGTAATCACCACGAGAGGACTCTGATTGCGTAATCACCACGAGAGGACTCTGATTGCGTAATCACCACGAGAGGACTCTGATTGCGTAATCACCACGAGAGGACTGTGATTGTGTAATCACCACTAGAGGACTCTGATTACGTAATCACCACGAGAGGACTCTGATTGCGTAATCACCACGAGAGGACTCTGATTACGTAATCACCACGAGAGGACTCTGATTGTGTAATCACCACGAGAGGACTGTGATTGCATAATCACCAGAGAACTCTGATTGCGTAATCACCACTAGAGGACTCTGATTACGTAATCACCACGAGAGGACTCTGATTACGTAATCACCACGAGAGGACTGTGATTGCGTAATCACCAGAGAACTCTGATTGCGTAATCACCACGAGAGGACTCTGATTACGTAATCACCACGAGAGGACTCTGATTGCGTAATCACCACGAGAGGACTCTGATTGCGTAATCACCACGAGAGGACTCTGATTGCGTAATCACCACGAGAGGACTCTGATTGCGTAATCACCACGAGAGGACTCTGATTACGTAATCACCACGAGAGGACTCTGATTACGTAATCACCACGAGAGGACTCTGATTGCGTAATCACCACGAGAGGACTCTGATTACGTAATCACCACGAGAGGACTCTGATTACGTAATCACCACGAGAGGACTCTGATTGCGTAATCACCACGAGAGGACTCTGATTGCGTAATCACCACGAGAGGACTCTGATTGCGTAATCACCACGAGAGGACTGTGATTGTGTAATCACCACTAGAGGACTCTGATTACGTAATCACCACGAGAGGACTCTGATTGCGTAATCACCACGAGAGGACTCTGATTACGTAATCACCACGAGAGGACTCTGATTGTGTAATCACCACGAGAGGACTGTGATTGCGTAATCACCAGAGAACTCTGATTGCGTAATCACCACGAGAGGACTCTGATTACGTAATCACCACGAGAGGACTCTGATTGTACCTCGGCTGGCTCTGCGTGGAATCGTACAATACCGAGAGGCAGGCGCGACAAAAAGCCCAAGCCCTCAACGACAGTCTTTTCATACAATGTTTAGAGTTTGTTTTTCTGCTTCATTGTGTTGATCTGACAAACTGCATTTAGTTGTGGTTGGAGAAGGGCTGTTCACGTCCTTCCATTTTGTTTTTAGAGAGAGAGAGAGAGAGAGAGACACAGAGAGAGAGAGAGAGCATGTTTTTGGCTCCTTGTCGCAGATATTTGTGACTCATATGGAGTGTCCTAATGCACTAGCAGTCTTCAGATGGCAAATTTTAGCAACACATGAATGAATGACTGCTGTGCTCAGCTGGACTGTAGCGTTAGTATCAGACTGTACTGTCTCTACTGACTCACTGTGTTCAGTGTGAATCAGACTACTGTCTCTACTGACTCACTGTGTTCAGTGTGAATCAGACTGTACTGTCTCTACTGACTCACTGTGTTCAGTGTGAATCAGACTGTACTGTCTCTACTGACTCACTGTGTTCAGTGTGAAACTCGATAGAGAACAAAGCAGCAGCACCTAACTGACTGTTCAGTGAGCTTTATTGCCTGTGTTCTTGTGGATGTGTGCTACTGTAGCACGCTGTGCTTCGCTGTGGCTTCTCTGTGGCTTCTCTGTGGCTTCGCTGTGCTTTGCTGTGGCTTCGCTGTGGCTTCGCTGTGCTTCGCTGTGCTTCGCTGTCCTTCGCTGTGCTTCGCTGTGACTTCGTTGTGCTTCGCTGTGGCTTCGCTGTGGCTTCGCTGTGGCTTCGCTGTGCTTTGCTGTAGCTTTGCTGTGCTTTGCTGTGGCTTAACTGTGCTTTGCTGTGGCTTTGCTGTGGCTTTGCTGTGGCTTTGCTGTGCTTTGCTGTGGCTTCGCTGTGCTTCGCTGTGCTTTGCTGTGGCTTTGCTGTGGCTTCGCTGTGCTTTGCTGTGCTTTGCTGTGGCTTCGCTGTGCTTTGCTGTGCTTCGCTGTGACTTCGTTGTGCTTTGCTGTGGCTTCGCTGTGCTTTGCTGTGCTTCGCTGTCCTTCGCTGTGCTTCGCTGTGACTTCGTTGTGCTTTGCTGTGGCTTCGCTGTGGCTTCGCTGTGGCTTCGCTGTGCTTTGCTGTGCTTTGCTGTAGCTTTGCTGTGCTTTGCTGTGGCTTCGCTGTGCTTTGCTGTGGCTTTGCTGTGGCTTTGCTGTGCTTTGCTGTGCTTTGCTGTGGCTTCGCTGTGCTTTGCTGTGGCTTTGCTGTGGCTTCGCTGTGCTTTGCTGTGCTTTGCTGTGGCTTCGCTGTGCTTTGCTGTGGCTTTGCTGTGGCTTTGCTGTGGCTTTGCTGTGCTTTGCTGTGCTTTGCTGTGGCTTCGCTGTGCTTTGCTGTGCTTTGCTGTGGCTTTGCTGTGGCTTCGCTGTGCTGTGCTTTGCTGTGGCTTTGCTGTGGCTTCGCTGTGCTTTGCTGTGCTTTGCTGTGGCTTTGCTGTGGCTTCGCTGTGCTTTGCTGTGGCTTCGCTGTGCTTTGCTGTGGCTTCGCTGTGCTTTGCTGTGGCTTCGCTGTGCTTTGCTGTGGCTTCGCTGTGCTTTGCTGTGGCTTCGCTGTGCTTTGCTGTGGCTTCGCTGTGCTTTGCTGTGGCTTCGCTGTGCTTTGCTGTGGCTTCGCTGTGCTTTGCTGTGGCTTCGCTGTGCTTTGCTGTGGCATGCTCCTCGAGGGGAAAAAAGGGATGAAATGGTGTTGTCTCCACTTGTGCATATAATCAGCTGGAAGGCTTTTAACAAAACTCTGCCATTAGCAACTTGCTGTGTTTCTTCACAGCCCAATAAAGACTGGGACTGCAGAGGCTTTCCTTTAAATCACTCTGTTTTACTATTGTGTGTGTGTGTGTGTGTGTGTGTGTGTGTGTGTGTGTGTGTGTGTGTGTGTGTGTGTGTGTGTGTGTGTGTGTGTGTGTGTGTTTTGCCGACTAAGAGAGTGTATACTTGAGAGGACACCAGAGTTTGTAAATCAACCCCCCCCTTGTCTTTGGCTACACTGGCACTCCTCCCATCTCTCTACCAGCCCTGTTCAAACAACACGGCTGGAGAACTCTCAGCACACGTAGACACACACACTGCTTTTTGCTCAACAGAATTTGTCCTTTCAATGTCAGTTCACAGATCTCGGGATATCTGCAGGAATTATATATACAAGTGATTATTTTGAAAAGCAGATGCAGCTGGCAATTTGTACTTTCAGGATAAAGAAACAGTCACTTTAATATTACTCACTGTTCTTCTGGTTTTTATTACTGTGGCCATTTAATGTGTTATTTCTGCTTAAGTAATGATGGAACTCTATTCCACATCAAGTAACTAATGCAAGCAGAAAAGAACAATAAAACTACAACTTATTGAACAACGCAGACTGTGAAATGGCAGACAGGAACACACAAACGTACATTGTAATATTGTTGTATGGTGGTGTAATAGCTATTGTATTGTAGATATGTAGCGGTGTAATAATGTTCTCTGATGTATTGTTTTATTTAGAATTGTTGGTGTGATGTGTTTGGACGCCAGGAAGAGTAGCTAATGGGGATCGCTAATAAATACACATGCTAAATGGGATCAGACATGAAGCGTTAGCACTCTGTTCCTCCGTCTTCATCTGTTTTCCTCTGTGATGGAATAACACGGGGATATTACATTCAATTCCCATTTACACCTCGAAAGTTATTGCATATGCTTTGCTCCTTGTAATTAGATTCCCCTGCTCAGAGTAGATTTGTATCAAACACGGTAAGGAAATTGCTTTACCTTTTGGGCTGTCGACTCGGTTAATTTCCTATGTAACCTCCCGTCTACTCAGATTGTGTTTAGTTAGTCAAACATTTTTCGTAGTATCTGAAGAGCAACTCCGTCTTGTCGAGGTTCAGCTTGAGGTGGTGGGCCGACATCCAAGCTGAGATATCTGCCAGGCTGGGTGTCAGAAAGGGAATGATGGTTCAGGGTGTCCAAGGCAGCAGATCTATGTAGGAGAATGAAAACAGAGGAGAGAGAGTCAGCTTTGGCAGTGCAGAGAGCATCCGTGACACAGAGGAGAGCAGTCTTGGTTGAGTGAGCCACCTTGAAGCGTGACTGGTTAGGGTCAAGAAGATTGTTCTGGTAGAGATAGTGAGAGAGTTGGTCAGAGACAGCACACTCAAGTGTTTTTGAAAGAAAAGAAAGAAGGGATACAGGTCTGTAGTTTTTGACATACGAGGGTCAAGTGTTGGTTTCTTGAGGAGGGGAGCGACTCGGGCCATTTTAAAGTCAGAGGGGACGCAGCCAGTGGTCAGCAGGATTTCATCTGGAAAGAGAGAGTGGAGAAAGAGGTCCTGTAAGTCACTTTGGATAAAAGTGTTTGCTAAACATGGCCGTGTTGCATAAGAGAGGCAGTGTTGTGTGACCAGGAACAGGTGGCTGTCTCTCCTTGGTGCCATGTTGCTTTGTGTACCTCCTCTCCACTGTGTGCTGTAGAGACTGAGGCTGCTTCCTGTTCTGGTTAAAGTCTCCAGTTGGACTGAGGCTGCTTCCTGTTCTGGTTCTTACAGAGCAAGGTTCCAGTTGGTCGGGAAATAATTAGACAAAGCTCCGGGAACTTACGATGCCTCGTCAAAATGTCCCTGCAGTTAACCAGCTACATTGGTGTCATATTTTTACAGTTTTTTTGTCTTTCTCTCTCCCTCTTTCTCTCTCTCCCTTTTTTTTCTGCTGCTCTTTCTCTCGGTTCGCAGACCATCCATCCCAGCCGAGCAACAAGCCAAAACAGTACCGGCACAAGAGACAGAAGGCCGGCTCGGTCTCTCATCGCGGACCAATACAGCCGTATGGCGGCAGAACACTCCACTTCCAGCGATGAGAGCCACTGCCCAGCCCCAGCCCTGTCGTCCAGTGGACCCGGGGGAGGCAGGGACCATGCAGGACCCTCTAGGAGACCAGAAGGGGCTCTGACCTCATCAGAGGTAGGGGCTCTCAGGAGAATCGACTACCCAGCCAGCCAGATCCCCCGGGCGGTGGGGGTGGGAGCTGCGGTGTGGGGCAGCAGCTCCAGCCTGCAGAGCCGAGGCAGTCCCTGCCGCAGCAGCCTCTCCTCAGACAGCGAGAGAGCCCCGGTACCTATCCCTTGCCAGCCTTCTTTCTCCACCTCATCGTCCTCTTCCTCCTTCACGGGCCGCCTGGGCCAGCCTCCCAGAGGGCCCCTTTCCCTGCACATGTACAGCCGCAAGAACGTCTTCCTGCAGCACTCACTTCACACTGCCGAACTGCAGGCCCTGGCCCAACACGACAGCTAAGGCACTGGCGTCGTGCGCACACACGCACGCACACAACCACTCAGACTTACACACACCTTTCACTTTCCCCATATCCCCTAAAACATATAATTGAATGGACACATCACCGTCTGAATCATGGAAGTGAAAGTCATCTCTGGAGTTCATCTAACAATCAGTGTCCTCAAACCTCAAAACTTCCAATCAACTTGACTTTAGCTCAAATCCTACCCATTTCTTAAATTTCATTAATCTCAACCCTAGCTGTCAGTCCTTCCCATCCCTGAGCAGAGTATGCTGTAACAGATACTATCCTGTACCCACCATTTAGATCACAGTATTGGGACATTAGCTGCTTTTCTTCTGAAATGCATATTCTGTGTCACACGACCATCCAAGCATACCTCTAGACTCACAGAACCTCGGAAGGTATATGTCTGTGTGCATTTGACCACTTTGACATTTTGCCATATTAAAAGGTTGATAGATGTGCTCACTTGAACACACACACACACACGTCAGTCAGTCAGTCAGTCAGTCAGTCAGTCAGTCAGTCAGTCAGTCAGTCTGTCTGTCTGTCTGTCTGTCTGTCTGTCTGTCTGTCTGTCTGTCTGTCTGTCTGTCTGTCTGTCTGTCTGTCTGTCTGTCTGTCTGTCTGTCTGTCTGTCTGTCTGTCTGTCTGTCTGTCTGCCAGTGTTCACATGGCACTCGTCAGTCTAACACCTTAGATCAGCACTAAATGATGAGCGTTGGCTGACAGCTGCTTATGCCCACACACACTGCTATTACACCCTAACATGGAGACACTCCACTTCCCTCTCAGCTCTAACACTACAGGGAATGAACTAATGTGAATGTTACAGTTTTGTCAGCATAGCTGAACATGGCCAATCCATGCTGCTCATTGCACTGACAATGTGGCCGACATCCTTCTCATATTTGACAAATCTTGTCAAAGATCCCAACTCTGATTTCTGACACACAGACAGTCAGTCCCATTTAAGGGAGTTTCATTCATTAACCTTTTAATAATTGCATGCTTTTTAAGACTATATACACATTTAAGTGGGGGGGGGGGTGTCTTTAATAACAACAGATGTCTGTCTACACCTGACACTTTTTTATATGTGGATATCATAAACTGGGAGGATTCACCAGGGAAGGTACTCATAAAGCATCTGAGTCCTGATCTAAGATCAGTTTTGTCTTTTAGATAAATAATGAATTAGATGATGCGTATAGGAGCTACCTGATCCTAGATCAGCACTCCTGCTCTGAGAGGCTGTATAATGTCTCGTGTGAGAATAGAACCCTATCCTTGTACGGTCACTTATTTAAGGCAGTAGGTATTGTTAAAGGCATAGCATTTCATATTTGGAGAACACCATTGTGATAACAATGTTGATGATACATGAGAATGCACATCTTAGAACTGTAAGATGGGTTTACAAAAAAAACGGTCATGAGCTGTAATGATAATTAGACACATGATGATTTTTGTAACAATGAACATGAAACTGCTATGGAACTGGACTAAACGCTGCAGTACATAGTGGTGTACAGTATAGAGGCTGCTGGGAGACTGTCTGTCTGTCTGTCTGTCTGTCTGTCTGTCTGTCTGTTGTGTCTGTTCTCTTTGGAAACAGCAGAAAGTGGTTGAGTATGCTCCAGTCTAGTTGGAGTCCAGTCTAGTTGGAGTCCAGTCTCGTTGGAGTCCAGTCTCGTTGGAGTCCAGTCTCGTTGGAGTCCAGTCTCGTTGGAGTCCAGTCTCGTTGGAGTCCAGTCTCGTTGGAGTCCAGTCTCGTTGGAGTCCAGTCTCGTTGGAGTCCAGTCTAGTTGGAGCAGAAGCAAGGACTCATAGAGGGGAAGGACATCTTGAAGAAATGCAGCTTTACTCTCCCCGTTCCAGCTCCTCTCCCTCAGGATTACTGCTCTACTTTCTTTCCCTCTCCCCCCTCCTCCTCTCCCTCTCCCCCTCTCCTCTTTCTCTCTCTCCCTCTCAGCCTACTTACACTAGCCCAGCATTGTCACACCTAGAGAGAGCGAAAGAGAGAGCAGCTTGGAGGAGGGAATGTCTTCAGGGCTCTCTTTATCCTGTGTTTAGTGGGGCTCTCTGTATCCCATGACGACAACGAGGGGCTAGTACATCAGGTGGTAAACTCATTCCACAGAGGGCAGTGTGCCTCCTCCCTTGTACTTGATTGATGAATTAAGGTCACTACTTAGTAAGGAACTCCCCTCAGCTGGATGTCTAGGTCTTAATTGAAAAGAAAAAACAAAAACCTGCAGACACTCTTCCCTCATGGAATGAGTTTGACACCCCTGTTCTAGTGGAAGCAGCCAGCTGCATTTACCCACGATGACGTTCTGCCAAACACAGCCAGCCCACCAGCCGGTATCCCCCCAGCCAGCCAACCAGCCAGCCAGCCCACCAGCCTGTATCCCCCCAGCCAGCCAGCCAACCAGCCGGTATCCCCCCAGCCAGCCCCCCAGCCGGTATCCCCCCAGCCAGCCCCCCAGCCGGTATCCCCCCAGCCAGCCCCCCCGCCAGTATTCCCCCCAGCCAGCCCCCCAGCCAGTATCCCCCCCAGCCAGCCCCCCCAGCCGGTATCTCCACAGCCAGCCCCCCAGCCGGTATCCCCCCAGCCAGCCCCCTAGCCAGTATCCCCACAGCCAGCCAACCAGCCTGTATCCCCCCAGCCGGTATCCCCCCAGCCAGCCCCCCAGCCGGTATCCCCCCAGCCAGCCCCCCAGCCAGTATTCCCCCCCAGCCAGCCCACCAGCCAGTATCCCCCCAGCCAGCCCCCCCAGCCGGTATCCCCACAGCCAGCCAACCAGCCTGTATCCCCCCAGCCGGTATCCTCCCAGCCAGCCCCCTAGCCGGTATCCTCCCAGCCAGCCCCCTAGCCGGTATCCCCCCAGCCAGCCCCCCAGCCGGTATCCCCCCAGCCAGCCCCTAGCCGGTATTCCCACAGCCAGCCCCCTAGCCGGTATCCCCCCCAGCCAGCCCCCTAGCCGGTATCCCCCCAGCCAGCCACCCAGCCGGTATCCCCCCTGCCAGCCACCCAGCCAGTATCCCCCCAGCCAGCCACCCAGCCAGTATTCCCACCAGCCGGTATCCCCCCAGCCAGCCCCCCAGCCGGTATCCCCCCAGCCAGCCCCCCAGCCGGTATCCCCCCCAGCCAGCCCCCTAGCCGGTATCCCCCCCAGCCAGCCACCCAGCCGGTATCCCCCCAGCCAGCCCCCCAGCCGGTATCCCCCCCAGCCAGCCACCCAGCCGGTATCCCCCCAGCCAGCCCCCCAGCCGGTAGCCCACCCAGCCAGTATTCCCCCCAGCCAGCCCACCAACCAGTATCCCCCCCAGCCAGCCCCCTAGCCGGTATCCCCCCAGCCAGCCCCCCAGCCGGTATCCCCCCCAGCCAGCCCCCCAGCCGGTATCCCCCCAGCCAGCCCCCCAGCCGGTATCCCCCCCAGCCAGCCCCCCAGCCGGTATCCCCACAGCCAGCCCCCCAGCCTGTATCCCCCCAGCCAGCCCCACAGCCTGTTTCCCCACAGCCAGCCTCCCAGCCTGTTTCCCCACAGCCAGCCTCCCAGCCTGTATCCCCACAGCCAGCCCACCAGCCTTTATCTCCACAGCCAGCCAGACTGTATCTCCATAGCGTTTGCGCCTGATTCCACTATGTGTTTAATACGAACTGTAATAATTCTGGAACATTTCCTGTATGGTTTACAAGTTGGGGGGTTCAGGTGGCTAACCAATTTTTTTCTTTCCTCAGCTTTAATTATTGCAACTTTGGGATAGATCAACATACTGCTCTCAGGACAAGGATTGGGAATAGAAAGGGGAACTCAAGGTTTAAGGACAAAGTTATGGTTTTGAGTTCTGAACAATTGTGTACACAACTGAAGAACAATGATCTATTCTCTTGTAGTGGACAGAGCATCACAAGAGTCTCAGTAATTTGTTTCTTAATTGACCACAAAGTCCAGGACACTTCGTTGACTTTTAGCTCTCATATTGTTCACCTTTTATTTGATGTTTTGTGAAATTGGATAACAAGGACTTATTATTTAAAAGTTTTATGAAGAACATGACTGTATTTACACACTGGTGACATGATGTTATACAGTTGCGTGTATATTGTACATAGATAAGCCCTGTTAATATTCATGTAAGTCGATTTAAGGTTATTTTTTAAAACATTTACAGGGTTCACAATGTAGAGAAATGAGAGATCAAAAAAAGAATAATCATGTAAAGTGGTCTCTCCACCACTAGTTGTTTTAATAAATGATTTTCACTCTGTATTATTTACTCATAAAAAATGAGAAGAGAAGCTAGGCGAGTGGTGCTGTTGACTTTGGTGACATTGAACCAATCTATTAGAGTTTCTTTCGTTTGGGTGTTGGGTTATTGCTAATTATGTTTGGATGGCTTTATCCTGCAGGGTTGGCTGCTCTCCCCTATTCATTAGAGCTGCAGACACCCTCCATTAGCTCTCGAGATAGCTACTGGCGTTGAGAGTGAAGTGGAGGAGGAGACCCTCATTAAACGACTCAACCAATGAATGCACTGTTGATACAACGTGTTGATACAGTGAAGCACACCACCAACGAGCAACAAGTCACGCTGCTGCCTCGAGGGCTACGTTCAGGGGACAAGCTTTGTACAATGTTGCAGATAATAATGCCATGAATATAACCAATGTGATTCCTGTCAGAGGCATGTTTTTCTTCACATACTATATTTCTATCTGAAAAGCTTGACAACGTTTTACTACTGAACGTGGCCTAGGTTTGTCTGGCAGTTTATCAACAATTACATTCATATTGTCAACATGCACTGAGTGTACAAAGCATAAAGAACACACTGCTATTTCAACCTGGTCTCAGAACATTTTCGTATTCTGTACATAAATCCGAGACACTCCCATTTAGTATGATATGTTATATTTTGTATGGTATGTATTCATTTGTGGATGTCCATCACCCATTTCGTTTGATGTGTTATGGTTTACAATTCGTATTTTATGTTAGGAATTTGCAAAACGTACAATATTTTACAAATTTGCAAAACGTAATATATGTAACGAATTTGCAGAATGTATGATATGTTACAAATTCTAGCTAGTTAGCTAGCTGGATAACGTTAGCTAGGCTAAAGGTTAGGGTCAAGTTTAGGAGTCAGGTTAAATGGTTAAGGTTAGGGTTGGGGGAAGGGTTAGCTTACATGCTAAGTAGCTGCTAAGTAGCTAAAAAAGTAGTAAGTGGTAGAAAAGTTGATCAAATGCTAAAGTTGTCAGTGATGAGATTTGAACTCACAACCTTTGGGTTGCTAAACTTTCGCATTATACACCCACCCATCTACCCCGATCAACTACCCTACTTTTGTTTTTGCCTGAAGTAACCATCTGTCTTATATAACCATACCAAACGTAACATATCATACTAATCTGAGTGTCCCGGATTTATGTTTACTATGTTACGTCTAGACTATGAGACGAAGCTGGCTCTTTCATGACAGACTGACCAGGTGAATCCAGGTGAAAGCTATGATGCCTTATTGATGTCACCTGTTAAATCCACTTCGATCCGAGTAGATGAAGGGGAGGAGACAGGTTAAAGAAGGATTTTTAAGCCTTGAGACAATTGAGACATGGCTTGTGTATGTTTGCCATTGAGGGTGAAAGGGCAAGACTGAAGGTTTAAAGTGCCTTTTGAACCCCCCATTGGACATCCAGCCAACTTGACACAACTGTGGGAAACATTGGAGTCAACATGGGCTAGCAATCCTGTGGAACACCTTGTAGAGTCCATGCCCTGACGTATTAAGTCTGTTCTGAGGGCAAAAAATAAATAATATATATATATATATATATATATATATATATATATATAGTAGTAAGTGGTAGAATATATATATATATATATACTGCTCAAAAAAATAAAGGG
This sequence comes from Salmo salar, assembly GCF_965601325.2. NCBI lineage: Eukaryota > Metazoa > Chordata > Actinopteri > Salmoniformes > Salmonidae > Salmo > Salmo salar. Next base: position 39,129,475 of record NC_138314.1, read on the forward strand.
AACACTTAAACAACACAATGTAACTCCAAGTCAATCACACTTCTGTGAAATCAAACTGTCCACTTAGGAAGCAACACTGATTGACAATAAATTTCACATGCTGTTGTGCAAATGGAATAGACAACAGGTGGAAATTATAGGCAATTAGCAAGACACCCCCAATAAAGGAGTGGTTCTGCAGGTGGGGACCACAGACCACTTCTCAGTTCCTATGCTTCCTGGCTGATGTTTTGGTCACTTTTGAATGCTGGCGGTGCTTTCACTCTAGTGGTAGCATGAGACGGAGTCTACAACCCACACAAGTGGCTCAGGTAGTGCAGCTCATCCAGGATGGCACATCAATGCGAGCTGTGGCAAGAAGGTTTGCTGTGTCTGTCAGCGTAGTGTCCAGAGCATGGAGGCGCTACCAGGAGACAGGTCAGTACATCAGGAGACGTGGAGGAGGCCGTAGGAGGGCAACAACCCAGCAGCAGGACCGCTACCTCCGCCTTTGTGCAAGGAGGAGCAGGAGAAGCACTGCCAGAGCCCTGCAAAATGACCTCCAGCAGGCCACAAATGTGCATGTGTCTGCTCAAATGGTCAGAAACGGACTCCATGAGGGTGGTATGAGGGCCCGACGTCCACAGGTGGGGGTTGTGCTTACAGCCCAACACCGTGCAGGATGTTTCGCATTTGCCAGAGAACACCAAGATTGGCAAATTCGCCACTGGCGCCCTGTGCTCTTCACAGATGAAAGCAGGTTCACACTGAGCACGTGACAGACGTGACAGAGTCTGGAGACGCCGTAGAGAACGTTCTGCTGCCTGCAACATCCTCCAGCATGACCAGTTTGGCGGTGGGTCAGTCATGGTGTGGGGTGGCATTTCTTTGGGGGGCCGCACAGCCAGACTGTCCAGGAGTTGGCGGATGCTTTAGTCCAGGTCTGGGAGGAGATCCCTCAGGAGACCATCCGCCACCTCATCAGGAGCGTGCCCAGGCGTTGTAGGGAGGTCATACAGGCACGTGGAGGCCACACACACTACTGAGCCTCATTTTGACTTGTTTTAAGGACATTACATCAAAGTTGGATCAGCCTGTAGTGTGGTTTTGCACTTTAATTTTGAGTGTGACTCCAAATCCAGACCTCCATGGGTTGATAAATTGGATTTCCATTGATTATTTTTGTGTGATTTTGTTGTCAGCACATTCAACTATGTAAAGAAAAAAGTATTTAATAAGATAATTTCATTCTTTCAGATGTAGGATGTGTTGTTTAAGTGTTCCCTTTATTTTTTGGAGCAGTGTATAATGTTTTGTACTCTGTGTATATGAAACTGTACTCAAACCGCCGGGCCAAATCACTTTGTGACATCATTCCAACCAACTAATCCCAGTTGCGTGAGTATTTGAGAGTGTTTCCTATTGAAACGTGAGCCTGTTCTCTGTGTGTGAGGAAGTGAGTCTCTCTCTCCAGTATGTAATTAAATACATGTCTTTATACACTGAGTGTACATAACTTTAAGAACGCCTTCCTAATATTGTGTTTCACCCCAGTTTTCCCTCAGAACAGCCTCAATTTGTCGCGGCATGGCACTCTACAAAGTGTTGAAAGGCCCATGTTGACTCCAATAGTTCCTACAGTTGTCAAGTTGGCTAGATGTCCTTTGGGTGGTGGACCATTCTTGATACACACAGGAAACTGTTGAGCAATAAAACAACAACAGCGTTGCAGTTCATGACTCAAACCGGTGCACCTGGCACCTACTACCATGCGCCGTTCAAAGGCTCTTACATTTTTTGTCTTCCTCTCTGAGTGACACACATACACAAGCCATGTCTCAATTGTCTCAAGGCTTAAAAATCCTTCTTTAACCTGTCTCCCCCCCCTTCATCTACTCGGATCGAAGTGGATTTAACAAGTGACATCAATAAGGCATCATAGCTTTCACCTGGATTCACCTGGTCAGTCTATGTCATGAAAGAGTTGGTCTCTTTAATGTTTTGTACACTCAGTGAAGATAGAGAGAACAGTTGGGTTTTTGAGCTCCCTATTTCAGTGTTGTGTCAGTCAACTGCGGGTTTTGTCTACTCCTAGCCTGCTATCTATAGTACAGACTCTCCCTGGTTTATACACCCATTGATGATTGGTGTCACTAACATCTTTTGAAGCCCAGCCTCTGAATATCTCTTGTCACGCTGTCGTTTGTCACAATAAGAGTGGACGTGGATCCATACTGTGCTGGTGCTCTCTCTCTCTCTGCTCTGTCGTGCCTGTCACCCCTCCTAAATGTCCTCCGTAAATCTTCTTATTGCATTGCTCTCGTTTATTACATCAGACCTCACAGCTCAGAGGCCTGTAGTGAACCACAGTGACATCCCCACTCCGTAGCCCCTCGATGGCAATCTCCCCCTCTCTCTCCTGCTTTTCACTCCTCTCGTGTCCTCTGCATCCTTAACTACTTTTAGGCCTAAAAAGAGGCCAGGGCTGAACCTAAAAAGGCCCCTGGCGTCACAGGGAATTAAGAGTTCCGTGTGAACTACAGTGAATAAAGGCAGCGGAGGCATTGCAGAGATAAATGGGGATGTTTACTTTGAGGGAGGCGGCCATTGAAATGCTCATCTCTGCCTCTGTGAAATTGCATTTGTTACGTGTGACACTTTGGTATATATCTCACCGACGCACTGAAGACTGAGTGTTGGGCTGTGCTGCTGCTGGGAGGTTGATTCTCCGTGGTTCGCTCTGTCAGAGGAGGAGCTTTTTGATTGTATTTAAATTCAGAAAGGCACACACATCTGAGCTATCTTGTTGCAGGTGCATGGAAACAATGAGATAATTAGAACTAAAACAGAAACCCACACACTGCCCTTGCTAGTGTCAGTAAATCACTGATCTGTAATTTCACAAAGCCCCCTCATAGAATCTGTCATCCTTTTCATATCTTATTGGAAAAATAACAACATAATTGAATGAAACTTGGTCGCATCCCAAGGTTCTCTCTAAGGAAATATAAACCACAGCTATTGTTTAATGGCACAATATTCTATTATTCTATAATAATAATGATGATCTGGTTGTTCATCCTACAAATCAACATAAAGGTTATATTTTCCCGCTCAGTAGATCCCTTAACACAGTGTACCATACCATTTTCAAATGACGTTAAATCCAAACCGTTGTCATTATTGTGTGAGCAGTTTCTATAACACAATCATCAGTGGAGAAGCTGCAGTCTTCAGAAGCCAATTAGACCTATCCAGATACATGTAGTGGTTCTCTGTGGCTCAGTTGGTAGAGAATGGCACTTGCAACGCTGGGGCCACCCATACAAAAAATGTATGCACACATGACTGTAAGTCATTTTGGATAGAAGCGTCTGCTAAATTGCATATATTTAAGGGCCTGAAGCTGGCCACACCGGTGGGCACGGTTCCTGGGTAGTGCGATTACAACTTGGACCTACTTCCAAGGCACCAGTGATTATGGTGTCAGGCTGTGCCAACGCCCCTCAAACACAGGGAAGGTCAGTGTGTGCCCAGTAACCATGGCCCCCCCACACCCTCTGTGAAGATGCCCATCTTTCAGCGGCCCAACAGCGATGCCCTCTACAGTAACCCCCTGAGAGACATGCTGGCACAAGGAGATAGCGGTGCCTGCCAAGGGGAGAGAGACATGCACATACTTCATGCAAACCTACTGTGAAGGGATATAGGAAGAGGTTAATAGGCAAACAATGGGATAGGCGATGTCTGCAGTTTACAGCCGTGTTAACAAACAATCAGCCGTGTCTGGGTTTATACCACAGGGGTTTACAAACAATCAGCCGTGTCTGGGTTTATACCACTGGGGTTTACAAACAATCAGCCGTGTCTGGGTTTATACCACTGGGGTTTACAAACAATCAGCCGTGTCTGGGTTTATACCACTGGGGTTTACAAACAATCAGCCGTGTCTGGGTTTATACCACTGGGGTTTACAAACAATCAGCCGTGTCTGGGTTTATACCACTGGGGTTTACAAACAATCAGCCGTGTCTGGGTTTATACCACTGGGGTTTACAAACAATCAGCCGTGTCTGGGTTTATACCACTGGGGTTTACAAACAATCAGCCGTGTCTGGGTTTATACCACTGGGGTGTACAAACATTCAGCCGTGTCTGGGTTTATACCACAGGGGTTTACAAACAATCAGCCGTGTCTGGGTTTATACCACTGGGGTTTGCAAACAATCAGCCGTGTCTGGGTTTATACCACTGGGGTTTACAAACAATCGTGGAGTGAGCTGAAGGTTCGAGTTGCCAAACATCAGCCTCGAAACCTTAAGGACTTAGAGAAGATCTGGGACAAAATCCCTCCTGAGATGTGTGCAAACCTGGTGGCCAACTACAAGAAACGTCTGACCTCTGTGATTGCAAACAAGGGTTTTGCAAACAAGGGTTTTGCCACGAAGTACTAAGTCATGTTTTTGCAGAGGGGTCAAATACTTATTTCCCTCATTAAAATGCAAATCAATTTATAACATTTTTGACATGCGTTTTTCTGGATTTTTGTTGTTGTTATTCTGTCTCTCACTGTTCAAATAAACCTACCATTAAAATTATAGATTGATCATTTCTTTGTCAGTGGGCAAACGTACAAAATCAGCAGGAGATCAAATACTTTTTTCCCCTCACTGTATATATATATATATAATATATATATATATATATATGTTATTTTGCTCAGAAAACTTGAGGGAACAAATAAAACCAGCCACGGACCAAATTGGGGGACCCTGGTGTACTGTAATATCACAACATATCAACCATTGTCCCGGAGGTCCTCCAGTGTCAGGGTTTGAGAATACTCCCAGTCTCTCTTCCATCTTTTTATTATTATCTTCGTCGTCCATATGGGACGTCTACTGCAGTAGCCCAGGCCATGTTTAGAGTAGGTTAAAGTTTGTATTGTGTTTGCTTGGATGAGGGCAAACGGTCTTGTTGATCAAACAGCATCAGACTTGAGCATCTCCTTCATCTGAGGCAATTTCCCAGAGAGATGAGGCTTAGGCTGCCTGCCGCAGCTCCTGAGTGTAATATCCCCATCTCCCAGACTGTCTTTCACAAGACGCTTTGCTACAGCATAACAAAGGACACGTAATGGCAAATGAATACTCATATTATTCCCTATGTGAAAAAGGAGAGAGAGAAAGAGAAAGCCCATTACCCGTTACGTTTCCTTAAAAAAAACAATGATGTTCATAAACACGATGCACAATAATAAACGACGCCGGGTCTTTATACGATAGTATGTTTGTGGAATTGGAAATGAAATCCTAGTGATAGAGGGAGTGATGTGGATTGCGGCGCTGCGGCTGCAGTTCCGTCAGGGGAATATGTGGGTGACAGCAGGCTCATTTGCGCTGTGATTATCGGCGGGGTGCTTTGCTGAAGGTGTGAGGGGGAAGGGAGGCTGTTCCTGGTTTAGACCAGTTATACAGGCCAAGAGCAGACCATTATGGAGGCTGCTCTGTTTCACTCTGATGTGTCCCAAATGGCACCCTATTCCCTATGGTGAACTGCCTTTGACCAGAGTGTTGTGCACTACAGAGGGAATAGGGTGCCATTTGAGACGTCATCATTAAGATCAGACCAGAACACATTGGACAGAAAGATAATAGAACACAATATATTCACATGACCCACTCAAATATATTCAAGTACACTAAAATACATTGATATGATGATGCAGTCAAATGTTATTTACATCAGAACATGTACAAATTGCCAAGTATTATGTAAAGTATTATGAAGGTTTATTCATGCTCACAGCTAAATTATAATGTATTATACCTGTTGACTTCTGTGTTACTCATAATTTATTGTCCCTATGCAGCCTACAAGTGTGTTTCATGAGATGGAACAATAGAGGCATGAAACTGAGCCATATTCAGTGTTTATTTCCTGCTAGAGAGGAGTGTCCGTTATGTGTAAATCTATACAGCAGTGGTGGTTCACAGATGAAAGCCTCCCAAGACACATCCTGGAGCTACAGTGGAACAACGATGGATGACGATCCTCAACACCTGCACAACTCACAGCTGTAGTGCCTCCAGGCTCTTTTATTCTGTGAAAGGGCTGCTAGTCACAGTCCAGCTGTACTCTGGGGTGGCAGGTAGCCTAGTGGTTGGACTAGTAACCGGACTAGTAAAAATCTGTCGTTCTGCCCCTGAACAAGGCACTGTTCCTAGGCCGTCGTTGTAAATGTATTATGATTCCAGAGACAGACAGATTAATTGATTTAGTAAAACTCTTCCCACATTGATTACAGCTATAAGGTTTCTCTCCTGTGTGGACTCGCTGGTGTATTTTAAGTTCTGATAAGATTGCTCTTAACTGACTTGCCTAGTTAAATAAAGGTAAAATAAATATATATTTTTTATATATGTTTTTAAACTCTCTACATTGTGTGCAGGTCTTCATCCCACGTGCACATTAACAGCACTTTATCAACATCATTGCAGGCCCATACTTCCTGGAACTCTCCAGGATTTCCACTCTGAGAGAGACTATCTTCCCCGTTCTGTTTTGGATTCCACCACAGCTGCTCTCACACCCTGATACGCGCCACAGTTTTAATTTTGGCGGGAGTCGGCAACAGCTGAGGCGCAATCCTGTACCGCTAGCTAAAGGATATTTATTTTGCGGCCTTTATGGCACCCAAGATGCATTGCAACAGTGAGCAGCCATCCATCTCGTGATAATTATGACCCACCGACTCGGTGATTGCATTAAATCTGTGTCGCTGCCTCTGTGGAAAATAAAACGCTGGCACGGGGGTTCTCACTTTAGTTCCTACCTGCTTCAATTAAGTTCCTGCTGTTTTTCATTTGGGGCATGTGGCTTCTATAACCTCCTCTTCAACGTGCTTTCCTCTATTAACCGACCAAACAAAATCTCCCTCGCTCTCGTCACAGGACTGACAGGTTGAGGGCCCGCAGAGAGGCTCCAAGACTTCCTTCAATCTTGGCAGCGGTGAAAGAGGACGTTTTCAACTCACGGTTCCTCTGCTACTCGTCTGTGTGTGTCAGTGGCCATTTTGTCTATGCAAATGCCTCTTGTTCTCTCCTGGGCTTTCATCGTCTCGGAGTGGCCACGGCCCAGACAGTCCACCTCATTTCATCTCAACTCGCTTTCTCCTGCTTTCAGGGTCAGTCAGCTAGAAAGCCAATTAGTCTGTCTTTCTTTATCACCTGAATGTGAATGTGGGTGTGGGTGGCCAGTGGTGATGCAGAGGCGAACGTTGTTCTTTTGAGACCTTATAGAGCACACCAGAGAACAGCTATGTTAAAGTGAACCTTTTGCCGAGGGGAACCAGACCAAACCAGACAACCAAACCAGACAAGGGCACATCGTTTCTAGATGAAACACTCAGACTGAGGCACTGAAACACAATTATAAAAAGTGCATCAGAACACATAAATCTGTGACATATAAAATGAATGAACCAATTTCTACACAAAATAACCCTGCTCTGTGCTGAAGAGCTCTTGCATGAAAAAATGGAAACACACAATGGCAGGGCACAATGCGATTGCAAATTTAGAAAACAGTTCACCAAAACACCGGCTTTCTAACAAATCGCAGTGTGTGGAGGATTTATGGAATTTATACCAGTGCATGAATTGACAGTTATTCTGAAGATTAAATTTGAATTGGCTCATAGATGTGCCAAAGATTTATTACAATAAAGCAATGCAAATATTGAATAATTTACATGAGGAGTTGATACACTGTCTGCCTCATATAGTTGGTGATTAAATAAGCTTGTTTGACTATAATTCGTATGGGGGGGAGAGAGAGCCGGGGAGAGAGGTAGTAAGAGGGAGGGTAGAGATACAGAGAGAGTGACAGAAAGAGAGCGAGAGAGACGCAGAGAGAGAAAGACATAGTCCAAGGGACAGAGACCGAGAGAGAGAGAGAAGGTAGAGACAGACAGAGAGAGTAGATAGAGAGAAAGCTAGCTGTGGGTGATTCACTCCACTGTGTGAAAAGCTTCTCTTCCTTTGAACTCTCCTGTTGCAGTCCTCTCTGTTGCGGTCCTCTTCTCTCTGTTGCTGTCCTCTCTGTTGCGGTCCTCTCCTCTCTGTTGCAGTCCTCTCCTCTCTGTTGCGGTCCTCTCCTCTCTGTTGCGGTCCTCTCCTCTCTGTTGCGGTCCTCTCCTCTCTGTTGCAGTCCTCTCTGTTGCGGTCCTCTCCTCTCTGTTGCGGTCCTCTCCTCTCTGTTGCGGGCCTCTCCTCTCTGTTGCAGTCCTCTCTGTTGCGGTCCTCTCCTCTCTGTTGCGGTCCTCTCCTCTCTGTTGCGGTCCTCTCCTCTCTGTTGCGGTCCTCTTCTCTCTGTTGCAGTCCTCTCTGTTGCGGTCCTCTCCTCTCTGTTGCGGGCCTCTCCTCTCTGTTGCAGTCCTCTTCTCTCTGTTGCAGTCCTCTCTGTTGCAGTCCTCTCCTCTCTGTTGTGGTCCTCTCCTCTCTGTTGCGGTCCTCTCCTCTCTGTTGCAGTCCTCTCTGTTGCAGTCCTCTCCTCTCTGTTGTGGTTCTCTCATCTCTGTTGCGGGCCTCTCCTCTCTGTTGCAGTCCTCTCCTCTCTGTTGCAGTCCTCTCTGTTGCAGTCCTCTCTGTTGCGGTCCTCTCCTCTCTGTTGCAGTCCTCTCTGTTGCGGTCCTCTCCTCTCTGTTGCAGTCCTCTCTGTTGCAGTCCTCTCCTCTCTGTTGCAGTCCTCTCTGTTGCGGTCCTCTCCTCTCTGTTGCAGTCCTCTCTGTTGCGGTCCTCTCCTCTCTGTTGCAGTCCTCTCTCTGTTACGGCCCTCTCCAAATGCATCCCGCTGCTTCAGGTGACAAGCAGCAGCAGATACGGTCACCAGTCTGCAAGGTGATCCATTAATCATGCAAAGCCAATGCAGAGACTAAGGCTGTAACTGTATCCCAAATGGCACCCTATTCCCTATATAGTGCACTACTTTTGACCGGAGCCTTATGAGACCACTACTTAAAAGGAGTGCATTAGGGAATAGAGTGTCATTTGGTACATATTCTAAGGACATTTCCCAGGAATTGGTGCAAGCAAACATACACGTTTTAGTTACCAGAAGGCATGGCTTTCTCACGAGCTGTGTGTGGATCTGTGTATGCATGTTAATTTGTGTGTGTGTGTCTCATGTCACCATGCACAGTGACATGTTGCCAGTCTGTGTGTCGTTTTGTTGCTGTGTCATTGTTCTTTGGTCAGGTAATAGCTCCTCTCTAAGGTCAGGTAATAGCTCCTCTCTAAGGTCAGGTAATAGCTCCTCTCTAAGGTCAGGTGTTAGCTCCTCTCTAAGGACAGGTGTTAGCTCCTCTCTAAGGACAGGTTTTAGCTCCTCTTTAAGGACAGATTTTAGCTCCTCTCTAAGGACAGGTTTTAGCTCCTCTCTAAGGACAGGTGATAGCTCGTCTCTAAGGTCAGGTAGTAGCTCCTCTCTAAGGACAGGTGATAGCCCCTCTCTAAGGACAGGTAATAGCTCCTCTCTAAGGACAGGTGATAGCTCCTCTCTAAGGACAGGTAATAGCTCCTCTCTAAGGACAGGTGAGGGCTCCTCTCTAAGGACAGGTTTTAGCTCCTCTCTAAGGACAGGTGACCTCCTCTCTAAGGACAGGTGACCTCCTCTCTAAGGACAGGTGACCTCCTCTCTAAGGTCAGGTGATAGCTCCTCTCTAAGGACAGGTAGTAGCTCCTCTCTAAGGACAGGTGACCTCCTCTCTAAGGACAGGTGACCTCCTCACAAAGGTCAGGTGATAGCTCCTCTCTAAGGACAGGTAGTAGCTCCTCTCTAAGGTCAGGTGATAGCTCCTCTCTAAGGTCAGGTTTTAGCTCCTCTCTAAGGACAGGTTTTAGCTCCTCTCTAAGGTCAGGTGATAGCTCCTCTCTAAGGTCAGGTAATAGCTCCTCTCTAAGGTCAGGTGATAGCTCCTCTCTAAGGTCAGGTGATAGCTCTTCTCTAAGGTCAGGTGATAGCTCCTCTCTAAGGACAGGTAATAGCTCCTCTCTAAGGTCAGGTAATAGCTCCTCTCTAAGGTCAGGTGATAGCTCCTCTCTAAGGTCAGGTGTTAGCTCCTCTCTAAGGACAGGTAATGGCTCCTCTCCTCTCTAAGGTCAGGTGATAGCTCCTCTCTAAGGACAGGTTTTAGCTCCTCTCTAAGGTCAGGTGATAGCTCCTCTCTAAGGACAGTTGATAGCTCCTCTCTAAGGACAGGTGATAGCTCCTCTCTAAGGTCAGATGATAGCTCCTCTCTAAGGACAGGTAATAGCTCCTCTCTAAGGTCAGGTGATAGCTCCTCTCTAAGGACAGTTGATAGCTCCTCTCTAAGGACAGGTGATAGCTCCTCTCTAAGGTCAGATGATAGCTCCTCTCTAAGGTCAGGTTTTAGCTCCTCTCTAAGGTCAGGTGATAGCTCCTCTCTAAGGACAGGTTTTAGCTCCTCTCTAAGGTCAGATGATAGCTCCTCTCTAAGGTCAGGTGATAGCTCCTCTCTAAGGTCAGGTGATAGCTCCTCTCTAAGGTCAGGATATAGCTCCTCTCTAAGGTCAGGTAATAGCTCCTCTCTAAGGTCAGGTAATAGCTCCTCTCTAAGGACAGGTGATAGCTCCTCTCTAAGGTCAGGATATAGCTCCTCTCTAAGGACAGGTGATAGCTCCTCTCTAAGGTCAGGTGATAGCTCCTCTCTAAGGACAGATGATAGCTCCTCTCTAAGGACAGATGATAGCTCCTCTCTAAGGACAGGTAATAGCTCCTCTCTAAGGTCAGGTGATAGCTCCTCTCTAAGGACAGGTGATAGCTCCTCTCTAAGATCAGGTGATAGCTCCTCTCTAAGGTCAGGTGATAGCTCCTCTCTAAGGTCAGGTGATAGCTCCTCTCTAAGGACAGGTGATAGCTCCTCTCTAAGGTCAGGATATAGCTCCTCTCTAAGGACAGGTGATAGCTCCTCTCTAAGGTCAGGTGATAGCTCCTCTCTAAGGACAGATGATAGCTCCTCTCTAAGGACAGATGATAGCTCCTCTCTAAGGACAGGTAATAGCTCCTCTCTAAGGTCAGGTGATAGCTCCTCTCTAAGGACAGGTGATAGCTCCTCTCTAAGATCAGGTGATAGCTCCTCTCTAAGGTCAGGTGATAGCTCCTCTCTAAGGTCAGGTGATAGCTCCTCTCTAAGGTCAGGTGATAGCTCCTCTCTAAGGACAGGTGATAGCTCCTCTCTAAGGTCAGGATATAGCTCCTCTCTAAGGACAGGTGATAGCTCCTCTCTAAGGACAGGTAATAGCTCCTCTCTAAGGTCAGATGATAGCTCCTCTCTAAGGTCAGGTGATAGCTCCTCTCTAAGGACAGGTAATAGCTCCTCTCTAAGGTCAGATGATAGCTCCTCTCTAAGGTCAGCGTCTGAATGATTAAAACACTGTTCGATTCCCTGCGACACAACTTTAAGTCATCCGTAGCTCACTATTATTATTCAGTCACTTCTGCAGGGATATTGACCCTAGTACACCAAACACACACACACACACACACACACACACACAGAGTCAAGAATTTGGATACTAACACAGTTCACACACTCACCAAAGGAGAAATGACTCCGAGGTTTCATCTGCTTTAACCTTAGAGGATACAAACAGTCGTCCCAGAGCTCAGCAACATCTCCTGGCTACGTCAAAAGATACATTCATATGCAAAAAATAGTCCACATACTGATCCGTAACTTGCTGTAGTTTGTTCGTCTGTGAACTTAACAAGCAGATATGATGGCATCTGTATCATCAAAGCTGGTTCTGACATTTTGACATCTCTTTACCTGGTGTGAACTGCCTTGTGTATTCAACCTAATGAGCCAGGCAGTTTAAATATTAGGGAGACCTCTGCTGTTTAGTGCTGGTACTCCAAACATCATGATTTGAAATGGACAAAAAAAAAAATCAGTAACAGTCGCATATTGTTTGGTGTCCATTTTAAGTGATTATATCTCAAGTCCAGGTCCAGAAATGTGGATAGTGATGAAGGCATTCAAGCGATCCTCAGCTGTTTTAAAGCAGGGTAGGAGTGACAGCCTGAGCCAACAGCTCTGTGTTTCCACACCGGTTTAGTGAACAGCTCCCTCTCCTACCACTGAGACCGGCAGGGATTGTGTTGAAGCAGAGCCTTGTTTCAGCACCGGTTTAGTGAACAGCTCCCTCTCCCAGCCGTGAGAGACTGGCAGGGATTGTGTTGGAGCAGAGCCTTGTTTCAGCACAGGTTTAGTGGACAGTTCCATTGATCTAAACTGGACCATGGGAAACGTCTCGTGCCTCATTGCCTCTTGACATTTCCAACCATCCTTGACTCTCACCTTATGGTCGAGGGTTACTCCTGGATCATTACCCACGAGAGGCTCATCTCTATGTCTCAGTTCAATCCCCCGCCTGAGGGGCTAGGGTTCTCTCAAGGGAAAGAGAGAGGAACAAAAAAAAAAAAAAAAAAAACATCTGTGCCTCTGGGCAGCAGAGTTGTAACATTTGACAGCAGAGTGAATATGTTGTGAAAGACCAGTCTACATCATGTAGAGGAGGCCATTAGGTACAACATGTTATTGATCAAGCCAGCAGGAGTTCAACACCCTTACTTAACACCTATCACAGTCACGCTCTGATAGTGAACTAGGACTGTATAAGAACAAATTGCGTCTCTGTCTCCCGCATCTCAGTTTGATCTTTGATCAGCTGTCACCCATCTCTCTTGTCTCTATCAATATGTTATCCTCCCTGACTAGGATCTGTAGCATGGTAATGCTGAAGTCGACATGTCTCTTGTCACACTCCGGGGTGAAGGTTCCCCTAGATGCAGGTCTAGGATCAGCTTCCTCTCCCCCAATCCTAACCCTAACCATTAGTGGGAAAAATGCCAAACTGAACCAAGATCAGTGTGTAGGGAGAAGTTGACTCTAGACATCTTGGTACACCTGGAACTTCAATATATTTTATGTCTCTATAGCAGACAACCAATTTATTACCCTTGTGATTTTTACCATTGTGATGTTCTGTAGTGTATCAATCTCATAGGAGTTTGATTGGTTCCCAAATAAATGCTGCCAGACTCTTTTCTCTGGAGGTGTCTTAGATGACATCCTATTCACTATATAGTGAGCTACTTTTGACTTGGGCCCATAGCGTTCCCTATGTAGAGAACAGGGGACCATGTTAGATGTAGCCTCGATGAAAAACATCTTCTACTGACTCCACAGAGGTCATTATGTCAGTCATAAATGTACTTGTGCATGCGCCGTACAAAACAAGTCTCGACACTTCATGAAGCTTCTGTTTACCCGAGATTAAAGTGGAAGGCGCCGTAACTCCTGAATCAACTCTATGGCCTTTTTCCTTCTGGTGTCGATAAGGAAGCACTTTGATTGTGTTTGTTTGTTGTTATCAATTATTCACAGAGTGCAGATCACAATGTTTGGGTCTCTTCATTTCAGCTGCAGATTTAGTGCCAGAGAACGCCACTCTGGCTTGGTGATATAATGGTGTATATAATGATATAATAGTGGTGCCTGTGTCTCCATTGGGTTCAATTGCGAACAAACCCATATATTTCTCTCTGTCTCATTAAGGCTAAGTAGGAATACAAAAGGAGCATAGGCTCATAGCACTTCCAAAATGTGCTAGAGAGATAAACAAAAGACAGGATAAGGAACCTGTTATACTGCAAATGTGTATATCCACTGTATATCCACTGTATATTTGTATATCCATGCCATATCCACAGTTGTAATGCGTGTATATGGGAGGCGAAGTCAAGTGCAGGAGAGCGGAGTATAATAAACAGGCTCACTTTAACGCTGGTTACCAAATGACAGCACATAACACAAATAAGTGCCAAAAACACGGTCTAAAACAAAAGTGCAACGCCTGACAATAATCCACGTAACAAATAACAATCACTCACAAATACAACATGGGGAACAGAGGGTTAAATAATAAACAAGTGATTGGTGATTGAAGCCAGGTGTGATAAGACAGAACAAATGAAAAGTGGATCGGCGGTGGCTAGAAAGCCGGTGACGTCGACCGCCGAACAAGGAGAGGGACCGACTTCGGCGGAAGTCGTGACAACTGTATATTTGTATATCCACTGTATTTCCATTGTATATCAACTGTATTTCCACTAAAGGTTTGTATATTCGCTGTATATAAACTGTATATTTGTATATCCACTGTATTTCCATTGTATATCAACTGTATATCCACTAAAGGTTTGTATATCCGCTGTATATAAACTGTATATTTGTATATCCACTGTATTTCCATTGTATATCAACTGTATATCCACTAAAGGTTTGTATATCAGCTGTATATAAACTGTATATTTGTATATCCACTGTATTTCCATTGTATATCAACTGTATATCCACTAAAGGTTTGTATATCCGCTGTATATAAACTGTATATTTGTATATCAACTGTATATCCACTGTATATTTGTATATCAACTGTATATCCACGCATATTTGTATATTCACTGTATATCCACTGTATTTCAACTGTATATTTGTATATCAACTGTATATCCACTGTATATTTGTATATCCACTGTATATCTACGTTATATTTGTATATCCACTGTATATCCACTGTATATTTGTATATCCACTGTATATCCACTGTCCGGACCTCTGGCAGTCTCTATGGGGGTGCCACAGGGTTCAATTCTTGGGCCGACTCTTTTCTCTGTATACATCAATGATGTCGCTCTTGCTGCTGGTGAGTCTCTGATCCACCTCTACGCAGACGACACCATTCTGTATACTTCTGGCCCTTCTTTGGACACTGCGTTAACAACCCTCCAGGCAAGCTTTAATGCCATACAACTCTCCTTCCGTGGCCTCCAACTGCTCTTAAATACAAGTAAAACTAAATGCATGCTCTTCAACCGAATGCTGCCTGCACCTGCCCGCCCGTCCAGCATCACTACTCTGGACGGTTCTGACTTAGAATATGTGGACAACTACAAATACCGAGGTGTCTGGTTAGACTGTAAACTCTCCTTCCAGACTCACATCAAACATCTCCAATCCAAAGTTAAATCTAGAATTGGCTTCCTATTTCGCAACAAAGCATCCTTCACTCATGCTGCCAAACATACCTCGTAAAACTGACCATCCTTCTGATCCTTGACTTCGGCGATGTCATTTACAAAATAGCCTCCAATACCCTACTCAATAAATTGGATGCAGTCTATCACAGTGCCATCCGTTTTGTCACCAAAGCCCCATATACTACCCACCACTGCGACCTGTACGCTCTCGTTGGCTGGCCCTCGCTTCATACTCGCTGCCAAACCAACTGGCTCCAGGTCATCTACAAGACCCTGCTAGGTAAAGTCCCCCCTTATCTCAGCTCGCTGGTCACCATAGCAGCACACACCTGTAGCACGCGCTCCAGCAGGTATATCTCACTGGTCACCCCCAAAGCCAATTCCTCCTTCGGCCGCCTCTCCTTCCAGTTCTCTGCTGCCAATGACCGGAACGAACTACAAAAATCTCTGAAACTGGAAACACTTTTCTCCCTCACTAGCTTTAAGCACCAGCTGTCAGAGCAGCTCACAGATTACTGCACCTGTACATAGCCCATCTATAATTTAGCCCAAACAACTACCTCTTCCCCTACTGTATTTATTCATTTATTTATTTTGCTCTTTTGCACCCCATTATTTCTATTTCTACTTTGCACTTTCTTCCACTGCAAACCTACCTTTCCAGTGTTTTACTTGCTATATTGTATGTACTTCGCCACCATGGACTTTTTTTGCCTTTACCTCCCTTATCTCACCTCATTTGATCACATTGTATATAGACTTATTTTTATACTGTATTATTGACTGTATGTTTGTTTTACTCCATGTGTAACTCTGTGTTGTTGTATGTGTCAAACTGCTTTGCTTTATCTTGGCCAGGTCGCAACTGTAAATGAGAACTTGTTCTCAACTTGCCTACCTGGTTAAATAAAGGTGAAATAAAATAAATAAATATTTGTATTTCCACTGTATATCAACTGTATATCCACTGTATATTTGTATATCCACTGTATATTTGCATATCAATTCTATATCCACTGTATATCCACTGTATATTGTATATCAACTGTATATTTGTATATCCACTGTATATTTGTATATCCTCTGTATTTCCACTGTATATCCACTGTATATTTCTATATCCACTGTATATCAACTGTATATGTGTATATCCACTGTAAATGTGTATATCCACTGTATATTTGTATGCCCACTGTATATTTGTATATCCACTTTATATGAACTTTATATCATCTTCATATCCACTGTATAGCCACAGTATATTTGTATGTCCACTGTATATCAACTGTATATTTGTATATCAACTGTATATCCACTGTATATAGTTGTACATCCACTGTATATTTTTTTGTGTATTCACTGTATATCAACTGTATATCCACTGTATATGTGTATATCCACTGTATATCCACCGTATATTTGTATATCCACTGTATATTTGTATATGAACTGTATATCCACTGTGTATGAACTGTATATCCACTGTGTATGAACTGTATGTCCACTGTATATTTGTAAATCCACTCTATATCAACTTTATATCCACGGTATATCAACTTCACATCCACTGTATATCCACAGTATATTTGTATATCAATTGTATATCCACTGTGTATATTTGTATATCCGCTGTATATCCACTGCATATTTGTATATTCACTGTATATCCACTGTTAATCCACTGTATATCAACTTTATATCCACTGTATATCCACCGTATATTTGTATATCCACTGTGTATCAACTATATATCCACTGTACATTTGTATATCAACTTTATATCCACTGTATATCCACTGTATATACATTGTATATTTGTATATCCACTGTATATCCACTGCATATTTGTATATCCACTGTATATTTGTATATTCACTGTATGTCCACTGTATATCCACTCTATATTTGTATATCCATTGTATATCAACTTTATATCCACTGTATATTTCTATATCCACTTTATATTTGTAAGGCACACACCTGTCGATATACAGTTGAAGTCGGAACATACACCTTAGCCAAATACATTTAAACTCAATTTTTCCACAATTCCTGACATTTAATCCCAGTAAAAATTCCCTGTCTTAGGTCAGTTAGGATCACCACTTTATTTTAAGAATGTGAAATGTCAGAATAATAGAACGGTATATTTATTGCACCGAAAAACCACTCGGCGTAACAAAAGGGCATAGGGTGTGCCCAGAGACCACACGGGAACACAGTAAACCCCGAGAAAACAAAGATACGCACGGGGCGCAGCCCGGCAACTATAACATTCCTCTAGCGAGAATCCGCTGGGGAAAAATGTGCAAAAACACAGAACGTTCACAGACCTGCCTGCTGACGAATAAACAATCCCGCACAAAACACAAACCAAAAGGAACAAACTAAATACCCCCCCTACTAATTACAGAAAAGGAAACAGGTGCGGACTTAAACAGACAAAACACAACGAACACAGAAACATAGATCGGTGGCAGCTAGTAGACCGGCGACGACGACCGCCGTGCGCCGCCCGGCCGAGGAGGGGTACCATTTTCTGTGGATACTGTGACAGTAGCGTTGCCTTTAAATTGATTAACTTGGGTCAAACGTTTAGGGTAGCCTTCCACAAGCTTCCTACAATAAGTTGGGTGAAGTTTTTCCCATTCCTCCTGACAGAGCTGGTGTAACTGAGTCAGGATTGTAGTCTTCCTTGCTCGCACACGCTTTTTCAGTTCTGCCCACAAATGTTCTGTAGGATTGAGGTCAGGGCTTTGTGATGGCCACTTCAATACCTTGACTTTGCTGTCCTTAAGCCATTTTGCCACAACTTTGGAAGTATGCTTGGGGTCATTGTCCATTTGTAAGACCCATTTGCGACCAAGCTTTAACTTCCTGACTGATGTCTTGAGATGTTGCTTTAATATATCCACATAATTGTCCTCCCTCATAATGCCATCTATTTTGTGAAGTGCACCAGTCCCTCCTGCAGCAAAGCACTGCCACAACATGATGCTGCCATCCTCATGCTTCAAGGTCGGGATGGTGTTCTTCGGCTTACAAGCATCCCCCCTTTTCTTACAAACATAATGATGGTCATTATGGCCAAACAGTTCTATTTTTGTTTCATCAGACCAGAGGACATTTCTCCAAAAAGTATGATCTTTGTCCCCATGTCCCCATGTCCAGTAGATTTGTTATGGCGGTTTTGGAGCAGTGGCTTCTTCCTTGCTGAGCGGCCTTTCAGGTTATGTCGATATAGAACTCGTTTTACTGTGGATATAGAGACTTTTGTACCTGGTTTCTCCAGCATCTTCACAAGGTCCTTTGCTCTTGTTCTGGGATTGATTTGCACCTTTCGCACCAATGTGCTTTCATCTCTAGGAGACAGAACGTGTCTCCTTGAGCGGTATGACGGCTGCGTGGTCCCATGGTGTTTATACTTGCGTACTATTGTTTGTACAGATGAACGTGGTACCTTCAGGAATTTGGAAATTGCTCCCAAGGATGAACCAGACTTGTGGAGGTATACAATTTTTTTCTGAGGTCTTGGCTGATTTCTTTAGATTTTCTCATGATGTCAAGCAAAGAGGCACTGAGTTTGAAGGTAGGCCTTGAAATACATCCACAGGTACACCTCCAATTGACTCAAATGATGTCAATTAGTCTATCAGAAGCTTCTAAAGCCATGACATCATTTTCTGGAATTTTCCAAGCTGTCTAAAGGCACAGTCAACTTAGTGTATGTAAACTTCTGACCCACTGGAATTGTGATACAGTGTGATACATAAGTGAAATAATCTGTCTGTAAACAATTGTTGGAAAAATGACTTGTGTCATTCACAAAGTAGATGTCCTAACCGACTTGCCAAAACTATAGTTTGTTAACAAAAAATTTGGGGAGTGGTTTAAAAACGAATTTTAATGACTCCAACCTACGTGAATGTAAACTTCCGCCTTCAACTGTATATCCACTGTATATTTGTATATCAACTGTATATCTAGTGTATATCCGCTGTATATCAACTGTATATCTTCTGTATATTTCTATAGTCACTGTATATCCACTGTTAATCCACTGTATATCAACTTTATTATCCACTGTATATCAACTTTATTATACACTTTATTTTCACTGTATATTTGTATATCCACTGTATGTCCACTATATATTTGTATATCAACTGTATATTTATATATCAACTGTATATCCACTGTATGTATATCCACTGTATATATGTAAATCCACTGTGTTTCCACTGTATATCAACTTTAATCCACTGTATATTTGTATATCAACTGTATTTTCGCTGTATATTTCTATATCCACTGTATATCAACTGTATATTTGTATAGCAAATGTATAACCACTGTATATAGGTATATCCACTGTGTATTTGTATATCCACTATATATGTGTATATCCACTGTATATCAACTTTATGTCTACGGTATGTCAACTTTATTTCCATTGTATATCCACAGTATATTTGTATATCCACTGCATATAAACTGTATATTTCTATATCAACTGTATATCCACTGCATATATTTGTATATCCAATGTATATCAACTTTATATCCACTGTATATTCACTGTATATTTGTATATCCACTGTATATTTATATATGAACTGTATATCCACTGTATATCAACTGTGTATCAACTGTATATCCACTGTATATCAACTGTATATCCACTATATATTTGTATATTCACTTTATATCAACTTTATATCCACATAATGGCCACTGTATATTTGTATATCCACTGTATATCAACAGTATATCCACTTTATATCCACTGTATATCAACTTTATATCCACGGTATATCCACTGTATATCCACTGTATATCCACTATATATTTGTATATCCACTGTATATCAATTGTATATCCACTGTATATTTGTATATTCACTGTATATCCACTGTTAATCCACTGTATATCAACTTTATTATCCACTTTATATCCACTGTATATTCACTGTATATTTGTATATCCACCGTATATTTGTATATCCACTGTATATATACTGTATATTTGAATATCAACTGCATATTCACTGTGTATCAACTGTATATCAATGTATATTTGTATATCCACCGTATATCAACTTTATATCCACTGTATATCCACTGTATATTTGTATATCCACTGTATATCCACTGTATATTTGTATATCCACTGTGTGTCAACAGTATATCCACTGTATATCAACTGTATATCAACTTTATATCCACGGTATATCCACTATATATCAACTTTATATCCATTGTATATCCATGGTATATTTGTATGTCCACTTTATATCCACAATATATTTGTATTTTCGCTGTATATCCACTGTATATTTGTATATCCACTGTATATTTGTATATTCATTGTATATCAACTGTATTTCCACTGTATATCCACTGTATATTTGTATATCTACTGTATATCAAATTTATATCCACTGTATATTTGTATATCCACTGTATACCCACTGTATATGTGTATATCCACTGTATATTTGTATATCCACTGTATATCCTCTGTATATTTGTTAGGCACACACCTGTCTATATATATCCACTGTATATCCGCAGTATATTTGTAAATCAACTGTATATCTACTGCATATCCACTGTATATCCACTGTATATTTGTATATCCACTGTATATCCACTGTATATTTGTATATCCACTGTATATCTCCGTATATCCACTGTATAGCAACTGTTTAGCCACTGTACAGTGAGGGGGGAAAAGTATTTGATCCCCTGCTGATTTTGTACATTTGCCCACTGACAAAGAAATGATCAGTCTATAATTGTAATGGTAGGTTTATTTGAACAGTGAGAGACAGAATAACAACAAAAAAATCCAGAAAAACGCATGTTAAAAATGTTATAAATTGACTTGCATTTTAATGAGGGAAATAAGTATTTGACCCCTCTCCAAAACATGACTTAGTACTTGGTGGCAAAACCCTTGTTGGCAATCACAGAGGTCAGACGTTTCTTGTAGTTGGCCACCAGGTTTGCACACATCTCAGGAGGAATTTTGTCCCACTGCAGATCTTCTCCAAGTCATTAAGGTTTCGAGGCTGACGTTTGGCAACTCGAACCTTCAGCTCCCTCCACAGATTTTCTATGGGATTAAGGTCTGGAGACTGGCTAGGCCACTCCAGGACCTTAATGTGCTTCTTCTTGAGCCACTCCTTTGTTGCCTTGGCCGTGTGTTTTGGGTCATTGTCATGCTGGAATACCCATCCACGACCCATTTTCAATGCCCTGGCTGAGGGAAGGAGGTTCTCACCCAAGATTTGATGGTACATGGCCCTGTCCATCGTCCCTTTGATGCGGTGAAGTTGTCCTGTCCCCTTAGCAGAAAAACACCCCCAAAGCATAATGTTTCCACCTCCATGTTTGACAGTGGGGATGGTGTTCTTGGGGTCATAGGCAGCATTCCTCCTCTTTCAAACACGGCGAGTTGAGTTGATGCCAAAGAGCTCCATTTTGGTCTCATCTGACCACAACACTTTCACCCAGTTGTCCTCTGAATCATTCAGATGTTCATTGGCAAACTTCAGACGGGCATGTATATGTGCTTTCTTGAGCAGGGGGACCTTGCGGGCGCTGCAGGATTTCAGTCCTTCACGGCGTAGTGTGTTACCAATTGTTTTCTTGGTGACTATGGTCCCAGCTGCCTTGAGATCATTGACAAGATCCTCCCATGTTGTTCTGGGCTGATTCCTCACCGTTCTCATGATCATTGCAACTCCACGAGGTGAGATCTTGCATGGAGCCCCAGGCCGAGGGAGATTGACAGTTCTTTTGTGTTTCTTTCATTTGCGAATAATCGCACCAACTGTTGTCACCTTCTCACCAAGCTGCTTGGCGATGGTCTTGTAGCCCATTCCAGCCTTGTGTAGGTCTACAATCATGTCCCTGACATCCTTGGAGAGCTCTTTGGTCTTGGCCATGGTGGCGAGTTTGTAATCTGATTGATTGATTGCTTCTGTGGACAGGTGTCTTTTATACAGGTAACAAACTGAGATTAGGAGCACTCCCTTTAAGAGTGTGCTCCTAATCTCAGCTAGTTACCTGTATAAAAGACACCTGGGAGCCAGAAATCTTTCTGATTGAGAGGGGTCAAATACTTATTTCCCTCATTAAAATGCAAATCAATTTATAACATTTTTGACATGTGTTTTTCTGGATTTTTTTGTTTTGTTATTCTCTCTCACGGTTCAAATAAACCTACCATTAAAATTATAGACTGATCATTTCTTTGTCAGTGGGCAAACGTACAAAATCAGCAGGGGATCAAATACTTTTTTCCCTCACTGTATATCAAGTTGATATCCACTGTATATCAACTGTATATCCACTGTATATTTGTATATCAACTGTATATCCACTGTATATTTGTATATCCACTGTATATCAACTTTATATCCACTGTATATCCACTGAATATCCACTGTATATCATCCGCGTAGCCACTGTATATGTATATCCGCTGTATATTTGTATATCTACTGCATATCCACTGTATATCAACTGTATATCCACTGTATATTGGTATATCCACTGTATATCCACTTTATATCCACTGTATATCCACTGTATATTTGTATATCCACTTTATATCCACTGTATATGTCACGGTTGTCGTAAGGAGAGGACCAAAATGCAGCAGGGAAGTGTATACTCATCTTCTTTATTACGGACAAAGAAGGAAAAACCAAAATAAACACGTATACAAAACCACAAACAAACTAGACAGTCTTGTCAGGCACACACAGCAAAACAAGAAACAATCTCCCACAAACACTAAACCAAACACATACCCATATATAGGACTCTCAATCAGAGGCAACTAGAAAACACCTGCCTCCAATTGAGAGTCCAACCCCAATTAACTAGACATAGATATACAACTAACCAGAAAGAACATAGAAATACTAACACAGAACATAAACCCGGAACTAACTAACCAAACACCCTACTAAATAAACCACCACCCCGAACCACATAAACAAAATACCCTCTGCCACGTCCTGACCAAACTACAATTACAAATAATCCCTAATACTGGTCAGGACGTGACAGTATATTTGTATATCCACTGTATGTCCACTTTATATTTGTATATTCACTGTATATCAACTTTATATACACTGTATATCAAATGTATATGCATTCGGGAAAGTATTCAGACCCCTTTTTTCACACATTTGGTTGTGTTACAGCCTTGTTCTAAACGTGATTAAATGAATTGTTTTCCTCATCAATCTACACACAATACCCCATAATGACAAAGCGAAAACAGGTTTTTAAAAATGTTTGCAAATTTATTTTAAAAAACGAACAGAAATATGTTATTTACATAAGCATCAGACCATTTGCTATGAGACTCAAAATTGAGCTCAGGTGCATCCTGTTTCCATTGATCATCCTTGAGATGTTTCTACAACTTTATTGGAATCCACCTGTGGTAAATTCAAGTGATTGGACATGGTTTGGAAAGGCACACACCTGTCTATAAAAGGTCCCACAGTTGACAGTGCATGTCAGAGCAGGTTTTTCTGGTAGAGTGGCCAAACGGAAGCCACTCCTCAGTAAAAGGCACATGACAGCCCGCTTGGAGTTTGCCAAAAGGTACCTAAAGTATTTAGACCATGAGAAACAAAATTCTCTGGTCTGATTAAACCAAGATTGAACTCTTTGGCCTGAATGCCAAGCGTCACATCTGGAGGAAACCTGGCATCATTCCTATGGTGAAGCATGGTGGCACAGTCAGAAGAGGACTGGCCACCCCTCATAGCCTGGTTCCTCTCTAGGTTTCTTCTTAGGTTCTGGCCTTTCTAGGGAGTTTTTCCTAGACACCATGCTTCTATACCTGCATTGCTAGCTGTTTGGGGTTTTAGGCTGGGTTTCTGTACAGCACTTTGAGATATCAGCTGATGTAAGAAGGGCTTTATAAAAACATGTGTTTTTTTTGTGTGTTTTTTTTTGGTGGTAGCATCATGCTGTGGGGATGTTTTTCAGTGGCAGGGACTGGAAGACTCGTCAGGATCGAGGGAAAGATTAACGTAGCAAAATACAGAGAGATCCTTGATGAAAACCTGCTCTAGGGGGGACCAGTGGGTGCCAGTGCCCCTGTGACAACAATTTTGGACCCCCTTGTGGCCCCCCTAAATGTGGAGTATAAAATAATTTTTACATAACAAATTTTTGCTATCGTTATTTTTTTACATCCGTTATTAGACAGTGGCAACGCGGAACACTAATGATTATGAACATGGTCTTTTGCCTGCTAATGCCTGCAATGCAGTGAAGAAAACCATATGACAACAATAACGTCTAATGTAACTGGCCCCTCTAACAGTACAACTGGCCCCAGCTTGGCCCCCCCAGTTGAAATGGTCTAGAACCGCCACTGTATCCACTGCTCATCCTCTTATAACTCTATGCTTACTCTAACTAGTTTTATATAATGTATGTAAACTCTTGCTGTCTGTATTGAGTTTCTTAATGTTGTCCATCACTAGCAGCACCATATCACCAAGTAACATTCTGAGTGTGTTGTCCATCACTAGTAGCACCATATCACCAAGTAACATTCTGAGTGTGTTGTCCATCACTAGCAGCACCATATCACCAAGTAACATTCTGATTGTGTTGTCCATCACTAGCAGCACCATATCACCAAGTAACATTCTGATTGTGTTGTCCATCACTAGCAGCACCATATCACCAAGTAACATTCTGAGTGTGTTGTCCATCACTAGCAGCACCATATCACCAAGTAACATTCTGAGTGTGTTGTCCATCACTAGCAGCATCATATCACCAAGTAACATTCTGAGTGTGTTGTCCATCACTAGCAGCACCATATCACCAAGTAACATTCTGATTGTGTTGTCCCTCACTAGCAGCATCATATCACCAAGTAACATTCTGATTGTGTTGTCCCTCACTAGCAGCATCATATCACCAAGTAACATTCTGAGTGTGTGTAAATGAGATTTTAATCAGGGCTGTGTGGAATGCATAGGATATCCAGGGAGAAACCAACTCAGTGAGAAGACAACTCATGAACAATGTCTGTGTTTATACCTCTGCACTGAATGAACTTTACTCTGATAGCTTTTCAGCTATTTCAGTGTGGCTACGTCTCTTCCTCCAAGGCAGACAGAAGGCTAGTAAACCTCTGTCTTTATGTTGATGACAGGAATCAGAAGCTATGATAATATCTGTAGGGCTTTTAGTCACTGTCCACTTCAGTGCTCTTCAGACCCCAGCAGGCAGACAGAGACAGACAGACAGAGATAGACACTTTTCTCTGGTCAAGTGATGCAGCAGCATCTCTCCAACACAGAAGTGTCCTTGAGACAGGGACAGCGTGCATACTAAGTCACTCATCACACACCTGAATTGCTATTTTTATCTTTGCCTCTGTGATGCCAGGTCTCACAGGCTGTCGTAAGCTCATCACAAACATTTATAAACACCCCTTGATTAGATCTAAAGCCACGCGCCACCCCCTTCACCAAGGTGACATTCTCCCATGTCCTATACACACAACCTGACGGTGAACCTGCACGTCATGGAAGGGAAACATCCCCGTTGTGCTTTAGTCAACATTTATGTCTACAGTACACATGTACTGTAGCTGCCTCGCACAGTTGGTTTCAAGGAATTGGTGTCAAATGTTTTTACTTGCATAAGTTACACCTGACTGCGTCTGTCTGCCTCTCTCTGCCTATCTGTCTGTCTGCCTCTCTCTGTCTCTCGGTCCGTCTGTCTGTCTGCCTCTCTGTCTGTCTGTTTGCCTGCCTGTCCCTCTGTCCACCAGTCAACTTGTCTTGACCTCTGTCCACCAGTCGGCCTGTCTTGACCTCTGTCCACCAGTCGGCCTGTCTTGACCTCTGTCCACCAGTCGGCCTGTCTTGACCTCTGTCCACCAGTCGGCCAGTCTTGACCAGTCGGCCTGTCTTGACCTCTGTCCACCAGTCGGCCTGTCTTGACCTCTGTCCACCTGTCGGCCTGTCTTGACCTCTGTCCACCAGTCGGCCTGTTTCGACCTCTGTCCACTAGTCGGCCTGTCTTGACCTCTGTCCACCAGTCGGCCTGTCTTGACCTCTGTCCACCTGTCGGCCTGTCTTGACCTCTGTCCACCAGTCGGCCTGTCTTGACCTCTGTCCACCAGTCGGCCTGTCTTGACCTCTGTCCACCAGTCGGCCTGTCTTGACCTCTGTCCACCAGTCGGCCTGTTTTAACCTCTGTCCACTAGTCGGCCTGTCTTCACCTCTGTCCACCAGTCGGCCTGTCTTGACCTCTGTCCACCAGTCGGCCTGTCTTGATCTCTGTCCACCAGTCGGCCTGTCTTGATCTCTGTCCACCAGTCAACTTGTCTTGACCTCTGTCCACCAGTCGGCCTGTCTTGACCTCTGTCCACCAGTCGGCCTGTCTTGACCTCTGTCCACCAGTCGGCCTGTCTTGACCTCTGTCCACCAGTCGGCCTGTTTTAACCTCTGTCCACTAGTCGGCCTGTCTTCACCTCTGTCCACCAGTCGGCCTGTCTTGACCTCTGTCCACCAGTCGGCCTGTCTTGATCTCTGTCCACCAGTCGGCCTGTCTTGATCTCTGTCCACCAGTCAACTTGTCTTGACCTCTGTCCACCAGTCGGCCTGTCTTGACCTCTGTCCACCAGTCGGCCTGTCTTGACCTCTGTCCACCTGTCGGCCTGTCTTGACCTCTGTCCACCAGTCGGCCTGTCTTGACCTCTGTCCACCAGTCGGCCTGTCTTGATCTCTGTCCACCAGTCGGCCTGTCTTGACCTCTGTCCACCAGTCGGCCTGTTTTAACCTCTGTCCACCAGTCGGCCTGTCTTCACCTCTGTCCACCAGTCGGCCTGTCTTGACCTCTGTCCACCAGTCGGCCTGTCTTGATCTCTGTCCACCAGTCGGCCTGTCTTGATCTCTGTCCACCAGTCAACTTGTCTTGACCTCTGTCCACCAGTCGGCCTGTCTTGACCTCTGTCCACCAGTCGGCCTGTCTTGACCTCTGTCCACCAGTCGGCCTGTCTTGACCTCTGTCCACCAGTCGGCCTGTTTTAACCTCTGTCCACTAGTCGGCCTGTCTTCACCTCTGTCCACCAGTCGGCCTGTCTTGACCTCTGTCCACCAGTCGGCCTGTCTTGATCTCTGTCCACCAGTCGGCCTGTCTTGACCTCTGTCCACCAGTCGGCCTGTCTTGACCTCTGTCCACCAGTCGGCCTGTCTTGACCTCTGTGCACCAGTCGGCCTGTCTTGACCTCTGTCCACCAGTCGGCCTGTCTTGACCTCTGTCCACCAGTCGGCCTGTCTTGACCTCTGTCCACCAGTCGGCCTGTCTTGACCTCTGTCCACCAGTCGGCCTGTCTTGACCTCTGTCCACCAGTCGGCCTGTCTTGACCTCTGTCCACCAGTCGGCCTGTCTTGACCTCTGTCCACCAGTCGGCCTGTTTTAACCTCTGTCCACTAGTCGGCCTGTCTTCACCTCTGTCCACCAGTCGGCCTGTCTTGACCTCTGTCCACCAGTCGGCCTGTCTTGATCTCTGTCCACCAGTCGGCCTGTCTTGATCTCTGTCCACCAGTCAACTTGTCTTGACCTCTGTCCACCAGTCGGCCTGTCTTGACCTCTGTCCACCAGTCGGCCTGTCTTGACCTCTGTCCACCAGTCGGCCTGTCTTGACCTCTGTCCACCAGTCGGCCTGTCTTGACCTCTGTGCACCAGTCGGCCTGTCTTGACCTCTGTCCACCAGTCGGCCTGTCTTGACCTCTGTCCACCTGTCGGCCTGTCTTGACCTCTGTCCACCAGTCGGCCTGTTTCCACCTCTGTCCACTAGTCGGCCTGTCTTGACCTCTGTCCACCAGTCGGCCTGTCTTGACCTCTGTCCACTAGTCGGCCTGTCTTGACCTCTGTCCACCAGTCGGCCTGTCTTGACCTCTGTCCACCAGTCGGCCTGTCTTGACCTCTGTCCACCAGTCGGCCTGTTTTAACCTCTGTCCACCAGTCGGCCTGTCTTCACCTCTGTCCACCAGTCGGCCTGTCTTGACCTCTGTCCACCAGTCGGCCTGTCTTGATCTCTGTCCACCAGTCGGCCTGTCTTGATCTCTGTCCACCAGTCAACTTGTCTTGACCTCTGTCCACCAGTCGGCCTGTCTTGACCTCTGTCCACCAGTCGGCCTGTTTTGACCTCTGTCCACCAGTCGGCCTGTCTTCACCTCTGTCCACCAGTCGGCCTGTCTTGACCTCTGTCCACCAGTCGGCCTGTCTTGATCTCTGTCCACCAGTCGGCCTGTCTTGATCTCTGTCCACCAGTCGGCCTGTCTTGACCTCTGTCCACCAGTCGGCCTGTCTTGACCTCTGTCCACCAGTCGGCCTGTCTTGACCTCTGTCCACCAGTCGGCCTGTTTTGACCTCTGTCCACCAGTCGGCCTGTCTTGACCTCTGTCCACCAGTCGGCCTGTCTTGACCTCTGTCCACCAGTCGGCCTGTCTTGACCTCTGTCCACCAGTCGGCCTGTCTTGACCTCTGCGCACCAGTCGGCCTGTCTTGATCTCTGTCCACCAGTCAACTTGTCTTGACCTCTGTCCACCAGTCGGCCTGTCTTGACCTCTGTCCACCAGTCGGCCTGTTTTGACCTCTGTCCACCAGTCGGCCTGTCTTCACCTCTGTCCACCAGTCGGCCTGTCTTGACCTCTGTCCACCAGTCGGCCTGTCTTGATCTCTGTCCACCAGTCGGCCTGTCTTGATCTCTGTCCACCAGTCGGCCTGTCTTGACCTCTGTCCACCAGTCGGCCTGTCTTGACCTCTGTCCACCAGTCGGCCTGTCTTGACCTCTGTCCACCAGTCGGCCTGTCTTGACCTCTGTCCACCAGTCGGCCTGTCTTGACCTCTGTCCACCAGTCGGCCTGTCTTGACCTCTGTCCACCAGTCGGCCTGTCTTGACCTCTGCCCACCAGTCGGCCTGTCTTGACCTCTGCGCACCAGTCGGCCTGTCTTGACCTCTGTCCACCAGTCGGCCTGTCTTGACCTCTGTCCACCAGTCGGCCTGTCTTGACCTCTGTCCACCAGTCGGCCTGTCTTGACCTCTGTCCACCAGTCGGCCTGTCTTGACCTCTGTCCACCAGTCGGCCTGTTTTAACCTCTGTCCACTAGTCAGTCGGCCTGTCTTCACCTCTGTCCACCAGTCGGCCTGTCTTGACCTCTGTCCACCAGTCGGCCTGTCTTGACCTCTGTCCACCAGTCGGCCTGTTTTAACCTCTGTCCACCAGTCGGCCTGTCTTCACCTCTGTCCACCAGTCGGCCTGTCTTGACCTCTGTCCACCAGTCGGCCTGTCTTGACCTCTGTCCACCAGTCGGCCTGTCTTGACCTCTGTCCACCAGTCGGCCTGTCTTGACCTCTGTCCACCAGTCGGCCTGTCTTGACCTCTGTGCACCAGTCGGCCTGTCTTGACCTCTGTGCACCAGTCGGCCTGTCTTGACCTCTGTCCACCAGTCGGCCTGTCTTGACCTCTGTCCACCAGTCGGCCTGTCTTGACCTCTGTCCACCAGTCGGCCTGTCTTGACCTCTGTCCACCAGTCGGCCTGTCTTTACCTCTGTCCACCAGTCGGCCTGTCTTGACCTCTGTCCACCAGTCGGCCTGTCTTGACCTCTGTCCACCAGTCGGACTGTCTTGACCTCTGTCCACCAGTCGGCCTGTCTTGACCTCTGTCCACCAGTCGGCCTGTCTTGACCTCTGTCCACCAGTCAACTTGTCTTGCTGATCATAGCCTGCATTAACATGCTGCACCTCCCCTTATCACACGCCTCATCCAATCACTGTAGTTAATGGGGCCGCGCCCAGTCACTCTGCTCTCTCATCAATCGAAACAAGGCACATGGACATAAAAATTAAACTGAAATGTGTGCAAAAGTCATATTGAAAGTGTGAGTAGCATACTATGGTAAATGTTTTGTTCGAGATAATGGTGGTTTCAGCAAACAGACAAACATGGTAAATTGTAGCATAAATAAATATTAGGGTTCTCATGCGCTGGTTGGCATTTATTGTCATGAATCTTGCCCTGGAGGCAGCTCAGCAGAGTGGTCGCTAGCTGGCGCAACCACAAAGTCATAAAATGTGATTTTAAACCTAACCTTAACCACACTGCTAACCATAATATCTAACCTTCAATTAAAGTTAAATTATCAAATGTTTGTTTTCATGAATTTTTACAATATAGCCAATGTTGACTTTGCAAATGGCCCCGCCAGGGAAATAGCTCAGTTCTGCATCCAGGGCAAGACTCATGACAATAAATGTCTACCTGCTTCTCATGCTTGATGTTGATGCACTTCATGGTGATGTGTCCAATGTCATAAGTTTAATAGCAGATTGTGTCTACCTCAGCTGGAAAGAGGGAGAGTACAAGCTGACAAGGAGTCAGACAAATGTCATTATAGGGGAAAGATGTGTGTTTTCTTTATTGCTCTCCAGTTTCAAAATCCAACCTTAACCTTTACCTCACTCTCAACTGCTCAAATTATGAGCATGTTTTATGGTATAAACATGACAGTTTCAAAACTGTGCTGTACACAAAAAGATTATATGAAGCTCATGAAGTCTATTTATGAATGTTGGAAACTCACACATTAGAGCTTGAATACAGTAGCCTATATACAGTAGATGACAAATATTATGGAGGAAGTTGGATGAAGGGTTCCCCGGTGACAGTTCACTCTGGTGTGCATGTGCATGTGTGACATCTATAAAGTATCTCTTGGTTCTTAAAATTATTTGTGCAATCATGCATCACTGCCTGGTGGATGTTTGATGCCTTTTGTATTTGGTGCACTGTAAAACGTAATTACACTGAACAACAATATAAACGCAACATGCAACAATATCTAAGACCTTACTGAGTAACAGTTCATATGAGGAAATCAGTGAATTGAAATAAACAAATTAGTCACTGATCTATAGATTTCACATGATTGGGAATACAGATACGCATCTGTTGGTCACAGATACCTTAAAGAAAAAGTAGAGCCATGGATCAGAAAACCAGTCAGTATCGGGTGTGACCGCCATTTGCCTCATGCAGCGCGACACATCTCCTTTGTATAGAGTTGATCAGGCTGTTGATTGTGGCCTGAGGAATGTTGTCCCCACTCCTCTTCAATGGCTGTGAGAAGTTGATGGATATTGCCGAGAACTGGAACACGCTGTCGATCCAGAGCATCCCAAACATGCTCACTAGGTGACATGCCTGATGAGTATGCAGGCCATGGAAGAACTGGGACATTTTCAGCTTACAGGAATTGTGTACAGATCCTTGTGACATGGGGCTGTGCATTATCGTGCTGAAACATGAGGTGATGGCGACGGATGAATGGCACAACAATGGGCCTCAGGATCTCGTCACGTTATCTCTGCGCATTCAAATTGCCATTGATAAAATGCAATTGTGTTCATTGTTCGTAGCTTATGCCTCCCCATACCATAACCTCACTGCCCCATGGGGCACTTCACAACGTTCACATCAGCAAACCGCTCGCCCGGACGACATCATACACGCTGTCTGCCATCTGCCCGGTACAGTTGAAACCGGGATTAATCTGTGAAGAGCACACTTCTCCAGCATGCCAGAGGTCATCGAAGGTAAGAATTTACCCACTGAAGTGAGTTACGATGCCGATCTGCAGTCAAGTCAAGGCCCTGGTGAGGACGACGAACACAGATAAACTTCCTTGAGACGGTTTCTGACAGTTTGTTCAGAAATTCTTTGGTTGTACAAACCCACAGTTTCATCAGCTGTCCGGGTGGCTGGTCTCAGATGATCCTGTTGGTGAAGAAGCCGGATGTGGAGGTCCTGGGTTGGCGTGGTTACACGTGGTCTCCGGTTGTGAGGCTGGTAGGATGTACTGCCAAATTCTCTAAAATGTCGTTGTGTTAGAGAAATGAACATTCAATTCTCTGGAAACAGCTCTGGTTGACATTCCTGCAGTCAGCATGCCCATTGCACGCTCCCTCAATTTGAGATATCTGTGGCATTGTGTTGTGTGACAAAACTGCACAAAATTTAGAATGCTCACTAACAAGGATGTAAACAAAATTTGAGAGAAATAAGGTGTTGGTGCATATGGAACATTTCGGGGATCATTAAAGCTCATTAAACATCTTGCATTTATATTTTTGTTCAGTGTAGTTCTGCTAACTCAATTTTTGGTGGAAACCTGTTGTCAAGAACCATTTGAGTAACCCAACTCAAAGTATTTCAGTGTTCAAAACTTAAAGTAATAAAGTAATATCATCACCACATGGTTATCTTTTTAAGTTGTAAATACTTTACAGTTTTTGTGTTTCAAAACTAAATTGCATTATGTATTCTGAACTGTAACGAAGTTACTTGAACATTAATATTTGTTGTAGTGAACATAAAAATGTAGGGCTCCTTCTACCTAAATTATTCATCTTCCTTACAATTTTTTTTTCAAGTGTAAGTAGTTCTAATTAATACTTTTCAGTGGTTGTGTCTTAATATTTAACATTGTTTTATATATGTTATAATGTGCCATTTTAACCCACGTTAGCAGGCATTGTTGAGCACAATGCTCATTCCTCTAGCTAGCAGATAGCGCTGTAAACATCACAGGGTGCTGCATTAGCCTCTGTCGCTAAGAGTTGTGCACATAACCTTGTTGATGGTGGGAATGGATTGTCTCATTATTGAATGTCAATTTGCCCAAAGGGTTTTGATATCCGTTCATCATGATCAATTACACCTCATAGCACAACAAACTGCTTAATACTATTTTAGAAATATATGTTAAATATAAACCGAGTGGCACAGCGGTCTAAGGCACTGCATCACAGTGCTAGAGGCGTCACTACAGACCCGGGTTTGATCCCGGGCTGTATTACAACCGGCCGTAATCGGGAGTCCTATAGGGCGGCGCACAATTGGTAGTCAATGTCTGACTACTTCTTTATTATTTTAAATAAAGACATTCAACTATAGAATCAAGTAAGAACAATAAATGTTATATTGACTTTAAAATATTAAATAATCATAACTTGTAAAAACTCAACTTTAGATTAGCAGAACATAAATAAATATACTGACAAAAACATAAATGCAACATGTAAAGTGTTGGTCCCATGTTTCATGAGGTGAAATAAAAGATCCCATAAATGTTCCATACACACAAAAAGCTTATTTCTCTCAAGTTCTGTTTACATCCCTGTTCATGAGCATTTCTCCTTTGCCAAAATAATCCATCCACCTGACAGGTGTGGCATATCAAGAAGCTGATGAAACAGCATGATCATTACACAGGTGCACCTTGTGCTGGGGGAAATAAAAGGCCTCTCTAAAATGTGCAGTTTTGTCACACAACATAATGCCACAGATGTCTGATATAAATACTATGCATGCCAGTATCTCTTGGCTAAGAGTTGAGGAGAGACTGACTGCATCACTTCTTATTTTTATAAGAAACATGAATGTGTTGAAAATCTCAAATTGTTTGCATAGTCAACCTACACACAGCTCTGACACACACTTACCCCACCAGACATGCCACCAGGGGTCTTTTCACAGTCCCCAAATCCAGAACAAATTCAAGAAAGCTCTGTTCCATCTCATATTGCTCAAATAAACAGCAAACCTGGTTTCAAAAAACAGATAAAGCAACACCTCACGGCACAACACCTCTCCACTATTTGACCTAGATAGTTTCTGTGTATGCATTGATATGTAGGCTACGCATACCTTTTAAAAAATGCATGTAGTTCTTTCCTTGAGCTCTTCTTGTCTATTCATGTTCTGTATTATGTCATGTTTCATGTTTTGTGTGGACACCAGGAAGAGTAGCTGCTGCTTCTGCAACAGCTTGTGGGGATCCTAATAAAATACCAAATGTCTCATGTTTTGAGGGAGCGTGCAATTGGCATGCTGACCTCCACATCGGGTTTCTTCACCTGCTGGATCGTCTGAGACCAGCCACCTGGACAGTTGATGAAACTGAGGAGTATTTCTGTCTATAATAAAGCCCTTTTGTGGGTTAAAACGAATTCTTGCTCCCAAGTGGGTGGACCTATGTCCTCCCAGGCCCACCTACAGTATGGCTGCGACCCTGCCCAGTCTTAGATTAGGGCCTAATGACTTTATTTCATTTGACTGATTTCCTTATGTGAACTGTAACTCAGTAAAATTGTTGAAATTGTTGCATGTTGTGTTTATATTTTTGTTCAGTATAGTTATATTTACTCAATAACCTACTATTTAACTGTACTCAAAAACATTAAGTGACTAGAAATGTTATTGACATATGAGTTAGTTCCACTTTTATGATTTTAGTTCTATTGACCATTGGATATTTTTTAGTAGCGACTACTCAATTTCTTTAATGAGTTAAGCAGTTACTTTTTACAATGTGTAAACTATGTCCAGTGTCTACTCTAGTGCAATCAGTCTTCTTTAGTGAATATCCATGTTGCATGAAAGTTATGGGGCAATACCTGTAAGAGGCTGATAGACTAGCAGTTAAGAGCATTGGGCCAGTATTCGAAAGTTGTCTGGTTTGAATCCCCGAGCCGATTTGGTGAAAATTACGTCGATCTGCCCTTGATCAAGACACTTAACCCTAATTTCTCTGGATAGAGACAATATGAACCGTTTCCAGTGGTTTTGGCTGTGAAACAATGACATTTGATTGAAAATATAGACATTTAAAACACAAGATGATTTCCCTTTATTCCCACCTTCAATTCCTGAAATGTAGGCTATTGTGCAAAAGCGATCACGTGCCAAAGTGTTATCCTCCAGGATCCTTAATCCAGGATCGTCATCAGATTAAGATTATGCCCAGGGACCCCCGTTTATGAGACCGATGGAGATGGAGTGCCCGCCACTGAACCAGGGCGGAGCTTGGCCAGATTACCCCTCTCGGTTCATTTTAGATAGCCTACCCCCCGCCCTCTGTGCATCTCTTCCTCTCCCTGCCTCCGTCAGTCATCCTCCCAGGTAACTCTGGTCCAGACAATGCGCGGCTGGCAACTGCTGCTGTCCGTGTAGTTGGCTCTCTACAGGGCCTTCTCCCACACAGTATACCTCACCCTCCGACTGCTAGAGACAATCCGCATGCGGAGTGGTCATCGCGCGCACCGTGGCGAATTTTCACTTGATTTTCTGTCGCAGAAAAGAGTGGTCCCTATACGCTTGCCAGTATTTCGGAATATGGTGGTCCTTGTTAAATATGAATGAGTTCTCCTTTTTTACGTCTTAAATGTCAGTGATGGATACAGTATTAGAATCCGCATGAAAATTGAAGTTTTGCGTTTCGTTTTATTCATTAAAGCTTGCAAAATGCGTCGTGTCTGAGGCAGAATCTACGGTCCGGACCAAATCAGCCCAGGACCTGCGTCTGAGAAAAGCAAACCCGTGCTTCCCTAATATTTAGCAAACATTGCATTTGGCTTGCATTCATCCCCAGTTTTGGATTGATCGGATGCGTCAGCGTTGGAAGCGGCTGTGGAGAACCCCATAGCTTTCAGCATGATTTGATGTAACTGGATTTTTTAACAGGGTAACTGGTTATCTCTTACCTTTTAACTGAGAACAGCTACATTCAAGTCAAGAAGCAAACTCCATCAAGAGATAGATCCATCCCTATATGGACTAAATCTTGGTTCTTCGGGATTTAAAACTAGCAAATCACACGCATCTTGTTCGGCGCTTCTTGGGAAAATAGCCTTAAACTGTGGGAGACATGAAAGTTGTTTCAGCAGTGTTGTTCCTTGGCATATTTTGGAGTCAGGAGTGGGAGCCCGTGCTTTCTGATTCAATCATACACATCGGTAAGTTGCCTTCTTCCAACATCAGTAGGCTAATACGGATGCCATGCCTCTGTGCATAGATTTGCCTCTGCATAGATTTTGGTATACGCAAATCATTTGTACCACCACACACCACTAACGCTGTGGACAATGTCAGTTCCCGTGGCATGATATTGGTACGGGATACATTATTATTAAATATAAGCAATTAATCCCCCCCACAAAAAAATAATAATGTACTTAACAGCATGCGCCATTGCGCATAATGGCTAATGAAGTTGCCTGCTGAGTTTTGCACATAATTACCATGTATGTTTTAATTAGGGTATTTCATCTTATGTTTTTCTATTTAATAACGTAAAGGCGGGAAATGTGAATAACTAAAATGTAATATGAACATAGTGATTAGCCTATGGGTATTGTGTTTACTGTCTCAAATCGCCTGCTACCTGAAAACAGGTGATATGAAAAGTCCGTGATGTCTGCGGATTAGGAAGGAATATGCTGATATTCTTTTTCTTGAAACAATGTATCCACATATACATGCAACCTACATGCAATGCAGCTGGAATAGCCTTAACAATATAGGCTCGTGCCTACCGCTGTGGGAAGTGTGGTAATGTTGAGTGGCATATCGAAAAGGGGTGTAGGAAAATTGTTGTTAGATACTTCTTATAATGTAGGATGTAAGAGAAGGGTCGGCTGAGAGATGTCTGTCTTGTGCATGTCTTGTGCGCAGATATATAGGTTACTATTTGGATGGACATAAATTGTGATATCAAATGGGGGGAAATCCACTCTTTTGTGTGTGCGTGTGTGTGTGTGTGTGAGAGAGAGAGAGAGAGAGAGAGAGAGAGAAATGCACACCAATTTAGGGTGTCAACGATCACACCTTGCAGCACACTGATGGTTTTAAAATGTTACAAGCAAGATAAACCCGATAGAGCTTACAGGCCTAGAGGCTATGTGCTTAACATAAAAAGCTACAGGTTTACCTAATCTAAAACCACAATTTCTATATATTAGCTTGTAATCCCCTAACCTGTTTAGTACATTGGCCTTCTTTATATTTGATTATTCCAACCCCCAATACTCTATGATAGTCTATTGTGAGGTCATTATTTTGCAATGCATTTCTGGCTTGTTGCACACCTGACAAAAGTCAATTTAATGCATCAGAAACATTAGCCAGGGTACGCCAAGGTGATTTACAGAAGCTTATTTGTAGCTGTTTGTCAAGATCAGGGATTCGTTTATGGTTTGTCTTTGGGCAAGGTTAGTTTACTCCAGTGAAAAACGGGGAATATTTATCCTATTTATATTGAATATTTTCCCGGTTTTAACGTAGCCTACTTTTAATGTTCTTCTTTTTCACCTGAATGCCAATAACCCGTTTTTGTTCTCTTATCCTCGATAAATAAAAATTGGTTGTGTTTTTGAGCCTTTGTTTTATTCCCAACCCCCAATCGATAGTTCGTTTCCCTTCTTTGACGTTTCTATTTAGAATCACTACATGAAAGGTTACCCCTATCATTTCCCTCCCTGATGGAAATGGCAGACTATAGGCCACTTGTTTGTTTTGAGATATCCTTGCATTGCACGGTCAAGTGAGAAATCAAGACAGCATAAAAACAAACATGGTAGGCGTACCGTAGGCCTAATTATTGTGGAACAAAATGCTTTAATTGAAGTCTTTAGGCCTTCATTGTCTACCAAAACGAGTGGAAGGTCAGGGGAATGAAAAACTACAGTATATTAAACATCACTTTGACGATGTCAGAAGTAATCCTTCCTAATCTCTTTGTTGCTGTTAAAGAAAGAATGGGGGGAGAACCCTGACGTCAACCCAGAGATAGCACTTCCGCATCATCCTTTCCTGTGACGCGGGAATTTTAGCTAGGCATTTTCATTTCGCGCGCATTACTTGATGGCCGAGGAGCCTTCTAATGATCTGCATGCTGAAGGGAGAGCCCGTGTGCCGTGCACTGCATCGCAATGGCCCGCCGCTTTATGAGGCTATTCAGAAAGTCACTGTGATTTATGTCGCTGGAAAGCAACAAAGTCCCTGGTATTATCCGAGCTGCCTGGCACCGTCCTCACACACCACATCCACCCGCTCACCATGCACTAATGCAGAGGAGGCAAACATTCCCGCACGACAGTCCCACTTCAGGCTACTTTGTTGCCCCCGCTTACGATTCATGATTCCCTGTTTAAAGTGGATGCCTCTGTTTATGTTTTGCACCTGGTCAAATCCAATGTGCCCAACTCGAAATGCTGGAGGGTTAGGTTTATTATATTCCCCCTAGTGGTTGTTCTGAGTCTTTATAGCCTTTCAAACGGTCATTTTCTATTTATATTCAACACTTCCCAATACTCCTAAGAAGGAAAACATATTTATTATTTATCTTTTAAATCATATAATTTTCACATTATTTATGATCTGAACCAAATAATAGGTTACATCTTCCTCAGGGAGAATGTGTGGTTCAAGAGGATTTTTTATTCAGTTGTAATATAAGAGAGAACTTGATCCACTGTTCCATTTTTGACTTTGCCATGGTAGTGGAATTCAAATATGTGAGCTTTT
This sequence comes from Salmo salar, assembly GCF_965601325.2. Lineage (NCBI taxonomy): Eukaryota > Metazoa > Chordata > Actinopteri > Salmoniformes > Salmonidae > Salmo > Salmo salar. The sequence goes on from NC_138314.1 coordinate 39,168,018, forward strand.
ATTATTGGATGTTCCTGGGTGTTTTGCTAACCCGTTTTCGCAGCTGTCAAGATTCCTTCCGTTTTAACAATGAGCACGTTTGTGTGAAGTGATTCCTATCTATCCGCCCATCGAGTTATGTATCTATGAGCTCTAACAGATCTGCAACTCCCGTGTTTTTTTTTTTTTTTTGCAGAAGATTTAAGATTTCCTCTGTGTTAGGATGTCTGACTGCAGTACTGGAAGTGACATAGACATATAGTATTGTGAGTGATTGTGAGGGGTTGCAGGTAATGTATGCTAAAGAAAATCCTGTTTTCAGGACTTTTCTGTAATCGCTGCCTCTATATTTATTCGAATTGAATTAGAATATCCTTTTCCAGAATAAGGTACAAGGCTTTACAGAGACAAGCTAAAGTATATCATTGCAATTTATTACATTAATTCTTTCTCTTCTACATGTTGTTTTTATCCTTATTATTACAAAATGTCAGCAGGTAAGGTAGGGTAGGCCAGGTGGACTGGGCCATTTCAAACATGATATATTTGGAGAACAATTGAGGCCCTTATCCCAAGAACAAACTGATGATGAGGAGTATGTGTGTTGTAAAGGTTTTTGGCTTAATCCCCTCCTAACGCCCAGGCTAACCTCAGCATGCCGATGCCAGCTGTGTGTGTGTGTGTGTGTGTGTGTGTGTGTGTGTGTGTGTGTGTGTGTGTGTGTGTGTGTGTGTGTGTGTGTGTGTGGATGGGAAGCCAACGGGGCGCTTAGGCATGTACCAATAACCTTGCCTCCATTCAAGAGCAGTTGTGCATGTTTTCTGAGCGTAGAGAGAGAGTTGACAGTGAATTTACAGCACTATAAAACGGCCCTCGTTATAAAGGCAAACGGCTGCACAAGTGTGCTCCACAATAGAACTCCCAGTGAAAGGGAGGCTCTGCTAGCCTGTATGTTCATCATGCCATATATTTCTAATTGACTGATCGACTTCAAAGCCTGCTGATAGTTCCAGGATATGCTCAATTAGTTGCCATGTTAAGTTGGTCCATTGGCTTGGCTGCACGACTCCACTAATGGGTCACACTAAAGTCTTTTACGTTCTCCTTTCCTCACAGTTCACTGGAGTGAATCGTCCTCCAGAAATCTCTGTTGGTTTTCCAGCGGGCCAGTCCCAAAACACACATGGCAAATGGGAACACATGCACCACTACCACTCACTAACTGTGGCACTCCTGCACTTTAGCCCTACCTAGAACCAATAAAAGAGGTTTCTAACCTCAAGGGTCTTTTCCTGGTTAAATAAAGGTTAAATAAACTAGAAGGGCCACAGAGCTTCATATGCTCATAAATCATTGAGCATGCTGTGTACAGATACAGACATCCTACTTTTTATTTTACAAGACTTTAACCTTTATGTTAACAGGGAAAACATATTGAGGCCTAGGTCTCTTTTACAAATGTGCCCTGTATATACAACACAAATATTTACATTTGACAAGGGAGTGGAACTGTAGTAGAGAAGGTTGTAGATAAATGAGAGAGAAGTGAGTAAAGAACATAGCATAGAGAGGCAGAGAGGAAACCAAGTCATTCATGTGTTTTACCAGTTCTCTTATTGTAGGCCCGAGGACTGTGTTGTTTATGCCATATAGATAGTATGCTGGTCCTGTGTGGCCTAGGGTGTTTTCACATATACAATGCTTCAGAAAGTATTCACACCCCTGGACTTTTTCCGCATTTTGTTTTGTTACAGCCTGAATTTAAATGGATTAAATTGAGATTTTGTGTAACTGACCTACACACAATACCCCATAATGCCAAAGTGGAATTATGATTTTCAATTTTTTTTTCTCAAATTAATAAAAAATGAAATGCTGAAATGTATTGAGTCAATAAGTATTCAACTCATTTGTTATGGCAAGCCTAAATAAGTTCAGGAGTAAAAATGTGCTTAACAAGTCACATGATAAGTTGCATGGACTCACTCTGTGTGCAATAATAATGTTTAAAATGATTTTTGAATGAATACCTCATCTCTGTACCCCACACATACAATTTTCTGTAAGGTCCCTCAGTCTTGCAGTGAATCAGGAACCAATACACACAGTCAGTCAGGAAAGCAAAGGCTATCTTTTTCAAGCAGAAATTTGCATCCTGTAGCTCTAACTCCAAAATGTTTTGGGACACTGTAAAGTCCATGGAGAACAAGAGCACCTCCTCCTAGCTGCCCTTTGCACTGAGGCTAGGTAACACGGTCACCACCGATAAATCCATGATAATCGAAAATTTCAATAAGCATTTCTCTACGACTGGCCATGCCTTCCTCCTGGCTATTCCAACCCCGGGCAACAGCCCCCCCCCCCCCGCAAAACCTGGACCCGTACAAATCAGCTGGGCTAGACAATCTGGACCCTCTCTTTCTAAAACTATCCGCCGCCATTGTTGCAACCCCTATTACCAGCCTGTTCAACCTCTCTTTCGTATCGTCCGAGATCCCTAAAGATTGGAAAGCTGCCGCGGTCATCCCCCTCTTCAAAGGGGGTGACACTCTAGACCCAAACTGCTATAGACCTATATCTATCCTGCCCTGCCTCTCTAAAGTCTTCGAAAGCCAAGTTAATAAATAAACAGACAGTACTGTGCAGCCGTCTTTATCGACCTGGCCAAGGCTTTCGACTCTGTCAATCACCGTAATCTTATCGGCAGACTCAATAGCCTTGGTTTCTATAATGACTGCCTCGCCTGGTTCACCAACTACTTTGCAGACAGAGTTCAGTGTGTCAAATCGGAGGGCCTGTTGTCCGGACCTCTGGCAGTCTCTATGGGGGTAACACAGGGTTCAATTCTCGGGCCGACTCTTTTCTCTGTATCAATATATCAATGATGTTGCTCTTGCTGCGGGTGATTCCCCGATCCACCTCTACGCAGACGACACCATTCTGTATACTTCTGGCCCTTCCTTGGACACTGTGCTAACAAACCTCCAAATGAGCTTCAACGCCATACAACACTCCTTCCGTGTCCTCCAACTGCTCTTAAACGCTAGTAAAACCAAATGCATGGTTTTCAACCGTTCGCTGCCCGCAACCGTCCGACTAGCATCACCACCCTGGACGGTTCTGATCTAGAATATGTGGACAACTATAAATTCCTAGGTGTCTAGCTAGACTGTTAACTCTCCTTCCAGACTCATATTAAACATCTCCAATCCAAAATCATATCTAGAATCGGCTTTCTATTTCGCAACAAAGCCTCCGTCACTCACGTCGCCAAACTTACCCTAGTAAAACTGACTATCCTACCGATCCTCGACTTTGGCGATGTAATCTACAAAATAGCTTCCAATACTCTACTCAGTAAACTGGATGCAGTCTATCACAGTGCCATCCGTTTTGTCACCAAAGCCCCTTATACTACCCACCACTGCAACCTGTATGCTCTAGTCGGCTGGCCCTCGCTACATATTCGTCACCAGACTCACTGGCTCCAGGTCATCTATAAGTCTTTGCTAGGTAAAGCTCCGCCTTATCTCAGCTCACTGGTCACAATAACAACACCCACCCGTAGCACACGTTCCAGCAGGTATATCTCACTGATCATCCCCAAAGTCAACACCTTATTTGGCCGCCTCTCCTTCCAGTTCTCTGCTGCCAGTGACTGGAACGAATTGCAAAAATCGCTGAAGCTGGAGACTTATATTTCCCTCACCAACTTTAAACATCAGCTATCTGAGCTGCTAACTGATCACTGCAGCTGTACATAGCCCATCTGTAAATAGCCCATCCAATCTACCTACCTCATCCCCATACTGTTTTAATTCACTTTTCTGCTCTTTTGCACACCAGTATCACTACTTACACATCATCATCTGCTCATTTATCACTCCAGTGTTAATCTGCTAAATTGTAATTCTTCGCTACTATGGCCTATTTATTGCCTACCTCCTCATGCCTTTTGCACTCACTGTATATAGACTTTCTTTTTTTTCTACTGTGTCATTGACTTGTTTATTGTGTTATTGGCTTGTTTATTGTTTATTCCATGTTATTCCATGTGTAACTCTGTGTTGTTGTCTGTGTCACACTGCTTTGCTTTATCTTGGCCAGGTCGCAGTTGTAAATGAGAACTTGTTCTCAACTAGCCTACCTGGTTAAATAAATGGGAAATAAAACAAAAATTCCAAATACAGATTCAGCCACAAAAACCAGGGAGGTTTTCCAATGCCTCGCAAAGAAGGGAATCTATTGGTAGATGGGTAAAAGAAAAGCAGACATTCAATATCCCTTTGAGCATGGTGCCGGAAAGAGGAAAGAAACCGCTCAGGGATTTCTCAATGAGGCCAATTGTGACTTTAAAACAGTTACGGAGTTTAATGGCTGTGATAGGAGAGAACTGAGGATGGATCAACAACATTGAAGTAACTCCAAAATACTAACCTAATTGACAGTGAAAAGAATTCCAAAACATGCATCCTGTTTGCAACAAAGCGTTAAAGTAATACTGCAAAAAATGTGGCAAAGCAATTCACTTTCTGTCCTGAATACAAAGTGTTATGTTTGGGGTGAATCCAATACAACACATTACTGGGTACCACTCTCCGTATTTTCAATCATAGTGGTGGCTGCATCATGTTATGGGTATGCTTGTAATGGTTAAGGACTGGGGAGTTTTTCAGGATACAAAAATAAACAGAATGGAGCTAAGCACAGGCAATATCCTAGACGAAAACCTTGTTCGGTCTGCTTTCCATTGACACTGGGAGATGAATTCACCTTTCTGCAGGACAATAACCTAAAACATAAGGCCAAATCTACACTGGAGTTGCATACCAAGAATACAGTGAATGTTCCTGAGTGGCCGAGTTACAGTCTTGACTTAAATCTGAGTATTCTTTGTAAATCGTTGACAAAAAAAAGACAATTAAATCCATTTTAATTTCACTTTGTAACACAACAAAAAAGTCAAGGGGTGTGAATACTTCTTGAAGGAACTGTAGTGCTTTTTAAAATAACCGATCTCACTCCTCTTTAAAGTGGACGCTGAGGTAAAGAAAAAGGCAAAAGAACTGTCTGCTTTCACATTGTTATGTTTAGAAAGGAACCAAGATCATTTCCTAACATTCACTCAATGCACTCTGGGTTTTTACAAAGTGCAGGACAAGCCATTCCATCAGAACGTGTTATCGGACAGCTACATATGCCTACTTTCATTCTGGAAGCTAATAGGTTGCATTTAGTTAAAACATGAAACATAATAATTATTATCAGAAGATAACATTAACATGTAAATATTATTGGTAATTGAAAACCCAATGTAGGCTACTGCCCCTTTAAGAGCTAGCATTGATTTTGTTACCTCTATTGTGATTCTCCCATAATATTGCTGTCTTCTCACAATTCAAACCCCACAATCGAATAAACAATTTATGAAGCTCTCTTAGCCTATATATCACATATTGCAAACAAGTAATAGTGTCAGTATAAAACTCCACACATGTTTTGGAATTTCTGTGCATCCTTGACAATCGCTAATCAATATCCAAATACAGCACACGTTATTTCATAATCTTCTCTCTTTTGTGGCACCAATGTGATGGGTTATGCCAGGGGAAATTGTGTTGCTGTAGCCTAGTGTGTGGTGCGGGAATAATGACAAGCGAACCTGTAGAGCCTTGTGTTCATGTTGCCCTAAAAAAGGAAACCAAACCTCGGGATTCCAGCGAACTGAACTCAGACCAGCTCTTGAGAGGTTACTGTAGGTTCGCTTCGAGGGCTCGTTTGAGGGGCCTGAGTTCCTTTGGATTGCTCACACTGCACAAACAATTAAGCAAATCGCACTGAATTCACAAAATTGGCTGAAAAGGACCAAGCTTGCAATGTTAGGATCATGGGTTCGATTCCCGCTGGGGCCACCGCTACGAAAATGTATGCACGCACTACCGTGTTAGCTGCTTTGGATAAAAACCATCCGCTGAACGGCATATATTATATTAATATACAGTACATGGGTTAGCTGGACATATTTCTCAATTTTTCAGAGGGTGCATGGCAGAGAACATTTCTCGGCTGCATCGTCTTTTCAAAGCCCTCATGTTGAAAACGAGAGTAATTTCCTGTGTGTTTAGTGAACAAGGACAAGGTCCCAGTTGACTGCAGCACCGCAGTACAGTGAGCACGCCAATCAAGGCTCGCGCGGCAGGCATTATTTCCCTGGTACATGATAATGATTATTATACATATTCTTGAATGGAAAATGTTAAGCATGGTTAATTGTATGTCAGGTTTTATTCTCTCCTGGACTGACAGAATTAACTGTGAATACAAAGGTTTCACCTGGGTTCTCTGATTCCCCCTCAGTTCCAGTGGGTTCTCAGTTCCAGTTAGGCAGTAAAAAATGAATAGAACGTTGAATTTTTTTGTTGTTGAAGTATGAATAGAAGCAATAGAAATCCCAAAGAAGACTTATTCAATGGGAACTAGATATTTGTTTTTGTTTTGAAATAATGAATCATTTTGTTTTACGCACTAACTAAAGACAGACAAAAGATTTGACAGTTTCCCTAAAATGATTAGTGCCAATTAGCTGAACAATGGAGGTTAGCTGACCCCTTTCAATTAATAGTCAATAACAATGATCCAGACATACAGTATATAGCACAAGCATTCCGCTACACTTGCATTAACATCTGCTAACCATGTCTATGTGACCAATACGAATTTGATTTGATTTGATATGGTTGCAAAGGCTTGGACATTGCCTTCTGATTCACCTTGAATCGTTGTTGCTCCAGTCATCTTTCCAATCTACACTGAGTGTACAAAACATTTTTGCCCTCAAAACAGTCTCTATTCAACAGGGCATGGACACTACAAGGTGTCGAAAGCGTTCCCCAGGGATGCTGGCCCATGTTGACTCCAATGCTTCCCACAGTTGTCTCAAGTTGGCTGGATGTCCTTTGGGTGGTGGACCATTCTTGATAAGTATGGGAAACTGTTGAGCATGAAAATCCCTGCAGCATTGCAGTTCTTGAAACACTCAAAACGGTGCACCTGGTACCTACTACCATACCCCGCTCAAAGACACTTAAATATTTTGTTTTGTCCATTTATCCTCTCAATGGCACACATACACAATCCATGTCTCAATTGTGTCAAGTCTTAAAAATCCTTCTTTAACCTGTCTCCTCCTCTTCATCTACTCAGATTGAAGTGGATTTAACAAGTGACATCAATAAGGGATCATAGCTTTCACCTGGATTCATCTATTGGTTACAGTTTACCTCATTATTAATCTAGTGATTAAAGTTTACCTATTCATTAATCTAGTAGTTAGTGGTCTCAGTTTACCTCAGCATTAATCTAGTGGTCACAGTTTACCTCAGTATTAATCTAGTGGTTACAGTTTACCTCAGCATTAATCTAGTGGTTACAGTTTACCTCAGCATTAATCTAGTGGTTACAGTTTACCTAAGCATTAATCTAGTGGTTACAGTTGATCTCAGCATTAATCTAGTTGTTAGTGGTTACAGTTTGCCTCAGCATTAATATAGTGGTTAGTGGTTACAGTTTACCTCAGCATCAATTTAGTGGTAACAGTTTCCCTCAACATTAATCTAGTGGTCACAGTTTACTTCAACATGAATCTAGTATTTACAGTTTACTTCAGCATTAATCTAGTAGTTACATTTTGCCTCAGTATTAATCTTTAACCCTGGTCTTTTACACATAGCACTGAACAACCAGGCTCACAGATGCAAGCAGTCATTGTTATTATACAGTATTAAATACTGAATCAAAATACAGTTGGATTGGCGTGTGTCAAGAACTGCAACGCTGCTGAGTTTTTCATGCTCAACAGTTTTCCGTGTATCAAGAATGGTCCACCACCCAAAGGACCAATATGTCGTTTATTGGTTGACTGTATCACTTGTAGTCAGGACGTCATTGTTGTTGGACAAACAGCTCTGACTAGCAAGAGGGAAACAAAATATGCAACAAAAAAAAAAATATATATTTCTTTAAAGTAAATACGAGTCATACTCGACATAACAGTGACAAAACAGTTGAACAAGAAGGGGATGAAATCTGTCAGGCCAGGAGAGAAATGCCTGGCTTTACCAAGCACCACATTACTCTCTCCAGACAGAGAGAGATGGAGCTGAGCCTCTTTGGGAGAGGCTGTGTCTGTGGTAATCATTACCCTGCCTTCTTTAGAGCCCTTTGGCCTTTTACTTTCATTTGTTGTTTTCTCTTCCCTTCTCTCCAGGCCCTCTCACTTTCTCCCCTCGTCACCTCCCCTCTTCACCTCAAACTCACAATGGGTAGAATGCCTTCAGATATCTTTGTCTTCTGCCTCCCCCACCCCTCGTTTCACCTGTCTTCTCTTAGATGAAGAAGAGCCAGAGTGCTGAAATATTTAACCCTTGCTTCTCTCTTCCTCCCATTCTCCTATGTTTCTAACCCCATCTTTCCTCTACACTATAAGCATAAGGAAATTATTGTTTATGTTCTTTTTAGGTGTAATCTGAAATGGCTACTGCTGTGCAATATTCATGTTGATCTCATCTCACAGATTGTCAGTCCTTCCATAGCTCCATCTTTGATTTTGAGGGTGGTTCCATTTCTCCAGCTCCATCCATTAACTTTATAGAAAACCTAGTGATCAGGTTGCGCTTAGGCTGAAATATATATTCAGCTTTAATTAAATAGACTACTGTATTTACTTCCTTTATCCCATGCACTTGGCATCCTCGATTCCAAGAAATTGATGGAAGGATGTTGAGAATATTTCCACAGAACATCTGATTATTGTTAAAAGAAATGTCTAAATGTCTTTGTCGGGGCTAATGACAGAATGCCCATAAACTTTTCTTCAGCAGATCAAAGCATGCAAGGTTGCATATTTGGACAGTTTTACTTTTGACAGATATTTTTTTTCTTTGTATTAAATAAAACGAATTATAACTCATGCGGTAATCCTTATGCAAATACCTTATTCAATTACTGCCTGTCCTAAGCATAAGTCTTGTAAATCTTAAAAAGTTAAGCTTTAAATCCTCTTTAGGAGAAGCCTACTCTAATCATCTAGATATTGTTGTTTTTGCCCCACTAATTCCTTTGATTTCATGTGACCCTGAAACGGAACATGGCTCTGTTTTCTCAGGAAAGGTGAAACCTTGCCCTCCACCTCATCATCATTCAGACCCCCACTGTGTCCAATATAAGTAGAGCAACTCACTGAAGTGTTGCAACTTATAGGACTACACTATATACAATAGAACTACACTATATACAATAGAACTACACTATATACAATAGAACTACACTATATACAATAGGACTAGACTATATACAATAGAACTACACTATACACAATAGGACTAGACTATATACAATAGGACTACACTATATACAATAGAACTACACTATACACAATAGGACTAGACTATATACAATAGAACTACACTATACACAATAGGACTAGACTATATACAATAGAACTACACTATATACAATAGAACTACACTATATACAATAGGACTAGACTATATACAATAGAACTACACTATACACAATAGGACTACACTATATACAATAGAACTACACTATACACAATAGGACTACACTATATACAATAGGACTACACTATATACAATAGGACTAGACTATATACAATAGGACTACACTATACACAATAGGACTACACTATACACAATAGGACTACACTATATACAATAGGACTACACTATATACAATAGAACTACACTATATACAATAGGACAGTAACATCATTAAGGTGGGGGGAGGGATTTAAAGACGAGTTCAAGGATGGTGGGGGAGGGTGTAAAGAACAATTCTAGGAGGATGGGGGGGTGTAAAGAAGAATTCTAGGAGGGTGGGGGGGTGTAAAGAAGTATTCTAGGAGGGTGGGGGGGTGTAAAGAAGTGTTCTAGGAGGGTGGGGGGGTGTAATGAAGAGTTCTAGGAAGGTGGGGGGGTGTAAAGAAGTATTCTAGGAGGGTGGGGGGGTGTAAAGAAGTATTCTAGGAGGGTGGGGGGGTGTAATGAAGAGTTCTAGGAAGGTGGGGGGGGGGGGTAAAGAGGAGTTCTAGGAGGGTGGGGGGGCATAAAGAAGTGTTCTAGGAAGGTGGGGGGTGTAAAGAAGTGTTCTAGGAAGGTGGGGGGTGTAAAGAAGTGTTCTAGGAAGTTGGGGGGTGTAAAGAAACGTTCAAGGTGGGTGGGGGGGTGTAAAGAAGCGTTCTAGGGGGGTGGGGGTGTACTAACGAGTTCTAGGATGGTGTGGGGAGGGTGTAAAGAAGCGTTCTAGGAGGGTGGGGGTGTAATAACGAGTTCTAGGATGGTGTGGGGAGGGTGTAAATAAGTGTTCTAGGAAGGTGGGGGTGTAAACAAGAGTTCTAGGATGGTGGGGGGGGGTGTAAAGAAGTGCTCTAGGAAGGTGGGGCGGTGTAACGAAGTGTTCTAGGAAGGTGGGGGGGTGTAACGAAGTGCTCTAGGAAGGTGGGGGGCGGTGTAAAGAAGTGTTCTAGGAGGTGTGATGGAGGAGTGAGGTGGATTTACAGTAACTAAGGCTAGCAGAGGAGGCTTGCTGACTTTAACAGAAGGACAGTACCCATCTACTAAATGTACAACAGAAGGCCAGTGTCCATACACTAAATGTACAACAGAAAGCCAGTGTCCATTCACTAAATGTACAACAGAAAGCCAGTGTCCATTTACTAATTGTACAACAGAAGGCCAGTGTCCATTTACTAATTGTACAACAGAAGGCCAGTGTCCATTTACTAAATGTATTTATGGCAGCATAGTGGAAATGAAGCGTTGTAAATGCTGTGTGTAGTGAGGATACATGTGAGAAACATACAACATGGATCAGAGGAAACTGCTGTGCACAGGCAGGGTTCAGAAGATCAACAACAAACAAACAACAACTGTATTTCCTTATTATTATTTAGCATAGAAATACATTTTCCCAACGTGGGTTGCAGCAGACAGCTATCTTCCCCAAATGCAGTATTTTAGAGTGAAACCAACTCCCATCTCCCAGCTCCCAGGCCCCTGCTCCCACACCCTATCTCCCAGGTCCCATTTCCCAACTCCCAGGCCCCAGCTCCCACACCCCATCTCCCAGGTCCCATTTCCCAACTCCCAGGCCCCAGCTCCCAGCTTCCACACCCCATCTCCCAGGTCCCATTTCCCAACTCCCAGGCCCCAGCTCCCACACCCCATCTCCCAGGTCCCATTTCCCAACTCCCAGGCCCCAGCTCCCAGCTTCCACACCCCATCTCCCAGGTCCCATTTCCCATCTCCCAGGCCCCAGCTCCCACACCCCATCTCCCAGGTCCCATTTCCCAACTCCCAGGCCCCAGCTCCCAGCTTCCACACCCTATTTCCCAGGTCCCATTTCCCAACTCCCAGGCCCCAGCTCCCAGCTTCCACACCCCATCTCCCAGGTCCCATTTCCCAACTCCCAGGCCCCAGCTCCCACACCCCATCTCCCAGGTCCCATTTCCCAACTCCCAGGCTCCAGCTCCCAGCTTCCACACCCCATCTCCCAGGTCCCATTTCCCAATTCCCAGGCCCCAGCTCCCACACCCTATCTCCCAGGTCCCATTTCCCAGCTCACAGGCCCCAGCTCCCAGCTTCCACACCCCATCTCCCAGGTCCCATTTCCCATCTCCCAGGTCCCAGCTCCCAGGTCAAGGGGAAGTAGATCCTGTGGGATACAGCCTGGTTGGTTCCCTAGGGGTAGCGCTGTGGCGTACACATCAAAGCATATGGGAGTTGTGATTAGCCACATGGCCAAGGCAGTGCTAAGTTAGAGCAGAGATCTCTGCTACTGCACCATCATACTGGGTGTGTAATCTCACAGGATGTAGGGTAAAAATAGGACAGGACGGGAATTCTGACGCTACAGTAGTTGGGATTCATCCTGCGAGCTGGAAACCCCCCCTGGCCAACAGAGCTTGTTTACTCTGTGCCAGTGACATATTATTCTCACAGTCATGCTACTGTAGTGTAGATAATTGGCTGTACAGTACCCGGATGAGCGTGATATTATCTTTGCTTTATTTTGAGGAATTAAACCTGCTCTTAAATTGTTAACACAAGATACTATTTATGTACCCCAGCCACAGCACCACCCCCACCCCACCACCCAGCTGCAGCTGTCCCCAGGTACTCCCACCACCCAGCTGCAGCTGTCCCCAGGTACTCCCACCACCCAGCTGCAGCTGTCCCCAGGTACTCCCACCACCCAGCTGCAGCTGTCCCCAGGTACTCCCACCACCCAGCTGCAGCTGTCCCCAGGTACTCCCACCACCCAGCTGCAGCTGTAACTAATCCTGGTTAGGCCTTTACCTCCTCCTGTCATATCAAGCTGTTGTCTGGAGGTTCCCAGCTGAGGGCTCACTGCTAACCCTTACCCCCTGCCTGAGGGCTCACTTCCTACCCTTACCCCCTGCCTGAGGACTCACTTCCTACCCTTACCCCCTGCCTGAGGGCTCACTTCCTACCCTTACCCCCTGCCTGAGGGCTCACTTCCTACCCTTACCCCCTGCCTGAGGGCTCACTTCCTACCCTTACCCCCTGCCTGAGGGCTCACTTCCTACCCTTACCCCCTGGCTGAGGGCTCACTTCCTACCCTTACCCCCTGCCTGAGGGCTCACTTCCTACCCTTACCCCCTGCCTGAGGGCTCACTTCCTACCCTTACCCCCTGCCTGAGGGCTCACTTCCTACCCTTACCCCCTGCCTGAGGGCTCACTTCCTACCCTTACCCCCTGCCTGAGGACTCACCTCCTACCCTTACCCCCTGCCTGAGGGCTCACTTCCTACCCTTACCCCCTGCCTGAGGGCTCACTTCCTACCCTTACCCCCTGCCTGAGGGCTCACTTCCTACCCTTACCCCCTGCCTGAGGGCTCACTTCCTACCCTTACCCCCTGCCTGAGGACTCACCTCCTACCCTTACCCCCTGCCTGAGGGCTCACTTCCTACCCTTACCCCCTGCCTGAGGACTCACCTCCTACCCTTACCCCCTGCCTGAGGGCTCACTTCCTACCCTTAACCCCAGGCTGAGGGCTCATTTCCTACACTTACCCCCTGGCTGAGGGCTCACTTCCTACCCTTACCCTCTGGGTGAGGGCTCACTGCCTACGCTTACCCCCTGGCTGTGGGCTGACTTATCACTGATTGTCCCTCCCTCTTGGCCCTTCTTGACTCTGTGATGATGGGGTCACGTCAAGGGCTGTCGCTGGGCAGCCTTCCACCTCCACTTCCCTCAAACCAGAGGCTGATCACACCGGTGACTTTGTTGTCCGCCTGCATCTTCATAAATCGATGCAATAGTGCCAGCCCCTTTGACAGAATAGTTTCTCAGTGAAAGCAAAACGTTTCAGATAATCTTTTTAACAGTAGAACCACTGGGCCTCGAGGGACCCACCTTCAAGCTAACGAGCAGTCATTCTGACTGCAACATTCTAACAGTGGAATTAATACATTTCATATATGCTATCACAACAATAATCATTTGTTTTTGTTTATGAAGGTCTTGGGTAACATTTAGTGTGTAATAGTCTCCGGTTTTCTCTTTGTGTCACTGTCGATGGCAACTGTCAAATGTATGGTGCACATGACTGAAACTTTATTTCTTGCTTTGCATTGGTAAAGTGTGAGTGTTGTCTTGTCATTCTTCAGCACCGTTGTGGAGTAAAACAGCTGTGCATGTGTCTCACTTTGTTCATGGTGCAAGCAACTTGTTCACCAATGGCAGTAAAGTAAAGAAATTGCCCATGGTGACATTTCTCCCCATGCCAACGTAAGGTTTCACAAGCCTAATCACCACATTCCCCGACACTCGCTCACCTGCTGCCTGATGTGGATCTTTTCCCAGATATGGAAAGCCGTTCAGCATGTACAATTACGCATGCTCTCACTGTGTACTCCTAGTAGGCCAGACGGATAAGACTGCTTGGATGTGTTGGACTGATATAGGGTACATACCATTTAGAGATTAGAATTAGAATGGATCAATTTCAATAGAATGGCCCGTCCTGTTCTTCCTTCACAATTGGTAATGACATAATTATACATCGTTCACTTCCCCGTCGCTCATCATCTCACCCATTCTCCCCATCATAATTTACTTCATTTATTTCATCTGTTGTTATATGTGTGAAATTAGTTTTACTATAGTTTAGGTTCAGTTTTGAGGCAGAGCAGGCCCTACTGTTGGTAGGAGGAGCAGAGCAGGCCCTACTGTCGGTAGGAGGAGCAATGGGGGAAAACTATTCAGGAAATGACATGCCCTCCTAAAACTGGTTATAACTCCAGTTCGGTTCGTGATATTAAGATTCTAACAACGACAGTGTGTTCTATAGACTTATTTGGGAAAAGTCAGTGACAGAGGGGGGCATGACATAGCAATAAATGCCACGAAGCCAAATTTACTAAAGCACAAACTGTTCAGGTCACTCTGTACTGGCCTACTACTCACAGGGATCCTCTCAGGATCTGCTCCTCCCACACCTTTGACCACCACCCCCTACCTACCTCACTGCCTCAGCATATAACACTTTTTGCTCTGCTCTCACCCTGGAAACTTCAATCTGTCTCACTCACACAGGACATTTCTGATACACAGAAACATGGCCACTCCCACAATTGAAACAGACCACTTTTTTCTACCGAAACTACACACTCTTTTGTCCCATGTCCTCCTGTACAATTCTCACATATTGGAACCTTCCTCCTACATACTGCTGCAACATGACCATAAACTTGGCATCTGAAACACCGTAGTGGGTTCGGAACAAAAGCTGTCATGGGATAACTTAGCATGGCTTTATCCAGCAAACACTCTGCATCAAATGATGGACATCCACAAATTAATACATACCATACAAAATGTAACATGTCATAATAGTTGGAGTGTTCCAGATTTACATTTACTATGTTATGTCTACCTCTGAGTCCAGGCTACTTTGGCCAATACGCCTTCTTTTTTTGGTGTTTTTTTTAACCTTTATTTAAAACCTTTATTTTTGCTGTGGTATCATTTTGGTATCGAGTGTCGTGATGGTATCGAGTATTGTGATGCTAAACCTGGTATCGGTATCAAAGTAAAAATTCTGGTATCGTGACAAAACTAGTTTGATCTGCCGGTGCTGCCCTGTCAGCCTGTCAGCCAGTCAATCCACTATGGAATTCAGCACAGTGCTGAGAGCAGCCATCTAGCCACACAGCTCATTTAGCCCGCTTCACCATTCTCTCTGAGCCGAGCTGCACACATTCATGTCATCTGACGGGGAAATTGCCCTTCTTGTTATCGGATATCGCTCTTCACACAAAGCCAGCATAGGCGCTGTTTCCTTTAAAAAAAGCCCTTTCATTCCGTTCCAATGTGTTTATCATAACCGGCTGGGAGATTACACAGTGTTTATTAGACCTGCTCCATAATTAGAATGGCCAGAAGCTACATGGATCTTCCTCCCCATCACTATAAATGGCTTTGGGTGGCTGAAGACGAGGGGGAAATAAACTTCAATGCCGTTGATGGTCGTTTTATGTGGCAGATTCGCATCACTGATGTCATGAACACCGTCTAGAGAGCGAGAGAGATGATCATGTTAAAAAGGTCAGTTCACCAATGAGATGCAACTGTAGGTATTTCAAAGAGCTGTTCTGTATTTACAGATGTGTAACATCTTGGTTCTGTATTTACAGATGTGTAACATCTTAGAGACAGACGGCTTACAAAATATGATGTGGTTTGGAAATGAAAACACTTTTCGGATTTCAGCCAGTTGACAGTCAGATGAACCTCAGAGGTGTGTGTGTGTGTGTGTGTGTGTGTGTGTGTGTGTGTGTGTGTGTGTGTGTGTGTGTGTGTGTGTGTGTGTGTGTGTGTGTGTGTGTGTGTGTGTGTGTGTGTGTGTGTGTGTGTGTGTGTGTGTGTGTGTGTGTGTGTGTAGGAGAGAGCGAGTTTCGATGTGGAGATTTTACACGACGGGGGATTACAGCGAACAACAGCAGCCGTGGTTACTGTTCCCCCTGGCCATTGTTGCCCTTTCTAAACCACTGGCATTTCTCTGGCCAGCTCTGTCCCCGGATTCATCTGCTCACTCCAATCTGTCTAGCTTTTGTTTGTCTTTCAGGGCTTTGTCCCCGGCCTAAACACTGCATGCAATTCCTCAAAGGCGCGCTACTGTGCTTCCGCCAGACATTGAACCGACCATGTTTAGCAACTGCCCGATCGGTCTTTAGCAAAACTGTATGACGGTTGGACTGGATAACATTACAATGATGCGTTTTTGTTGGTGTTTTCTCAGTTATTCTTTGCTCATGTACTGTAGATGAAAAGTCCCGTCCATCTCGCTCTTCAGATGCTCCTATCTTGTAGATTCAGGGGGACAGCATGGTGCTGTGCCTCATTTTGCATTGTGCAGCAGACCCAAAACCCATTGAGCTGTTCACTAGTTTTGCATAATTCCCCCTGTCCGTTTCCACGCACCACTCCTTCACATAAATGGACCTCTTTTCCTTCCTCTAAACTTCCCCGGTCTCTTTTCTCTCTCTTTCCCCTCTCTTTCCCCTCTCTTTCCCCTCTCTTTCCCCTCTCTTTCCCTTGCCTTCCTCTCCTTGGCCGACAGATAATTGGTGCCTGGACACGTGCCAGAGAGATTCTGCCTAACATCACTTGATACATGGAGACATGGGATTAAAATCCTCTTCAATATTGAATCGCTACGGCTGTGAGAGATGATTAAACATTTATACAAGAAAATGTTTGTAATATGAGGAACTTTATATAGAACTATGTGCATCTGCTCCAGCCGTATCTCAGCTCTGTTTCCACCATGGCAACTCAGATCTCAGCTCTGTCTCCAACATGGCTTTATTTAACTCAGATCTCAGCTCTGTCTCCAACATGGCTTTATTTAACTCAGATATCAGCTCTGTTTCCACCATGGCTTTATTTAACTCAGATCTCAGCTCTGTCTCCACCATGGCTTTATTTAACTCAGATCTCAGCTCTGTCTCCAACATGGCTTTATTTAACTCAGATCTCAGCTCTGTCTCCAACATGGCTTTATTTAACTCAGATCTCAGCTCTGTCTCCAACATGGCTTTATTTAACTCAGATCTCAGCTCTGTCTCCAACATGGCTTTATTTAACTCAGATCTCAGCTCTGTCTCCACCATGGCTTTATTTAACTCAGATCTCAGCTCTGTCTCCAACATGGCTTTATTTAACTCAGATCTCAGCTCTGTCTCCAACATGGCTTTATTTAACTCAGATCTCAGCTCTGTCTCCAACATGGCTTTATTTAACTCAGATCTCAGCTCTGTCTCCAACATGGCTTTATTTAACTCAGATCTCAGCTCTGTCTCCAACATGGCTTTATTTAACTCAGATATAGTACTGTGTGTTGCTCCCAAGCTACCTGTACTTTTAGCCTTGGGTCTTGAGCTGTCAGTGATATAGTTTTAGCCCTCATAAATACAGGATGTGTCTGAGAGTGAAAAAGACCTAAACACCGCTGTACACAGTGGGTCCGTGAACTCTCCTTCAATGAAGCGCTGAACAAGTCAACTCATAAACCGCCCACACTGGTTCAGCACCACTGACTAAAACAGGGGGGCTGCAGAACACAGTTCAGTCTGAATGCAGAAGTTATATCTGATGGACTTCTTGATACAAATATTGACAAGCGGAGTGTTTTGTATAAATGGACTGGATCTGACAGCAACAAACAATCAGCCTCCAGGCAGGTTGCTTACTTACTTACGTATTCATAATGGAGCAAGGGCCCTCAGTCAGGGTAAGGTTCATCCCAGATGGTCCTACTAGCAATGGCTTCACACATTGCTCAGTACTAGACCCCGTTAGCACACTAAGGTTACCAACCACCCTACCTTGTGGCCCTCTCCTGGCCCTCTCCTGGTCCCTACCCAACCCCTCTCCTGTTCCCTACACAGCCCCTCTCCTATTCCCTACCCAGCCCCTCTCCTGGTCCCTACCCAGCCCCTCTCCAGATCCCTACCCATCCCCTCTCCTGGTCCCTACCCAGCCCCTCTCCTGGTCCCTACCCAGCCCCTCTCCAGATCCCTACCCATCCCCTCTCCTGGTCCCTACCCAGCCCCTCTCCTGGTCCCTACCCAGCCCCTCCCCTGGTCCCTACCCAGCCCCTCTCCAGATCCCTACCCATCCCCTCTCCTGGTCCCTACCCAGCCCCTCTCCTGGTCCCTACCCAGCCCCTCTCCAGATCCCTACCCATCCCCTCTCCTGGTCCCTACCCAGCCCCTCCCCTGGTCCCTACACAGCCCCTCTCCTGTTCCCTACACAGCCCCTCTCCAGATCCCTACCCAGCCCCTCTCCAGATCCCTACCCAGCCCCTCTCCAGATCCCTACCCAGCCCCTCTCTATATCCCTACCCAGCCCCTCTCCAGATCCCTACCCAGCCCCTCTCCTGGTCCCTACACAGCCCCTCTCCTGGTCCCTACACAGCCCCTCTCCTGGTCCCTACCCAGCCCCTCCCCTGGTCCCTACACAGCCCCTCTCCTGGTCCCTACACAGCCCCTCTCCTGTTCCCTACACAGCCCCTCCCCTGGTCCCTACCCATCCCCTCTCCAGATCCCTACCCAGCCCCTCTCCTGGTCCCTACCCAGCCCCTCTCCTGGTCCCTACCCAGCCCCTCTCCTGTTCCCTACACAGCCCCTCTCCAGATCCCTACCCAGCCCCTCTCCTGGTCCCTACCCATCCCCTCTCCTGGTCCCTAACCAGCCCCTCTCCTGGTCCCTACCCATCCCCTCTCCAGATCCCTACCCAGCCCCTCTCCTGGTCCCTACCCAGCCCCTCTCCTGTTCCCTACACAGCCCCTCTCCAGATCCCTACCCAGCCCCTCTCTATATCCCTACCCAGCCCCTCTCCAGATCCCTACCCAGCCCCTCTCCTGGTCCCTACACAGCCCCTCTCCAGATAACTACCCAGCCCCTCTCCTGGTCCCTACCCATCCCCTCTCCTGGTCCCTACCCAGCCCCTCTCCTGGTCCCTACCCAGCCCCTCTCCTGGTCCCTACCCAGCCCCTCTCCTGTTCCCTACACAGCCCCTCTCCAGATCCCTACCCAGCCCCTCTCTATATCCCTACCCAGCCCCTCTCCTGGTCCCTACCCAGCCCCTCTCCTGGTCCCTACCCAGCCCCTCTCCTGGTCCCTACCCAGCCCCTATCCTGGTCCCTACCCAGCCCCTCTCCTGGTCCCTACCCAGCCCCTCTCCTGGTCCCTACCCAGCCCCTCTCCTGGTCCCTACCCAGCCCCTCTCCTGGTCCCTACCCAGTCCCTATTCTGGTTCCCACCCAGCCCCTCACCTGGTCCCTACCCAGCCCCTCTCCTGGTCCCTACCCAGCCCCTTCCCTGGTCCCTAACCAGCCCCTCTCCTGGTCCCTACCCAGCCCCTCTCCTGGTCCCTACCCAGCCCCTCCCCTGGTCCCTACCCAGCCCCTATTCTGGTCCCTACCCAGCCCCTCTCCTGGTCCCTACCCAGCCCCTCTCCTGGTCCCTACCCATCCCCTCTCCTGGTCCCTACCCAACCCCTCTCCAGATGCCTACCCAGCCCCTATCCTGGTCCCTACCCAGCCCCTCTCCTGGTCCCTAACCAGCCCCTCTCCTGGTCCCTACCCATCCCCTCTCCTGGTCCCTACCCAGCCCCTCTCCTGGTCCCTACCCATCCCCTCTCCTGGTCCCTACCCAACCTTTCTCCAGATCCCCACCCAGCCCCTCTCCTGGTCCCTACCCAGCCCCTCTCCTGGTCCCTACCCAGCCCCTCTCCTGGTCCCTACCCAGCCCCTATCCTGGTCCCTACCCAGCCCCTATCCTGGTCCCTACCCAGCCCCTCTCCTGGTCCCTACCCAGCCCCTCTCCTGGTCCCTACCCAGCCCCTATCCTGGTCCCTACCCATCCCCTCTCCTGGTTCCTACCCATCCCCTCTCCTGGTCCCTAACCAGCCCCTCTCCTGGTCCCTACCCATCCCCTCTCCTGGTCCCTACCCAGCCCCTCTCCTGGTCCCTACCCAGCCCCTATCCTGGTCCCTACCCAGCCCCTCTCCTGGTCCCTACCCAGCCCCTCTCCTGTTCCCTACCCAGCCCCTCTCCTGGTCCCTACCCAGCCCCTCTCCTGGTCCCTACCCAGCCCCTCTCCTTTTGTCCTTGCCTTGCAACAAACTGAGTGCTTCATGTGATGAAAGCTGTAAACAGAATGCAATAGGATTCACATCACCATTTCAACCAAAAGTTAAAGAAGAGGACTAAATAAAATAAAGGTTTGTCTATGTTGAAAATTGGTTACCATAATGACATAAATCCTGTGGTTGAAATTTTACCCTCAAAACAACACTTTTTTGAAATCCAAATCCTATTTTCTACGTAGATTCCACGCCACAATACATTGTCAAATTAAGTTGAAACAACATTGATTTAACCAGTTTGTGCCCAGTGGGAAGTTAATCTGCGGTGGAAGGAGTTGATAAACGGAGGGACTGAAAAGTAAGCTGTTATTTTCCACCCAAAAAATCAATTTCAGAAATGTCAAGAGGCAAGTGTTGCAAAATCTCATCTCGAAGACAGTTTCATTGAAATGGTCACGCTAAATGAAAATCACAAATCTGTATTTATCTGGCTGTGGTGTGTCTGGTGTTAGCCCAGAGTGTGGAGGCATGGTGGGTGGGTGGCTGGGCGGGTGGGTGGGAGGGCAAAACCCCAGGGTGACTAATGATCAGGGCAGACATTTTATGAGAAGTAATACGTTTTCAACGCAAACAAATCATGTATCATCTGATGAGATAGTTGTCAGTAACGGGCCAAGATCTTTGCATGTGTGGTGGCGCATCTGTGGCTCTGTCTGCCCTCCTACTGTGTCTGATGCACTCCTGAAAATCTAGAGGGAATCCCCACATTGTATAAATACTATAGTATTCACTGTAGTGTTTTTTCGGACTTTACTGTTCATTGTAGTGTTTTTGTGGACTAAAGTCTGCATAAACAATACAGTTGAATTCTTTAGTATTTACTATAGTATACTGTAGTATTTACTGTAGTATACTTAAGCAATAAGGCACGAGGGGTGTGGTATATGGCCAATATAGCACGGCTAAGGGCTGTATCCAGACGTTGCATTGTGCCTAAGAACAGCCCTTAGCCGCAGAGCTGCTCTTAGTCGCAGCATTCAGGGCTCGAACCACCCAATTTATAATGTAGTATTGACAGTTAACTATAGTATAAATACTGTAGTAAAAGGAAACTGTAGTATATACTATAGTAATTAATGTGCTGTTTTTGTGGATTGTAGTATACTTTAGTATTCCTGTAGTATTTTTGCAGACATTACTGTAGTGTTTACTTTCATGTTTTTGTTTTGTTATCTTTGACATAGAAGTGGAGTTTTTTTACTTGAAGAAACCTACTGGATAAATTATAAAACAACACCTTTTCCATAACCTGTAGGTAGGAATGGGGTCTGAACGGATAGTTCAGAGCTTCTGCTCTTTACTATCACCTGCAGGGAACACAATATATGGTCTAAACATGGCATGTAGGTTTCTCACTTATTAGTGTTACAAATTGGGATATGGTGGAGGGGAATGGACAGGGTATATGCTCATTAGATACTGTAGTATTCTATAGTTAACTGTATCATGTTTTCCTGTGGGTCAGAATGACAGCAGATAAAACTCCACTAAGAAAGATACAAAGAAAAGACTCCAAATAAATCCATCGGCATCAGAGGTCCCCTATGATTGGTCCTTAAGACCCCGTCATGCATATTCAGGTTATCACGTCAACTCGTCACTCAACACTGGACTGTTTGGTCCATCTTTAGCTGAAGCTGGTGTCACATCCCTTGGACTTGGTGTCATGATATCCATAACAACCTGTCATCTCCTATTCTCACTTCTGTCACCATCTGAAAGCTGCAATGAGTATGTCTGCCAGTGAGTTGATGCCATGTCAACATCAGAAGTGATCTAGGAATCAATTGAACACGACTCCATTTGAACAATTCCCACATACGAGGACCCTCGCTGTCTTGAGAACCAGTGATGGAGCCTCCGTAGATGATTTGTTTACTTGGTCTGTCATATTGTCTTACTATGAGTTACTCTCTAGCAGACAATGTGTTTTCCAGTGGTATTGGTGAAAACCAGTCACTCAGTCCCTTTGCTGTCAGCCTAGAGGAAGATAGTTGGCAGGTTCTCCATCATATTAAAGTGTTGTTTATCTCCCATTCACACCAAATGGCAGAGCCATTGTACAAATGTGTTGCAGATGAAAGCAGAAGCCAATGGTGGGTAAATGACTGGTGCATTATGGGTAAATGACTGGTGCATTATGACTAACTGTCTAAATCTTCCGCTCTTCTTTGCTTCCAGAGTTTAACAGCAAAATAGGAGTTTCTGTGTATCAGAAATCTATGGCGGGAGTTCATATCAAGGTTGTGTTTGATTTTTAGTCATGATTGTGCTGGGAGCTTCCCCTTCGCCAATCTATTTCTAGAACAAAAATAATATTTTCCTTTTACAAATCGGTGCATTATCAATTGAAAGGGAATGGGAAATAAATCCCATACAAGCTCGCAAGTGGACTCAGTTTGTTTTTCCAATACACATACACTTAATATCATTATTTTTAAAGGTAGACTTGTATCTGTCATCTCTCAAAGGTTCACGGCGGATGTTTATTTAAAAAGTAAAGATTCAGTTGCGACTGCAGGAGTCACGCTGCAATTTTCCCTAGGAGTGTGTGAAATCCAGAGCACATCCCAGTCGAGGGAGAGCAGCTCTTTACTTCAGTCTCCAACCATTATGCAGGGATTGATCTCCTGTAGAAAAACACTGAACCTGAGTCAGACTGGGGAACACAAAGGTAAAACAGTACTTTCCTGCTGCATACCAATGTTTACCCAGGCCTGGGAATGTGAGGAGACAGAAAACAAAGTATTGTGGAAAGCTGGTGTGTCAGGAGAGAGATTCGCTAATACAGGAGCTTGGCTGTGTTGTGCTGTATGGTGCAGTGGTGAGGAGTCCGTGTGCAGTGTTTTTAACAGGCTCTGGGTCCAGAGAGACACCCCCCTGTTGATGAAGCACACAGCTGTTGATGAAACAGCCCCCTGTTGATGAAACACCCCCTTGTTGTTGAAACAGCACCCTGTGGATGAAACAGCCCCCTGTTGATTAAACACCCCCTTGTTGTTGAAGAACCCCCCCAGTTGATGAAGCACACAGCTGTTGATGAAACAGCCCCCTGTTGATGAAACACCCCCTTGTTGTTGAAACAGCACCCTGTGGATGAAACAGCCCCCTGTTGATTAAACACCCCCTTGTTGTTTAAGAACCCCCCCAGTTGATGAAGCACCCCCCTGTTGATGAAATACCCCCTGTTGATTAAACACCCCCTTGTTGTTGAAGAACCCCCCCAGTTGATGAAGCACCCCCCTGTTGATGAAATAGCCCCTGTTGATTAAACACCCCCTTGTTGTTGAAGAACCCCCCCAGTTGATGAAGCACCCCCCTGTTGATGAAACACCCCCCTGTGGATGAAACACCCCCCTGTTGATGAAACACCCCCCGTGGATGAAACACCCCCCTGTGGATGAAACACCCCCCTGTTGATGAAACACCCCCCTGTGGATGAAACACCCCCCTGTTGATGAAACACCCCCCGTGGATGAAACACCCCCCTGTGGATGAAACACCCCCCTGTGGATGAAACACCCCCCTGTTGATGAAACACCCCCCTGTGGATGAAACACCCCCCTGTTGATGAAACACCCCCCGTGGATGAAACACCCCCCTGTGGATGAAACACCCCCCTGTGGATGAAACACCCCCCTGTTGATGAAACACCCCCATGTGGATGAAACACCCCCCTGTTGATAAAGCACACAGCTGTTGATGAAGCACACAGCTGTTGATGAAACATCCCCCTGTTGATATAACACCCCCATTTGATGAAACACCCTCTGATGAAACACACCCCCCGTTGATGATACACCCCTGTTGATGAAACACCCCTGTTGATGAAACACCCCGGTTGATTAAACACCACCCTTGTTGATAATACATCCCCCTCGTTGATGAAACACCCCCGTGTTGATTAAACACCCCCTGTTGATGGAAAAAAAACCAGTTGATTAAACACCCCCTGTTGATGAAACCCCCCTGTTGATGAAGCACACCCTGTTGATGAAGCACCCCCCTGTTGATGAAGAACCCCCCTGTTGATGAAGAACCACCCTGTTGATGAAGCACCCCCTGTTGATGAAGCACCCCCCTGTTGATGAAGCACCACCCTGTTGATGAAGCACCCCCCTGTTGATGAAGCACACAGCTGTTCATGAAAGACCCCCCTGTTGATGAAACACCCCCTTGTTGATGAATCACCACCCTGTAGATTAAACACCCCCTGTTAATGAAACTCCCCTGTTGATGAAACACCCCCCCTTCTTGATTAAACACCCCCGTGTTGATTAAACACCCCCTGTTGATGAAACACCGCCTGTTGATGAACCCCCCTGTAAATAAAGCACACAGCTGATGAACCCCCCCTGTTGATGAAGCACCTCCCTGTTGATGAAGAACAGCTGTTGATGAAAAAAAAACTGTTGATGAAGCACCACCCTTTTGATGAAGAACCCCCCTGTTGATGAAACACACAGCTGTTGATGAAAAAAAAAACCTGTTGATGAAGCACCCCCCTGTTGATGAAGAACCACACTGTTGATGAAGAACCACCCTGTTGATGAAGAACCACACTGTTGATGAAGAACCACCCTGTTGATGAAGCACCCCCCTGTTGATGAAGCACCCTGTTGATGAAGCACCCCCCTGTTGATGAAGAACCACCCTGTTGATGAAGCACCACCCTGTTGATGAAGCACCCCCCTGTTGATGAAGAACCACCCTGTTGATGAAGCACCCCACTGTTGATGAAGAACCACCCTGTTGATGAAGAACCACCCTGTTGATGAAGAACCACCCTGTTGATGAAGAACCACCCTGTTGATGAAGCACCCCCCTGTTGATGAAGAACCACCCTGTTGATGAAGCACACAGCTGTTGATGAAACACCCCCCTCTTGATGAAACACACAGCTGTTGATGAAAACCCCCCTTGATGAAGAACCCCCCTGTTGATGAAGCAACCCTGTTGATGAAGCACCCCCTGTTGATGAAGCACCCCCCTGTTGATGAAGAACCACCCTGTTGATGAAGCACCCCCCTGTTGATGAAGCACCCCCCTGTTGATGAAGCACCCTATATAGTATGAGTTTAAAACGTAGGGCGGCTGTCGTAAAGTTTAATGTCTACTTTATGGCAAGTTTGTCAAAGGAAATGTTCTGCAATATCTTGAGACTACAATTGTAAGGACAGACGCTGGAGATGAGAAGCAAGTACAGGGAGTGAACATTTAATGAAACACGAACAGGAACAGAATAAGGACAGCGTCTGGACAGGGGAAAACAAAATGACAATAATGCTGACTCCAGCGTCTGTCCAAACTGAGGAGCAGACAGATATAGAGGGGCAATCAACAAAGTAAAAGGGTCCAGGTGAGTCCAATGAGCGCTGATGCGCATAATGATGGTGACAGATGTGCGTAATGAAGGGCAGCCTGGCGCCCTCGAGCGCCAGAGAGGGGAAGCGGGAGAAGGCGTGACAACAATGGGCGTAATGAACTTACACTGGACAAAAATATAAATGCAACATACAGCAATTTCAAAATTTTTACTGAGTTACAGTTTATATAAGGAAATCAGTCAACTGAAATACATTCATTAGGCCCTAATCTATGGATTTCACATGACTGGGAATACAAATATGCATCTGTTGGTCACAGAAAGGTAGAGATCAGAAAACCAGTCAGTATCTGGTGTGACCACTATTTGCCTCATGCAGCGTGATACATCTCCTTCACATAGAGTTGATCAGGCTGTTGAATGCTGCCTATGGAATGTTGTTCCACTCCTCTTCAATGGCTGTGTGAAGTTACTGGATATTGGCGGGAAATGGAACACACTGTCGTACACGTCGATCCAGAGCATCCCAATAGGAGACATGTCTGGTGTGTATGCACGCCATGGAAGAACTGGTACATTTTCAGCTTCCAGGAATTGTGTACAGATCCTTGCCGTGCATTATCATGCTGAAACATGATGTGATTGTGGTGTATGAATGGCACGACAATGGGCCTCAGTATCTCGTCACGGTATCTCTGTGCATAAAATTGCCATCGATAAAATGCAATTGTGTTTGTTGTCCGTATCTTATGCCTGCCCATACCATAACCCCACCGTTCATCGCTCTCTTGTGTTTAAATATATGTCATCAGTCTTTATGCTGGGCGTATGGATATGTCCCTGTGAGTCCCTCGGGGGAAAGGCTGACATTGTTCTACCATCATAATATCAGTCGCTCGCTTCCTCCACCTAATTGACCGGTAAAAGTTCAACATTCACCAGCACTTTGGAGGAACAATGCCCTCTGCAATTTCAAGTCTGGAGCATTTTTTTTCTGTCTTTCTGCAATCGATAAGCCTGAGGAACGGGTGACTCACACTGTGAAGACATCAGAGAGGGTTATTAAGGATACTAGTGTGTAAGGCTCATCAGAGAGCCATGTAAAAACAAGCTCATTGGACGTGGGTGGATGTGGAGACTCCACTGTGTGCTATACCTGCCCTTGTTTCCATCCACTACCACATGATCGGGAGACTATCCTTCATTTACATAGCATGGCGAGGAAGAAAACACATAAAGAAGATTGAGTGCCCAATACTAAATCACATAAAGCAATCTCACAAGAGCAGATGAATGTGAGAGGGTGGGCTGGACTTCTGCCTGAGACACTGACTGACTGACAACAGGGACAGAGCTACTCAAGCTAACATTTGATGTTTGGAGAATTTAGGATAACAATAGCAACTCAATGCAAACTATGAGCAGACCTAAACAAGGAAACATGACAAAATAATCAAATAAAGGTTAAGTGTGAAATGCAACATTAGAAAGAATTTTAAATTCAGAAGGTGAGTAGCTTGCTCACCCATGAAATGTACATTTATCAAAATCAGTCTCATAATCAAATGTACCTATAAGGTTGCTGTTCTGATGTGCTTAATTCATAATCAAATGTAAGGTCACAGATTTCATGGTTTCAATAGGTTATTTCATGTATTATTACTCTTAGGATAAAACATGCCCTTACTACAGCTTTAATCCAACAGATTAGGGTGCTAAAAACTGTTACTGCTATCCAATATCATTTGACCTCAACACACTTTTTATAAAAATGCCTACCTGAATGATTAACTTGTTTCTAGATCAATTTGATCAAGCTCAACATAGCTGTGTACCAGAGTGCACTGCTGCTATGGACCGTTAGTATCACTGATGCAGCCAGACAGATTTTGTCATTTTGCCACCAGACCACAAACAATAACCCTCATCACAACCTAACGTCACCTGCAGATGATTTCCATTTTTGCTGACATAATTAACAGATATTATATGACCACCGAAAAAAGGGATCTGAAATCAAGGCTCTGCATTGCTTTTTCACCAGGGAGCCATTTTAAACGGGATAAATCATTTAATGGCATCATATCCAGTGCATGTTTCTCTCTATGGGTCTGCCAGAGACGTGCAGACGAGGTCAGAGAGGTTAGCCTTCCAGTTTCCCCCCTTGTAAACAGTCGACCATGACAGTTTGTGCAGCATGCATGCCTTGTGCTCTGGACAGTAGGTGAACAGCAACACCACCACCATCACAGAGAACAGCACACATTCTCTCTGTGTAACACTAACATTAGCTAAATATAAGGCAAGCTATTAACTTCCAGGCATGTAGATAGGGTTCAGCCAGTACCCGAGCACCAGCCCTTTTGCCCTC
Source organism: Salmo salar (assembly GCF_965601325.2). Classification (NCBI taxonomy): domain Eukaryota; kingdom Metazoa; phylum Chordata; class Actinopteri; order Salmoniformes; family Salmonidae; genus Salmo; species Salmo salar. The sequence continues at coordinate 39,195,952 of NC_138314.1, forward strand.
TTGTGAAAAAAGTATCCTTGCAGCTTGGTGGATTTTGTAAATTGTTACTTTTTAATTGTACTTTGATTCTCTTCATTTTTTAAATTAAAATTGTTTCGTTTTACGAATTATTTTACGAATTGCACATCAAATTAGTTAATTTGACAAATTCTTGAATATCAAAAAATTGCCCCTCCCCCTCCCTCCCGCCCCCAAGAGAGTACTCGTCTGACTTGCATGCAGTTGCGACTAGCTGCGGGCGCCTGGCGGGGAGACTTAAATACTGGTAGGAGGATACATTTGAGATGGGTCTGTCATATTATGTGTCTCTCCCTGTTAGGGTATTTTGATCACCCTGTCACTGTCATAGGATGGCACCTTTCCATCAAGTCAGTTCGTCAAATTTCTGCCCTGCTAGAGCTGCCCCTGTCAACTGTAAGTGGTATTATTGTAAAATCGAAACGTCTACGAGCAACAACGGCTCAGCCACGAAGAGCAACAACGGCTCAGCCACGAAGTGGTAGGCCACACAAGCTCACAGAATGCTACAGCGTACAATGACATTCTAGAGGATTCTCTGCTTCCAACTTTGTGGCAACAGTTTCGGGAAGGCCCTTTCCTGTTTCATCATGACAATGCCCCCGTTCACAAAGCGAGTTCCATACAGAAATGGTTTGTCGAGATCGGTGTGGAAGAACTTGACTGGCCTGCACAGGGCCCATACCGCAACACTATTGAACACCTTTGGGATGAATTGAAACGCCGACTGCGAGGCAGTCCTAATCGCCCAACGTCAGTGCCCAATCTCACTAATGCTCATGTGGCTGAATGGAAGCAAGTCCCTCCAGCAATGTTCCAACATCTAGTGAAAAGCCTTCCCAGAAGAGGCTGTTATTGCAGCAAAGGAGGACCAACTCCATATTAATGTCCATGAGTTTGGAATGAGATGTTCGACGAGCAGGTGTCCACATACTTCTGGCCACGTAGTTTATCTAAAATATATATATACTCAAACCACCTGCTGGCTGGATTGGACCCCCTCGCGATCAGGCCCCGGGCCATATATTTGACACCCCTGGTATACATGATTGAGAAGGATCGGGGTGTATACCAGGGGTGGGAATACTCTAGTGAGTAGGGGCCTGGTCATTTTTAAGCAGGCTTCTCTTTTGGAGCTAGGGGAGTGGGGAGAGAGGAGGAAAAAGGATGCAGGGAGCTCTCTCCTCACTCCTCAACTTACATAATGCATGATGTGAGATTTTGTGAGTAAACGGTTGGTGAATTTGTCACAGGATCAAGTTTACCAAGTTCTGTGATCTGGGGAGAAACAAAAGACGGTCAAAGTGGACATCTGAATAACAAAGAGATGTATCATGGGACAAAAAGGCTGGACTACAGATCTATTATTTAAGGTATGTTTGAGCTCTAGGATGTTATTGCTAAACTGTGTGTGATGACTGGGCCCTACATTAGGGGCTAGCTTTTCCAAGTAGAAGAGACATCAAATGGGAAAACAGTGAGATCCCACTGGGCAAAAACTGTTTGAATCAATGTTGTTTCCATGTAATTTCAACCATGGATCTACAGAGTACATACTACAGGTGTAGGATCTCAATTCGATCATCCTATTGCAGGAGAACTTTCCTGCAATGCAGGACATTTAAAACGTACAGTGTATTTGAGGTTTAAAAAGGCTTCTGAAGTTGATAATTTCCACTTTGAAATATCAGACTTGATTTTCCCTTATGAAAAATGTATCAACCCCTGCAAGAAAGTAAATTAATTATAATCCACATAATAATTTACATGTCCTGTTGCTGCAGGATTATTTCCCTGCTGTAGCAAACTGTCTCAAATGAAGATCCTACATCTGTACATGTATTCTATCCCTGGGGTATATAAATATTGTTCAAGGATTGTTGTGGGCTGTATGGTTGAGAGAACCGCTTTATGTAAGCTAGATAGATGGTTGATGAATCAATTACACTGTATTGAGCTTGGGGGAACCTGGCTTTCTCCTATGCAGTATTTCTTTCAGGGGTAATGGTCTGCATTGATTCAGTTATTGCCATTGGATCCCTTCATTCTGAATAAATGATTTGAATATTTTGAAAGAGGAGGGGTGCTCAACACTCCACTCTCATATTTAGGCAGTGTGATCTAAAATGAGGTCAAACAGAGAGTTAATAAAGCGTTGTCACTATATTCCCACTACTCGTTTGAAGTTGCTGGAAAGTATTATCTCCCTACTGTAGTGAAGTAATCTGAGATTAAACTATGAGTGATCCTTATAACTCCTTATTTGATATTAGTTCATATTAACGCTTTGTCACTAACCTTCCTTTAAATGGTTGAGAGAATGCCAAGAGTGTGCAAAGCTGTCATCAAGGCAAAGGGTGGCTACTTGGAAGAATCTCAAATATAAAATATATTTTGATTTGTTTAACACTTTTTTGCTTACTACATGATTCCATGTGTGTTATTTCATAGTTTGGATGTCATCACTATTATTCTACACTGTAGAAAGTTGTAAAAATAAAGAAAAACCCTAGAATGAGTAGGTGTGTCCAAACTTTTGACTGGTACTGTATATTACAACTTCAATACATTACTACACACATTGCCTAACAACACACATTGCCAGGTCCCCATAGTAAAATATGTTTTTAACCTAAAGGGCCTTTTCTTGGTTAACTAACGGTGACATAATAAATTAATCTAAATACTTTGCATGGATTACAACATACAACAACATGCTGCATCTTTAAGTTTGTGAAATGTTAAAACATTTCCTTGAAATTAACTATAACAATAGCTAAAAAATGAATATCTCATTAAATATTTTGGTCATGAAGTCTGTTCTGTGTCGTGCTAATCCACTAGCCTCACCAGGCTACCATTTTACTGCAGTGAGATAACGTTGTCTGAAATCAAGCTATTTAAAAATGTACACAAAAGGTTGATTGTCACCAGATTCACTCTACACTCTATTACATACAATGTTATTATGTTGAGTTGGGAATGTTTCATCTTTACAGCACGGAATAAAATGTTCAGCTCAGCCAGACTGGCACGGTGGCATGACTGGCTCGATAAAGGTTGTGCAAATATATAAGCCTACATGCTGAGATAACGTTAGCGAGTGAGTGGGCAGGCAGCACAGCAGGAGTCACAGACTACAATATAGTGTGTGGTGGAATTCTCTTTTAACCCACCAGTCCAAGCCGGGGGGGGGGGGCTACTAAGCTATATGGAATTGTTTTAAGAAAGTCATACCAAGGATCATTTAGCTATTTGTTTTTTAATTTTGCAGACCCATTGAAGTATCCCCTCCAAATGTTTTATTTGAGAATAAGAATGAGAAGAAGAATGAGGAGAAAAATGTGGAGAAGGAAGGAGAAGAAGAATGAGAAGGAGAAGAAGGATGAGAAGGAGAAGGATGAGAAGGAGAAAAAGAAGGATGAGAAGAAGGATGAAAAGAAGAAGGATGAGAAGAACGATGAGGAGAAGAAGGAAAAGGAGAACAATGAGAAGGAGAAGAAGAACAATGAGAAGGAGAAGAAGGAGGAAAAGGCGAAGGAAAAGGAATGAGCTGACAAAGTAAAAATCTGTCGTTCTGCCCCTGAACAAAGCAGTTAACCCACTGTTCCAAGGCCGTCATTGAAAATAAGAATTAGTTCTCAACTGACTTGCCTAGTTAAATAAAGATACAATTAAATTAAATTTAAAAAAGGAGAAGGAAAAGGAGAAGGAGTCTATCTTTGTCTCTTACTACAGGAAATGGTGGGATTTTTGGTGGGATTTTTTGTTGTTGCCCTTTTTCTCCCCAATTTCATGGTATCCAATTGGTAGTTACAGTCTTGCCCCATCGCTGCAGACTGTAACTACCAATTGGATACCACTTTGTCAGCTCATTCCTTTTCCTTCGCCTTCTTCTCCTTCTTCTCCTTCTTCTCCTTCTTCTTCTTCTCCTTCTTCTCCTTCTTCTCCTTCTTCTCCTTCTTCTCCTTCTTCTCCTTCTCATCGTTCTTCTTCTTCTCCTTTGCATCCTTCTCCTTCTTCTCCTTCTTCTCCTTCTCATCGTTCTTCTTCTCCTTCTCATCCTTCTTTTTCTCCTTCTCATTCTTCTTCTCCTTCCTTCTCCACATTCTTCTCCTCATTCTTCTTCTCCTTCTTTTCCTTCTCATTCTCCTTCTTTTCCTTGTCCTTCTCCCCGCAGGGCCCTGCTAGACCTTCTGTGCTTGGCTCCAACATTGAAACACTTTTTTTATTTATCATCCTTTTTCACCAGGTGTTTGCTCCAAAAAATATACTATTAGCTGCAAATGAATATTTATAGCTTAGATACATGATCAATGAGTCACATATTTTGGGAGCTCGTGGTTTGGTACACAGGAATTGTTTAAATATTATAAAAACCTCTATTATTCTTCTGGATGGATGAATCTCTCTCATTACTACTCACTACTAGAATGGATGAATCTCTCTCATTACTATTCACTACTAGAATGGATGAATCTCTCTCATTACTATTCACTACTAGAATGGATGAATCTCTCTCATTACTACTCACTACTAGAATGGATGAATCTCTCTCATTACTATTCACTACTAGAATGGATGAATCTCTCTCATACTATTCACTACTAGAATGGATGAATCTCTCTCATACTATTCACTACTAGAATGGATGAATCTCTCTCATTACTACTCACTACTAGAATGGATGAATCTCTCTCATTACTATTCACTACTAGAATGGATGAATCTCTCTCATTACTACTCACTACTAGAATGGATGAATCTCTCTCATACTATTCACTACTAGAATGGATGAATCTCTCTCATTACTACTCACTACTAGAATGGATGAATCTCTCTCATTACTATTCACTACTAGAATGGATGAATCTCTCTCATTACTATTCACTACTAGAATGGATGAATCTCTCTCATTACTATTCACTACTAGAATGGATGAATCTCTCTCATTACTACTCACTACTAGAATGGATGAATCTCTCTCATTACTATTCACTACTCAACTAAAGCACATATACTGTAGCTTCATCCTTTTGAGCATTTCTCCAGTATGTTTGGTGTTATTTTAAATGTTCTTATTTTTTTGGTCCCTGAATAACTCAGACAGTTAAGCAACATAAAGAGAAGATAAGTAGTGGACCTGGAGCGGCCGATGGGGACCGTGGCGGGGCCTGTTGTGTCTGTTGCACACTGACCTTCACTCACACTGTGGGAGTCAGACTGGCAATGAGAATAACATTCTTTTCTGATGGAGGAATAGGAGTGGAAGATGGAGGGAGCGAAGGAAGGATGGAGGAGTGGGTATTGCAACAGGGTGCCATTGAGCCCCGGCATCTTGAACAAAGCATTAGGATGAATCAGTGCTTTACTCAACGTTCACTTCAACTGAAAGGCTGCTTCCTTTGTTACTCTGCATTCCTTTCTTACTCAGCATTACTCACAACCTTGAGAATGTGCTAAGGAGTGCTCAGACTAAGGGAAAGCCTTGGTGCTATCCTAGAGATATGACAAATACACTTTCTGTTTACATGTGCCGTTATTAAACATGACAGTTTAGCATGCTATGCCCCATGAAGCCTCCATTAACGTGGGCTTCTGAGTGTCGCCTTGATGCAGTTCTGCCATGTGTGTTTTAATACCATAGAAAGCGAAGGGCCGGTGATAAAACGCAGGTCCCAAAGACAACTGCTCACTAGAGACAATAAGTAATACCATTTAGTTACAGCACTAGGTGCCCTACTTTGCTTTAACATGTCGTTACTGTTGCTATTTCACTTCGGCAGAGAAGTCATGGAGTTTGATCTGCGGCCGTAACTCACAGACAACTGGTGCGGCCAATAGCGCTGTCGCTTTCCCGTAAGTTATGACAACATAAAGGAAATTTACACTGCTGCCAGGAGTGGATTGCTGATATACAGGCGATACTCTGTGCCATCCACCCCACTGCAGAGAGATAATAATCCGTCCAAGAGAACCCAAGCGATCATGGTCATCAATCATACCAAGCAGGGAGGGGGGAAGGAGGGAGGAAAAGGACAGTGGTGGAGGGTCAAGGATCAAGGTCTTGAGTGGTAGAAACCATTAGGTGGTAGTGGGGCGATGGACAGAGAGAGCCAGAGGAGTGACTGGCCTAGATTTCGGCCACCTTGTGCTTTGGACAGCTTGGTGCTCCATGGACTGTGCAGAGCTCTCTTACCGCATACAGTACTTAGACTGAGTGACCAGCATTTCAGCCAGGTTCCCCATTTCAACCTAGAACATCAAATCAAAATGGAAAACTAATATGAAATCATAAGGCACAGAATTCCATTTACTGAAACTGGCTTGGCGTCATTACATACAATGATCTCTGATGACTGCTTTATGTCCATGAGCTTGGAGGCCATTTTCTATTGTTCCCCTTACATTCTTCCATCAAAGTGTCTCAAATATGACATTGCACCAGTGGCGGTCGTTGCCGGTAAAGATGAGGGAGGACGATCATTGTTTATATGAGTATGGCCTTATTTCTATTACAGCATATTGGATGACTGTCATTCATATTCCATTCACCCAGTTCAATGTAACATTGATAGGTTTAGGCTACTACAGGATATTTTCCTACACCCATCATGAGGTTGCTACAACCTAGCTTATGAATGGCAGTTTACAGCTTAGGTGCACAGGTCGAAAGAAATTTGAGTAATCAAAGTGACAGACAGTTAAATATTTAATACTGCCTTGCACAATCTTGCCTGGATCTAGCTGATCTATGTTGTAATCATTAGTCCAACAGTTGCAAATAAGAGTTTATATTGGGCAAATTCATGTTTATCCCTGTTTTGTTCCATTTGCTTCCGTTTAAGAAACATTTTTGAACAAAATTGGCTGAATGAATACACCCCTGATCACACGCACAAACAGTTCACTTTTATAGCAATCACATACAACAGCATGGTCCCTTTGATTGTTGTAGAATTCCTTCTCGCATCTATGCGCTCTCCTCCTCTCACCTTTTCCCTTCCCCTTGTGGATTTCAGTAAACAACACATCAGCTGTCTATGACCAGGCAAAAAATACTTTCCAAGCCAAACCTTCATATCATATCTGCTACACACAGCTTACATCGTTGTCACTATATTAGCTAACTTCAAGTCAACATAGCTACTAGAAATAACACGTTAGTAAACCACCTACAATCATGCAATACAGTGTACAGTTAGCAAGAAGTTTAGCAGTTACACCGGCGGGTCCCGGTGGCAATAAATTCATAAAACCAAAAGCTTACCTTTACTTGGAAGAGTTACAGTGCTGGATAGCCATAGCCAGCTAGGTAACATAGCATCCCTATCTGTTTGAGCCTGGTGTTTGAGTAGGCTAAACCAGCTAGCTGTATTTGCTAGCTAAGTACATGAAAGTACTCAGCTAGCTCTCTCTCTCCCTTTCTCTCTCTCTTGCTTCTCCTTAATTTTTTTAAGAAATTGATTTGTTGGGTGGACAACGTGGCAGTTCATGCTACAATAGCTCTGATAGGTTGGAGGGCGTCCTCAGGAAGTTGTCTTTTTTAATGTTTCACTATTTTTATTCATTTGAAATTCAGTGAGGAGGAGCTTCCACTACATTGCACAGAAATTTTCCCATATACTTTCCCAATAATACAAAATTATTATTATAAAGTACATGCTATTGCTCATAGGGAATTTTCAAAGAAACTAAAAAAAACGGAAATGTGATGTAACAAATGCAGAGGAGCAAGACCGAGACCAATGCATTTCTCATTGATAAAAAATAACACTCCCACTTTGGTCTATAGCAAAATGCTGTGCATTTGAAAGGATTTTTGCCTTTGCAGGGAAGATCAAAGATGCTGTAAAGCAACAAAGCTGGGGTAGCGAGAAGAGGGAGGTCAGATAAGCATAATCATGCAAAATAGCTTGAATTAAGTCTGATCTGGTTGTGGATCTATAGACTGTGAATAGCAGCGCTGGTCTCTGATGGCAGCTTGTGGTTTATGTTGTGAATATATTTTCCTGAACAATCTGTTAATGCTTGCAGCTCTCTGAGATAAGCAATTCCTTTAAAAACCCAGGTAGGCTAACAGTTGCCCACAAGGATGGTAGAATAAATAAATTGGCGTTAAATTACCAATAAATTACGAACACTTGGACCTGCTTGTACAAGTCACCTTTCGTTCATTCATTAGTATGAAAGGGGGAATCTGCATAGTGGATGGATATTTTAACCCTGGAAAAAACGTTTGTGCTCTCCTCAAATTAATCTGTAAAATATTGGAATAATGACCATAAAATCTTAAAGTCTCTCAACCTCTTTTTTGGCGTGTTCTATAAAAAGTAGGGAAAACCTTGGCAAGGTGAAAATGGATTAACTTACCAAAAAAGTGTTAAACAAATCAAAATATATTTTATATTTGAGATTCTTCAAAGTAGCCACCCTTTGCCTTGATGACAGCTTTGCACAGTCTGTCCATTGGGTCAGCACGACTTGTCTGTAGCCCCCAGGGTAATCGTGTCTGAATGTCTGTTCATTACACCAGGAAGCAGCGACTGGTAACTGATTTCATGGGGCTCACGTGGATGTCCATTGACTGTGTGTTTATTCAGAGTCTATCTTCAAAGAGGCCTCTCATCAGAAAGTGTTTTTATTGGCCTCTGATTAAGACCACTGCTGAAGCATTCAGCTGGAGGACAGACATGGAGGGATAAATTTAGCTCATGCTAGCACGCTGTGAGAGATGTTAATAATTGAGAAGGCATCTGTTCCAATTAATATGCCCCTTCAAATCGAATCCCTATTTAAATTTCCTAACTGGGTCACAGTCTCCATGGTGCAATAGGATAAAATGAATTGGCTTCTTTAAATCATTAAGTTTTAACGTGTGGGTTACAGCGCTAGAGGATCCCCCCCCAAAAAAAGTTTGGGTCGGCCTTCCCTAGTGGGCACTGAGTGTTTCGTTATCGGATCACATGACTGTGTGGATCATTTATAGATCAGAGGCTACACACAGAACAGTCACAGCTCCTCCTCCATGTCTCCCTAAATAAGTATGAGGGATCTCCATTGAGCCACTAACATCAATCTCCCCCGCTGGAGAATTCACCCTCCTGAGTAACAGGCTTTTCCTCGTTTGAGTTTATTCCCCCATCTTTGGGATTCAACTGCAGGGGGGAAACTGTGGTATTTGATGGGCGAGAATAGCTCTATGGGCCATGACAAAGTGTTTCCAGGCTTGTGTTGGAGATATTATTGGATACTTTTTCTATCTTTTTCTATTCCTCCTGGTTTTCCATCATGCTGCATCCTCTCCTCTGGCCTATTTCCTCTCTATCATCCAGAGAGAAAAAGCGTGAATTTCCTGTACGCAACCTTGAACCTGCACACGGATTTATTGTAACCAGCACGTCACACGTAAGTAAGTAAAGTAGCCTTGGTGTGTGCGAGCCACAGCGGTGCATAGTCTCCAGCTCCTATCTCCTGTTTCTATAGGTCAATCAGCTTGATGTACAAGTACACCCCCTGGCCTGGACACTAGTCTATCTCCTGTTTCTATAGGGTCAGGCAGCTTGATTTACAAGTACACCCCCTGGCCTGGACACTAGTCTATCTCCTGTTTCTATAGGGTCAATCAGCTTGATGTACAAGTACACCCCCTGGCCTGGACACTAGTCTATCTCCTGTTTCTATAGGGTCAGGCAGCTTGATTTACAAGTACACCCCCTGGCCTGGACACTAGTCTATCTCCTGTTTCTATAGGGTCAGTTAGCTTGATTTACAAGTTCACCCCCTGGCCTGGACACTAGTCTATCTCCTGTTTCTATAGGGTCAGGCAGCTTGATTTACAAGTACACCCCCTGGCCTGGACACTAGTCTATCTCCTGTTTCTATAGGGTCAGTTAGCTTGATTTACAAGTTCACCCCCTGGCCTGGACACTAGTCTATCTCCTGTTTCTATAGGGTCAGGCAGCTTGATGTACAAGTACACCCCCTGGCCTGAACACGAGTCTATCTCCTGTTTCTGTAACGTGAGGCAGGTTGATGTACAAGTGCATCCCCTGGACAGGACACTAGTCTATCTCCTGTTTCTGTAGTGTGAGGCAGCTTGATGTACAAGGACATCCCCTGGACAGGATGCTAGTCTATCGCAGAGCCTTATCCCCAGTGCCAGGCAGAGATGCATCTGGTCCCATTTTTACAGTCTTTGGTATGACTCGGCCGGGGATCGAACTCCCAACCTTCCCCACAAGGCCACTGAGTTGGTGTTGTTCGTAGGTACGCGTAATACATTTTCCGTTTGCCAGCATCCTACTTAACTAAACCAGATGTGTGGGTGAGCGTGTGTCTGTGTGTGTGTCTGTGTGTCTCTGTGTGTTCGTGCATGTTTGAAGAACTGTTGAGTCTAGATCCTATGTAAATCAGAGCGATTAAATTAGAGGTAGAATATGTTCAGCGCCTTCATAAAGTATTCATACCCCTTGACTTATTGCACACTTTCTTTTGTTATAGTCTGAATTCAAAATGGATTAAATTGATTTTCTTCTCTCACCAATGTACACACAATACCCCATAATGACAAAGTGAAAACACGTTTTTAGAAAATGTAGCAAATTTAGGGGAAATTACATACAGAAATATCTTATTTACATAAGTATTCACACACCCGAGTCAATACTTTGTAGAAGCACCTTTGGCAGCGATTAGAGTTGTGAGTCTTTTTGGGCAAGTTTCTAAGAGCTTTCCACACCTGGATTGTGCAACATTTGCCCATTATTCTTTTCAAAATTCTCAAAGCTCTGTCAAATTGGTTGTTGATCATTGCTAGACAACCATTTTCATTCCTTGCCATAGATTTTCAAGTAGATTTAAGTCAGCATTGTAACTTGGCCACCCAGGAACATTCACTGTCTTCTTGGTAAGCAACTCCAATGTATATTTGGCTTTGTGTTTTAGGTTATTGTCCTGCTGAAAGGTGAATTCATCTCCCAGTGTCTGGTGTAAAGCAGACTGAACCAGGTTTCCTCTAGGATTTTGCCTGTGCTCAGCTCCATTCTGTTTATTTTTTATCCTGAAAAACTTCCCTGTTCTTAATGATGACAAGCATACCCATAACATGATGCAGCTACCACTATGCTTGAAAATATGGAGAGTGGTACTCAGCAGAGGCGTCAGTTGGGTATGGCAGAGAATGGCAGTCACCATACCCTAGCTCAACACCAACTATTTAAAATAGGCTAATAAAATAATTCCAATAATTCTGACTTTAGGACCATGCGAATGAATGCCTGGGAGCGGGAGGGAATGTTGTTTGTATGACTGGCTGGCTTTTTGAAGTGCAGAGATCTGTATATAATGACGAGATGCTTGTCTCCGCCCTAACAATGGGAGTCGTTGTCCCAAAGGCGGGAAGGCAGGTGTCAAGTTTAGGTCCAAAATAAGCCATTGAAACGCATTGGGCTTATTTTGGACAGATTTTGGCAAGAGTGAAACCTCTCACTTTGCCTCTTCGTCTCTGTGAAGAGTGCATCGACACAGCTGCAGGGAACAGCTGGATCTTTTCTCAACACATTGCAGAGATAGTTAAAGATGCCTGTAGTAGATAGCATTGGCTAGGCAACTGCTATTTGTCTTGACTTGATACTGGGCTCCCGAGTGAGGCAGCGGTCTAAGGCACTGCATCTCAGTGTAAGAGGTGTCACTACAGTCCCTGGTTCAAATCCAGACTGTATCACACCTGGCCGTAATTGGGAGTCCCATAGGGCGGCGCACAATTGGCCCAGCGTCGTTCAGGTTTAGTTGGGGTAGGCCGTCATTGTAAATAAGAATTTGTTCTTAACTGACTTGCCTAGTTAAATAAATAATAAAACTATAATTTTAATCCCGGTGCTGAGTCATTGCGTAGCATGCAGCTAATTCTTGTATGACGTGTTTGTTAAATGTTATGTCCCCTATAGGGCTGTGGCGGTCACAAGCAAATAATTGTCGGTCTCACATTAACCGTTAATTAACATAAACACATTTAGCATCTCCTGGTTTCCACACATAGCCTACAAGCCACTGATGAAGACCTTTGGAACATCTACATTTTAAAAAGTCTAATAAATCCATGTAATATAGCCTACATCATCACAATAAATCCATTATTTCTTTAGACAGGTCTAAAGAAGCATGATATGAAGAAAATATAGTCTATTTCAGAAGAACAGAATAGCATACTCTGAGTTGTCCTTATGTTAGGTCCTCATCTGGCTATGCCAAATGGCTGTGGGCTACATTAGTTCATTTAGCAGACACAATTATTTTATTGTTTGAAGAATACAATTGAAACAAGCCGAATAAAATAGAAAGGATATTTTCTCCAAATGATTTGAGGGAGTGTGCACATGCGGCTATTCTGTGTTGAGCAGTTAACAAAGAAATAGGAATTAGGTAATAGGAGTTATTAATGTAACTTTAGTTGTTCTACAAACGTTGGGCTATATGTTTAGATTTTTAAGGCTGCACAATGCGACTCTAATAATGATTTGAAATAAGTCACTTGAAAGGTATGAGCTTTGCTTTGTTTTTTGCGCAGGCTGTACACACTACATCAGTCACTCATTCACAATTTGACAAACACTAATCCCTAGAATGTCACGGTGCCATCCCCTTTGTGTGGCAGTAAAAGAATGCATGCCTTTTGCGGCCAGTGACCATTGTGCCCTTCTCCCTGAATGCTACGTGCTCAATCACGTGATCGGGTCTTTTTCACAGGCTACAAGTGAAGACAGATACATCCAGGACTGAACTGCACGTGTCCTTATCCATTTCTGAGGTGCATATTGAAGATATTGGAAGAACTGTCCACATTTACTTTTCTTCAGCCAACAAGATGAGTAGGCCTAACGAACAGCAAAAGCACTAGCCTATGTTAGTCTACTATGTCCCATAGTACAAAGGTCAACCTATACTATTCTGTGCGATAAATAAATATTCCAAACAAGTCTGGTACAGTTGTGGGATGCGATATTAATACAAATTAATACAACCACTAGCATAAAAAACACTTTTTTACACAATGTGGCTGATGCAACAGATCAGAACGTTTAGCTTATAATGTTGCTAAACTATTTTGCTATTTCTTCAAATTATAAGTGCTGCAAAGCGCACATGCTGTAGGCTATTAAATATATATATTTTTCTTTACCCATCTACCAACAGATTCCTTTCTTTGCGAGGCATTGGAAAACCTCCCTGGTCTTTGTATTTGAATCTGAAATTCACTGCTCGACTGAGGGACCTTACAGATGTTTACTGTGTGGGTACAGAGATGAGGTAGTCATAAACAAATCATGTTAAACACTATTACTGCACACAGAGTCCATGCAACTTGTTATGTGACTTGTTAAGCACATTTTTACTCCTGAACTTATTTAGGCTTGCCATAACAAAGGGGTTGAATACTTATTGACTCAAGACATTTCAGCTTTTCATTTTTAATTAATTTGTGAAAATGTTGAAAAACATACTTATTCTTTGACATTATGGGGTATTGTGTTTAGGCCAGTGACCAACAATCTCAATTTAATCTATTTTTAATTCAGGGTGTAACACAACAAAATGTGGTAAAAGTCAAGGGGTTTGTATACTTTCTGAAGGCACTGTTTATTGTGTCATGACCTGGGGGTTGCAAGGTAAAACATGCTACGAGAAGGAAAGAACATTGGAATACTCAATTCAACGACAATACCCACATGAAAAAATACTACAGTTTACTATAGAATACTCCAGTACTTATTATAGAATTCTGTAGTAAACTGTAGTATACTATTGTCACGTCCTGACCAGCAGATGGAGCTGGTGTAGTAGTTTGGGGGTCAGGACGTGGCAGTCTGGTGTGTGTCTTGTGACTCCTGATCAGGAACAGCTGGGAATCGTTGTTCCTGATTGGGAGTCACATATGTAGGAGTTGTTTGTCACTGGGGTTTGTGGGTAATTGTTTCTTGTTTAGTGTGTTTGCACCTGACAGGACTGTTGGCTGTCAGTTTCCTTGTTTTGTTTGTTATAGTGTTCTTTCTAATTAAATTGAAAGATGAATACTAACTCCGCTGCATTTTGGTCCATTCCTGAAGACAGCCCTTACAACTATAGAATACTATACAACACACTATAGTATCCCTCTAATATGTGTAGTACTTACTATAGAATATTGTAGTATGCTGTAGAATACTATAGTAAATACTACGATATTATCCACAAAAAACACTGTATTAAATACTACAGTAATGTCTGCAAAACACTACACTTTTTATCAACAATTTAAAAATAAATCTATTTCAGGTTTATTTAACCAGATAGGCCAGTTGAGAACAAGTTCTCATTTACAACTGCGACCTGGTCAAGATAAAGCAAAGCAGTGCAACACAAACAACAACACAGAGTTACACATGGAATAAACAAACATACAGTCAATATCACAATAGATAAAAAAGTCTATGTACAGTGTGTGCAAATGAAGTAAGATAGGGGAGGTAAGGCAATAAATAGGCCATAGTGGCAAAATTATTACAATTTAGCAATTAAACACTGGAGTGATAGATGTGCAGAAGAGGAATGTGCAAGTGGAGATACTGGGGTGCAAAGGAGCAAAAAAATTCCAAATAACAGTATGGGGGATGAGGTAGTTGGGTGGGCTATTTACAGATGGGCTATGTACAGGTGCAATGATCTGTAAGCTGCTCTGACAGCTGATGCTTAAAGTTAGTGAGGAAGATATGAGTCTCCAGCTTCAGTGATTTTTGCAGTTCGTTCCAGTCATTGGCAGCAGAGAACTGGAAGGAAAGGCGGCCAAAGTAGGATTGGCTTTGGGGGTGACCAGTGAAATATACCTGCTGGAGCGCGTGCTACGAGTGGGTGTTGTTATTGTGACCAGTGAGCTGAGATAAGGCGGGGCTTTACCTAGCAAAGACGAATAGATGATCTGGAGCCAGGGGGTTTGGCGACGGATATGAAGCGAGGGCCAGCCAACGAGAGCATACAGGTCGCAGTGGTGGGTAGTATATGGGGCTTTGGTGACAAAACGGATGGCACTGTGATAGACTGCATCCAATTTGCCGAGTAGAGTGTTGGAGGCTATTTTGTAAATTACATCGCCAAAGTCAAGGATCGGCAGGATAGTCAGTTTTACAAGGGTATGTTTGGCAGCATGCGTGAAGGATGCTTTGTTGTGAAATAGGAAGCCGATTCTAGATTTTATTTTGGATTGGAGATGCTTAATGTGAGTCTGGAAGGAGAGTTTACAGTCTAACCAGACGCCTAGGTATTTGTAGTTGTCCACATATTCTAAGTCAGAACTGTCCAGAGTAGTGATGCTGGACGGGCGGGCAGGTGCAGGCAGCAATCGGTTGAAAAGCATGCATTTAGTTTTACTTACATTTAAGAGCAGTTGGAGGCCACAGAAGGAGAGTTGTATGGCATTGAAGCTCGTCTGGAGGTTAGTTAACACGTGTCCAAAGAAGGGCCAGAAGTATACAGAATGGTGTCGTCTGGGTAGAGGTGGATCAGAGAATCACCAGCAGCAAGAGCGACATCATTGATGTATACAGAGAAAAGAGTCGGCCCAAGAATTGAACCCTGTGGCACCCCCATAGAGACTGCCAGAGGTCTGGACAACAGCCCTCCGATTTGACACACTGAACTCTGTCTGAGAAGTAGTTGGTTAACTAGGCGAGGCAGTCATTTGAGAAACCAAGGCTGTTGAGTCTTCCGATAAGAATGTGGTGATTGACAGTTTTGAAAGTCTTGGCCAGGTCGATGAATACTGCTGCACAGTATTGTATATTATCGATGGCGGTTATGATATCATTTAGGACCTTGAGCATGGATGAGGTGCACCCATGACCAGCTCGGAAACCAGATTGCATAGCAGAGAAGGTACGGTGGGATTCGAAATGGTCGGTGATCTGTTCGAAGACCTTAGAAAGGCAGGGTAGGATAGATATAGGTCTGTAGCAGTTTGGGTCTAGAGTGTCTCCCCCTTTGAAGAGGGGGATGACCGTGGCAGCTTTCCAATCTTTGGGGATCTCAGACGATACGAAAGAGAGATTGAACAGGCTAGTAGTAGGGGTTGTAACAATTTCGGATGATAATTTTAGAAAGAGAGGGTCCAGATTGTCTGGCCCTGCTGATTTGTAGGGGTCCAGATTTTGCAGTTCTTTCAGAACATCAGCTATTTGGATTTGGGTGAAGGAGAAATGGGGAGGCTTGGTCAAGTTGCTGTGGGGGGTGCAGGGCTGTTGACCAGGTTAGGGGTGGCCAGGTGGAAAGCATGGTCAGCCGTAGAAAAATGCTTATTGAAATTCTCAATTATTGTGGATTTATCATTGGTGACAGTGTTTCCTAGTCTCAGTGCAGTGGGCAGCTAGGAGGAGGTGCTCTTATTCTCTATGGACTTTACAGTGTCGCGGAACTTTTTGGAGTTTGTGCTGCGGGATGCAAATTCTGTTTGAAAAAGCTAGCCTTTGCTTTCCTAACTGCCTGTGTATATTGGTTCCTAACTTCCCTGAAAAGTTGCATATCGCGGGGGCTATTCAATGCTAATGCCGTACGCCACAGGATGTTTTTGTGCTGGTCAAGTGCAGTCAGGTCTGGAGTGAACCAGTAGAGGAGAGGATGGCTGTATCTGTTCCTGGTTCTAAATTTGTTGAATAGGGCATGCTTATTTAAGATTGTGAGGAAAGCACTTTTAAAGAATAACAGGCATCTTCTAATGATGGAATGAGGTCAATATCCTTCCAGGATACCCGGGCCTTGTCGATTAGAAAGACCTGTTCGCTGAAGTGTTTTAGGGAGCGTTTGACAGTGATGAGGGGTGGTCGTTTGACCGCAGACGCATTACGGATGCAGGCAATGAGGCAGTGATCGCTGAGATCCTGGTTGAAGACAGCAGAGGTGTATTTGGAGGGCAGGTTGGTTAGGATGATATCTATGAGGGTGCCTGTGTTTACGGATTTGCGGTTGTACCTGGTAGGTTCATTGATAATTTGTGTGAGATTGAGGGCAGCACGCTTAGATTGTAGGATGGCCAGGGTGTTAAGCATGTCCCAGTTTAGGTCACCTAACAGCACGAGCTTTGAAGATAGATGGGGGGCAATCAATTCACATATGGTGTCCAGGGCACAGCTGTGGGCAGAAGATGGTATATAGCAAGCGGCAACGGTGAGAGACTTGTACTATATTAAACTATAGTAAATACTACAGTTTTTCATTTTCGTATGTCGTGCCCGTTCTCCTCCCCTTTATACCAATTTGTGCCACCCACAAGTGAGAAACCTACATGCCAAGTAGACCATATATTGTTTTCCCCCTCCTGGCCGGCCGGCTCCAGAGGCACTTCGACAACATTGGAGTGTACATCAGGCCGGCTTCAGGAAGACGTAATCAACTACCGACAATATCCTGAGGCTGGCTGAAGATGTACTAAGAGGGTTCAACAAAGAAGAGGTGACGTTGACTGTCTTCTTCGACATTGAACATGGGCTCATCTATAGGCTATCGAATAAAACTCGCCTCTCAGATGGTCAGTCTTTTAAATAACTTTTTAAATCAGCGGGAGATAGCAGTAAGGGTGGGAGAACCACATTATTCAGGTTCTCTCCAGAGGCGGGAGTACCCCAAGGCTCCATCCTCAGTCCACTACTGTTTTTAATGTACGTCTGTGATATTTATTACCCTAGAGAGGGCCAAGTGGCCCAGTTCACAGACCATATCTGTTATTAGGCCTCCTCCAAAAACTTTACCCCCTGCTGGAAAAAAGCTACAGAGGAGCATAACAGTGATCAAGAACTCGACCAATCTGTGGCGGGTCAAGCTCAACCCCGCTGAAGACACAGTGCGTCCTCCTCTCCAGAAACCCCAAAAGAACTAAGCAAGTGCTCCTTAAACTGTTTGGACATGCACTCCAGACGATCCCAACGGCTAAGTTCCTTGGGGTCACATTTCAAGAAAACATGTTCTGGTGTCCCCACATAGAGTGCCTGGAGAAAGCGGGAAGGATACGACTGAACAACCTAAAGCTACTCTGAAAAATAGAAGGAGTAGCCACGCCTGGAGCAGCAGTTCCAGGCGTCCACCAGGCAGAAAAAAATGAAGGAGAACTCCACCACCCCCTGTGCCTTGCCAATCCTGACCTCCACCAAACTGATACATGGACAAGAGGGATAGAAGAGGCATGAAGCTCTGAGATGTCTGTACCAGTCCCAAAGTTCGTTGTCTTGTCTCGCCAGGTTATAGAAAAGAGCAGAAGCTCTAAACTATCCGTTCAGGCCCCACTCCTACCTACCTACAGGTTATAGAAAATAATCTATAGAATCTATCTATAGGTTATGGAAAATGTCCTCTTTCAGCATTTCTCTAGTAGGTTTTCTCAAGGAGAAAGCCTCCACTTCTATGCCATAGATACTTTAGTCAGCAAAAACACTACAGTGAATACTACAGTAAAGTCAGCAAAAACACTAGTGAAAACTTCAGTATTTATACCATAGTATACTATAGTATTATTTCATGTGGGTATGCACCGTATACTATACATTAGTATCTATGTTTACCTTGTTCAATTTAGTGCATTAGTTACATACAGGAGATTGCTTTGTTTATGAAGGTTATATATTGATGGGAGACTGTTACAGAGGAGTGTAAATGCTTTTTTAGGCTGGATCATGTTGTGTTGTATTGTATTGTTGCATGTTTTAATTATGTAATGTATTGATTGTTGCTGCCTTCTTGGCCAGGTCTCCCTTGAAACAGAGACTCTGGGTCTCAATGGGCTTTTCCTGGTTAAATAAAGGTTAAATAAATAAAACATTTGCTGGCCATGGTTTTATTATTTATCATTTAGAATAATCAAAAATTATTCTGGTGAAAACACAGTAGAGATAATACCACAGGGGAATTGCTTTATGTTTGAAGGCAGTGTTTTTCAGTCTTGGGCTTTGGAATTCACAGGTGGTGCAGAACTTATCATGGACTTAAAAATGTGTTGACTAGTTGAATACTGGTCTTAAACAAAACCCTTTCAAAGAGAATCATACTGTAATCGTATTTCATAGAGAATCATACTGTAATTGTATTTCATAGAGAATCACACTGTAAACTTATTTCATAGAGAATCATACTGTAAACTTATTTAATAGAGAATCATACTATAAGCTTATTTCATAGAGAATCATACTGTAACTTATTTCATACAGAAACATATTGTAAACTTATTTAATAGAAAATCATACTGTAAACATATTTCATAGAGAATCATACTGTAATTGTATTTCATAGAGAATCATACTGTAATTGTATTTCATAGAGAATCACACTGTAAACTTATTTCATAGAGAATCATACTGTAAACTTATTTAATAGAGAATCATACTATAAGCTTATTTCATAGAGAATCATACTGTAACTTATTTCATACAGAAACATATTGTAAACTTATTTCATAGAAAATCATACTGTAAACATATTTCATAGAGAATCATACTGTAAACTTATTTCATAGAGAATCATACTAGAAACGTTTTTAATAGAGAATCATACTGCAAACGTATTTCATAGAAAATCACACTGTAAACTTATTTCATAGAGAATCATACTGTAACTTATTTCATACAGAATCATATTGTAAACTTGTTTCATAGAAAATCATACTGTAAACGTATTTCATAGAGAATCATACTGTAAACTTATTTCATAGAGAATCATACTGTAAACTTATTTCATAGAGAATCATACTAGAAACGTTTTTAATAGAGAATCATACTGCAAACGTATTTCATAGAAAATCACACTGTAAACTTATTTCATAGAGAATCATACTGTAACTTATTTCATACAGAAACATATTGTAAACTTATTTCATAGAGAATCATACTGTAAACTTATTTCATAGAGAATCATACTAGAAACGTTTTTAATAGAGAATCATACTGAAAACGTATTTCATAGAGAATCATACTGTAAACTTATTTCACAGAAAATCATACTGTAAACTTATTTCATAGAGAATCATACTGTAAACTTATTTCATAGAGAATCATACTGTAAACATATTTCTCACTGACATGACAGATGGCTTGAGAAAGATGGATTGCAAACACTCAGGCAAAATGTTTCAAGGTACTCCGTATGTGCTGTCAGTTTTGGAGAGAATCTGGAAGGACCCTTCTTCACCAGTGGTGAAGCTGACAGTTTCTCAAGAAAACAGAACTCGGAATTTACAGAATTCTCTGTTATCTCTCCCCTGCCTTCCATACCAAATGTGTCTCGCTCCACTCACATTACTAAGAGCCTAGCTACTGTATAGTGAAGGAGCACGTCTATCTGTAAAGGGAGGGTACTATGGCCGGCATGAATACATGATCTGTATGTTCTTCACAAATATGCCTGTCAATAGTGTGATTCTTTGAGAAACATTTGATGAGTTGAATTCATTTGAATATTCTCCTTTAGAAGTAGATAAGATGAAGAGAGAACAGCTCTCAAACGATGAACTATGTGTGCCTGTACTGTCTTAACAGGCCCGTGGCAGGGGTGTTTCACGACACAACTAGCCCTGTATGAAAGCTATGATTCGACTAGCATTTCTGTAGTATCTTCAGACATCTTAGCACCGTGTTCTTAGATACCCCGTCAGATGTGATGGTCCAAATAGAGTACAGTGTCCTCAGTACACCAGAGGGGTTCAGAAGAGCATGGGCATGATGAGGATTTGACAGTATCGCTAAGCACAAAACGCTCATTATAGTTTGTCTGATCACAGTTTTGGAGTCAAATACACACTCAAGTCCTCCTTTGCTGCTTTTGGTGAAGCTAGACTAAGGTAGATGAAGTCAATGCATGATAAATACGGTATCTACAGTGCAAACACTCAAACTGTTGAAATATGCATGGGATGTCATGGTTTTGATTGATCTTTTCTGGGAAGGTCTGCTGGGGTTTGTTTGACGCTCCCTGCAGGGAAACCAACTGACTTCACTTCATGTAAGGTGATTTCCCCAGGAAAGGTAATCGCTTTAAGCAGATGGTCCATTAGAGGATTCTCAATGCAGCTTTTCTTGTGTAATTGTGTTTGAGCAAACACCAGTCTTTTTGTGAGGCCCGGTGCGGGCCTGTGACAGCTGAGCAACCAGTATGGTAGCAGCACCCATTGTCTTCAAATGTCACCACTTGAGAGTGGAGTACTTATGCAGGCTCATACAATAGATTCACCCCATTAATGTCTTTAAAATGGAGTACTCGCCGCAGGATTTTAATCATTCAAGGATTACATTTCCATCCTCAAAAGAAAAACATGTATACATTTGCACAAATGTTAATCCGAATGTCATATGTATACACAAGAGATGTTCCCAGAATCTTTTGTTGATTCACGTCACATTCAGACAAATACAGCTCATTCCTGCGCAATTATTTGAATGAATAATGTAATGGATTCAGCACTGTAGTTGCTGTGATAGACCTGAAGCTTGTAAATGCTGCAGCACAGTGCCCTGAAACAGTACTGTAGTTCCAGTGAGCTGTTGAAAATATTCAGCAATGCTTTAAACTATAGAAAGGTAATAGAAAAAAAACTGATTGAAATGTATGCATAGTGTAAGTCTGCTAAATGACTAAAATGTTTAAAAAATATATATATACCACAAGGCTTATATTGAGTAGACAAGATGGATGTGTTTTGGCTTTGATATGTAAGGACTCTTTAAAGATGTATGAAACTACCTCTTGGGAGAGAGAGACATGGCAGCCATCCTTGGTACCCCTCCATCAGACAAAAACTAGGGTTCTATTCAGTTTGCTGATTAAATGTTTGAATCGAGTGGTTTGGTTTTCCTAATTCTCGTTAATTAGATAATTAGTGTGACTGTTTGGGGAATCGAGAGAGCAGAAAATGTATTTCTGTTATGGTGTTTGTTCTCCTTCTCAAAAGTAAAAACATAATAACTAAACGGAACAAGGATCCATTTGTTGGCCTTGTAGCATAGGGTTTAGGTAACTTGGCACAACATTCAGCAGGCCCTGGGTCATTTGCAGTGGAGCAGAGCGGGACCACTGTCCGACATTTTGAGAAAATGTTGGAGAATATAAATGCATGTATCTTTCTCTCAGGAGCAAATATGTAACGTGTAGAAAGGGGAATGTGTGTTTGGGGATTCCTGGGTCCTTTGCAATAGAGCAGAGAGGGACCAAGTCCTGAGGAAAAGAGATTAGTACTAGTGGACTGAACCCAGAGGGACCAAGTCCTGAGGAAAAGAGATTAGTACTAGTGGACTGAACCCAGAGGGACCAAGTCCTGAGGAAAAGAGATTAGTACTAGTGGACTGAACCCAGAGGGACCAAGTCCTGAGGAAAAGAGATTAGTACTAGTGGACTGAACCCAGAGGGACCAAGTCCTGAGGAAAAGGGATTAGTACTAGTGGACTGAACCCAGAGGGACCAAGTCCTGAGGAAAAGAGATTAGTACTAGTGGACTGAACCCAGAGGGACCAAGTCCTGAGGAAAAGGGATTAGTACTAGTGGACTGAACCCAGAGGGACCAAGTCCTGAGGAAAAGGGATTAGTACTAGTGGACTGAACCCAGAGGGACCAAGTCCTGAGGAAAAGAGATTAGTACTAGTGGACTGAACCCAGAGGGACCAAGTCCTGAGGAAAAGAGATTAGTACTAGTGGACTGAACCCAGAGGGACCAAGTCCTGAGGAAAAGAGATTAGTACTAGTGGACTGAACCCAGAGGGACCAAGTCCTGAGGAAAAGGGATTAGTACTAGTGGACTGAACCCAGAGGGACCAAGTCCTGAGGAAAAGAGATTAGTACTAGTGGACTGAACCCAGAGGGACCAAGTCCTGAGGAAAAGAGATTAGTACTAGTGGACTGAACCCAGAGGGACCAAGTCCTGAGGAAAAGGGATTAGTACTAGTGGACTGAACCCAGAGGGACCAAGTCCTGAGGAAAAGAGATTAGTACTAGTGGACTGGACCCAGAGGGATCATGTGCATGATGTGCTTCTGCACAATTAGTGAAATGACTTCTACTGTCTGACATTTGGAGACTAAGTTGGAGAATATAAATGCATGCATCTTGTTCTCAGTATCAAATAGATACACATGTAAAGATAGGATTGGTTTTATTCAACTTTTTTGAGTCATTTGTCATTGAAGTAGAGAGGATATTTAGCCATAGGAAGCGTTTTTTGTCATCCGAGTTCAATTGTCCTCCAAGAGTGGCTTGATAAAAGCACAGAAGTGTATGTACAGACCATTCATCTAAAAATGACTGGACCCCACATCAAAGTCTTCCATTTAACTGATAAATGTTGGTTGGGGAATATCAAGGTAAATGCAAACAAGTGTGAGAGCTGAACAGATTCCCAGCAGATTGGAATTTCAGATGCAATTTGCCAGCTCATATGTGTAGACAACTGCTCTTGAAATCCTCTGAAATGAGGGCATGAGTACAGTATCCGGTTATTTTTTTACATTTGTGGGCTCATCCACATTATATCATTATCCCATAAATTATTAAAGAGAATATTAAGAGAACAACGTGGCCTTGTGTAATGCTTATTAATCTATATTTAGTGTCTCTGGAAAATTATCTGAGGGCTGACTTATGTTCTGAATAGTAATGCGCGGCTTCTGTGTGAAGGTGCTTTACATTTGGATAGGGAAGTTTTATGTTGTTGTCATTGACTTGAAGTGTGAGTGGGGGCTATAAAAATATAATAAGTCTTCCAGAGAATGATTTGGATTGGCAATACGAGTGGATTCTGTGTCTGTATCTCTAGAATAGCACTTACCAACCCAGTGGGCAAAAACTGGTTGAATCAACGTTGTTTCAACGTAATCTGTCAACGTATTGTGACGTGGAATCTACAGTACATGGAAAATACATTTTAAAAAAGTAATCAATGTAAACCGTTGTTTTGAGGTGAAATTTCAACCACAGGATTATGTCATCATCATAACCAAATTTCAACATAGACAAACCTTGTATAAAATATGTTGAATTTGTACCTTTAAAACAACGTCAGATTTTCAACAATATATCTACTATCAGAAAATAAAAACATTAGGCTGGGCAGCACCTCCTACTGGAGAATTGATCTATCTACAGCTACCCCTTTGTTTTAACCAAGCCCAGCACTGCTCAGCTATGATATTTGTAATTGACTATTACCAGTGTGCTATCTTGTGAGAATGATTGGTGAGAGATTTACACTTAAAAACGAAATAGATTCACTGTTGCTATCGAAAACATTCCAAGGGTAGGTTTAACAGAGCAAATGAAATGTGACCATACTTCATCAATCATCATTGATGCTAATGTATATTCAACCTTAACATGAGTAACAGATCCATGGGTTACTGTATCTATACATTTCTTCACATGTGAGCATATACAGCATGCATGTTCAAGATAGAATGCCTAGGTCATCGCAGGTCTGCGGAGATCTTCACAATTGCTGTAATAATCTGTGTAGAATCTCAAACAGCATTGATCACTTGCACAATATACTTTTAATGTAATCTCAACAGTAATCCAGGTCATTTGGTTGTGCTATTAGATGAAGCGCAGTGATATCACATGAATATGTTGTATGAATAAAAAATACAACCTTACATTGTATTCCCATTTAAACTTTGCTGTGCTTTTAAATGGTTAAATGTGCAGTGATAGACATTTGGGTGACAATTTAACTGTTAACTGACAATTTAATTGTTTTTGCATTGCAATTTGGTTGTGCTTTTAGATGGTTGGAAGCACAGTGATAACATTGGAAATCTAACAAACTTTTGGCTGTCTTTTTTAATGGGTTAATATAGGTTATAATCTCATTGAACGTATCAACCAAATATTACACAATTATCCACGTGAAATGACGCAGTGTGCCCAGTGGGACACCTCTCATTATAACTCTAGAAACAACCCTAAGTTGCAGTGCTCAGTAGGCTTTACCTTAAAAATGAGCTTATGTGTGAACCCACAAAGACGCCGTATACACAATATAGCCTTAGCAGGCAAAGTGTGTTTCATTGAGACTCATAGGCCTACTTACAGTAGTGCTCGGCCCCATTCTCCAGGCCACATAGTTTGCTGCAGTGATGAATAAAACAACAGCCTTGGTTTGTTATGTTCTGCTGACTTGCAGGGTTTTAAATTAACTAGCTTCTAGCAGACAACTGAGCTGCCACCGCTCCAGACTCCCCTCCTCAGTCCTAACCAGGGTGGGAACTAGCTAGTGCCCATCTCTGGAAGGTCAGCCTGCCTTTGGACAGTGTTCTCTGGAAGGTCACCAGTGCTGATGGCAAACCCTAGGAATAACAAATGACTAGATGTCATTATTATTTTTAAATGTAACCTTTATTTAACTAGGCAAGTCAGTTAAGAACATATTCTTATTTACAATGACAGCCTACACCGGACAACACTGGACCAATTGTGCACCGGCCTATGGGACTCCCAATCACGGCCGGTTGTGATGGAATCGAACCAGGTGTCTGTAGGGATGCCTCTAGCACCGAGATGCAGTGCCTTAGACCGCAGCGCCACTCAGAAGCCCAATGGATATATCATTTCTATGTATTTCTATATCAGGTCAGAAACAGACCTGAGTGCACCCAATGTTGTGTGCCTGTCTGGATAGCTGTGTTTGAGGCCTGTTTTTTCTTTCTTATTTCATCTCTTACTTTACCTATGTTTCCTTGATGGGCAGTAGACATAACCATAGGGAAGCTTGTGTAGTCTGTTACAGCAGAGAGGAATTACGACTTCAGATATTACTACTTGGGGTATGGAGTATTGTCATAGTCAGAGTTTGATGTTTGCATGGTCATAGTCAGAGTTTGATGTTAGCATGGTCATATAGTTTGATGTTAGCATGGTCATAGTCAGAGTTTGATGTTAGCATGGTCATATAGTTTGATGTTAGCATGGTCATATAGTTTGATGTTAGCATGGTCACATAGTTTGATGTTAGCATGGTCACATAGTTTGATGTTAGCATGGTCACATAGTTTGATGTTAGCATGGTCATATAGTTTTATGTTAGCATGGTCACATAGTTTGATGTTAGCATGGTCATATAGTTTGATGTTAGCATGGTCATATAGTTTGATGTTAGCATGGTCATATAGTTTGATGTTAGCATGGTCATATAGTTTGATGTTAGCATGGTCATATAGTTTGATGTTAGCATGGTCATATAGTTTGATGTTAGCATGGTCACATAGTTTGATGTTAGCATGGTCATATAGTTTGATGTTAGCATGGTCATATAGTTTGATGTTAGCATGGTCATATAGTTTGATGTTAGCATGGTCACATAGTTTGATGTTAGCATGGTCACATAGTTTGATGTTAGCATGGTCACATAGTTTGATGTTAGCATGGTCATATAGTTTTATGTTAGCATGGTCACATAGTTTGATGTTAGCATGGTCACATAGTTTGATGTTAGCATGGTCATATAGTTTGATGTTAGTATGGTCACAGTTTGATGTTAGCATGGTCACATAGTTTGATGTTAGCATGGTCATATAGTTTGATGTTAGCATGGTCACATAGTTTGATGTTAGCATGGTCACATAGTTTGATGTTAGCATGGTCTCTCTCTCTCTCTCTCTCTCTCTCGCTCTCTCTCTCTCTCTCTCTCTCTCTCTCTCTCTCTCCCTCCTAATCTCATGCTGTGAGAAGGCCACGTTGTGTGTCACACTCACAATTGGCTCAGCATTCCATTAGTGTCAAGTACCTTAACACTCCTCACTAATTCCCTCCCCACCTCTCCACTCACAGGGTTGAGCGGGACAAATCTGGGAATATTGACATCGGCATCATCATCAATGCTCATTAACACCGATTTCTACACACACTGTGAAAGGTGCTAATGGCTATGCAAATAGAGATATTAATTAGATAGTTCTGGGGTTTCAACTGACTTCAAGCTAAGTGATTCTAATAAATCTCTCGTTGGTGACAGTGTTGCTTGGTGTTAGTTCTGGCGAGCAGACATGAAGGGCTCAGGTTGTGTTGGGGGGTGAAGTGGGGACGCAAGAGTGATATGGTAAACTATACAGTAGAAGATACACTACATGACCAAAAGTATGTGGACACCTCATTCCAAAATCATGGGGTTTAATATGGAGTTGCCCCCCCTTGCCGCTATAACAGCCTCCACTCTTCTGGGAAGGCTTTCCACTAGATGTTGGAACATTGCTGAAGGGACTTGCTTCCATTCAGCCACAAGAGCATTAGTGAGGTCGGGCACTGATGTTGGGCGATTAGGCCTAGCTCGTAGTCGGCGTTCCAATTCATCCTAAAGGTGTTCGATGGGGTTGAGGTCAGGGCTCTGTGCAGTCCAGTCAAGTTCTTCCACACTGATCTAAACAAACCATTTCTGTATGGACCTTGCTTTGTGCACAGGCGCATTGTCATGCTGAAACAGGAAAGTGCCTTTCCCAAACTGTTGCCACAAAGTTGTAAGCATAGAATCATCTATAATGTCATTGCATGTTGTAGCCTTATGATTTCCCTTCCGACTAAGGGGCCCCAGACCATTATCCCTCCTCCACCAAACTTTACAGTGGGCACTATGCATTCGGGCCGGTAGCATTCCCCTGGCATCCACCAAACCCAGATTCATCTGTCGAACTTCAAGATGGTGAAGTGTGAGAGGACGCGTTTCCACTGCCAAAGAGTCCAATGGTGGCGAACTTTACACAACTCCAGTCGGCGCTTGGCATTGCGCAAGGTGATCTTAGGCTTGTGTGAGGCTGCTCGGTCATGGAAACCCATTTCATGAAGCTCCCGACGAACAGTTCTTGTGCTGACGTTGCAGAGGGCGGTTTGGAACTCAGTAGTGAGTGCTGCAACCGAGGACAGTCCCGTTCTGTGAGCTTTTGTGGCCTACCACTGTTGCTCCTGGAAGTTTCCACTTCACAATAACAGCACTTCCAGTTGATCGGGGAATCTTTAGCAGGGCAGAAATCTGACGAACTAACTTGTTGGAAAGGTGGCATCCTATGACGATGCCATGTTGAATGTCACTGAGCTCTTCAGTAAGGCCATTCTACTGTCAATGTCTGTCTATGGAGATTGCATGGCTGTGTGCTCGATTTTATACACCTGTCAGCAATAGGTGGGGCTGAAATAGCCGAATCCACTAATTTGAATGGGTGTCCGCATTCTTTTGTATAGATAGTGTATATAGAGAAAATCCATGAGACAGATGCATTCGTGTAGGCCTGTTGATTTGAGGTCATTACAATGGATATATTATATTCCTGTCTGCATTATTCTCTAGCCTTTACCTGAAGTTGTATAATACCTTTGAACACACTGTGCTGCTTTCAGCTGATTTAATGTCTACCAAACACCCCAACAGCATCTGAAATGGCAAAAAAGAGTTATGTCCGCGTCTGTGTGTGTGTGTGTGTGTGGGTGGCATGGGTACACTCCACAAAGATGTAGTGACACAGTGATGAAGCCTGTTCCTACCAAGGAGGTGGAAATCCAGCAACACTGCTGACCCCCCCCCCCCAACTCCCGCCCTGACCTCTGTCCCCCCCCACTCCACCCAACTCCCGCCCTGCCCTCTGTCCCCCCCACTCCACCCAACTCCCGCCCTGCCCTCTGTCCCCCCCCACTCCACCCAACTCCCACCCTGCCCTCTGTCCCCCCCCACTCCACCCAACTCCCACCCTGCCCTCTGTCCCCCCCACTCCACCCAACTCCCGCCCTGCCCCCAACCCCAACCCCCGCACAGTAACTACCCTATCTTCTGTTACATACGCCCAGTCCCAAGCATCTATGTCTTCATGATGTCAAAGAGCCCCGGTCTAATGGGAAACGCACCCTCCCAGGCCCATCCAGCAGAGCCATTTAAGCCCACTTTGATTAAATGTCAGGAAGAAGGTGACTCCACAGCCGGGGAAAGTGAGGGACAGTCATGGAGAGGCTTAAGATTGGCTCAGTAAATGATGAAGGAAATTCATTTACATGGTAATAATGAAAGTGCGTGTTGAGCCAGCAGTAGAAGGGAAAATGGCACATGTGGTTTTCACAGTACAAATCATGTCTCCTTTCAAGTTATACACAAAGGCGGATAAATTAGAGGAAACCACAGATTCCGCAGATGCAGATTACTGATACACACATATGCACAGCCCACACACACACACACACACACACACACACACACACACACACACACACACACACACACACACACACACACACACACACACACACACACACACACATATACACACGGTTGAAGTTGAAGCGTAGGCAGATATTTTTGCCACCTAATCCTACCCTACAAGTTCTTGGTTCCTTCCTACATGAGAATTGGCTTGTCTTCTCTTTAATCTATTTCAGGCACGCATGGTTCCCTAATGACAGTGGCTGTGGTGACCTCACTCAACAGTGCCCACACACACACACCATTATATTCCTGCTCTGTGACAAGCTCTGTGACTCTCCCTGCCTGGTGCAGAGGTGGACATCCAGCCACAGATAGATATTGAAGAAGTCTTTCTTTACATGCATACGATCAGTTATTAATGGGTGACTGTGCGTGGCCGCGGCTGCCATGCAGAGTGATATACGTGGCATTGTGTTGCTGTTTTTATACAATGTTCTATCAGTCCATTACTGCGCTCCCCTGGACCTCCCGCAGCCCATTAATCGCCCTTGTCTCCTAGATGTCAGCCACCACATCCTTCTCCCTAGCGTGGCATGGGTCGTAAATCTGACCGCCTTCACACGCGTGCACTCACAGGCCTCCCCTAAACAGCAGCCCTCCAACCCCACCCCTCCGTTCAAGAGCAAACGAATTAATCATTATCATTACACAGCGCCATCACCACATTGCTTTCATGATCACATGGGGCCACCAGCGCACGAGCCATGTATTGGTCATACACACAGAGATCCTATTAAATTAGAGGGGCTTTGTCATAATCCCTCAAAGTTCCAGAATGGGGTGAAAATGGCAGCCATATTGGTCAGGGAGTAATCGAAACCAGTCTAATTCGAATGAATGGCCGTTGAGGTATATCTTGATTTTACTTATGCAGGAAAATAAAAGTGAGGCATGTAATATATCAGAAATTGTGTAATGGAATTATTGTCAACCTAAAATAGTCACTACTAAAAGCTGAGTTTCCTATGGGAACACGTGGAGTGGAAGTAAAACTTTGTTCTGGTCTTTTGTGGGAGTTAAAACTGCGTTAAAGGAATTCCTGGAGTGGGTTACTCAAAGAAAATGACGCTGAAGAGTGGATCTAAAGATGGAATTTAAAACCCTGGTCTGTATTTTTTTACATTTTATTTTGTATGATTCTTCAGTCTAATGGTACTGATATAGCTTGTTATTACATACATACATTTTATATGGGTTTTATACAAATGCTCTTTATAAATAGCCTCTAAAATATGTGTAAACAGACCATAAATGCCAAAATTGTAGTTTTCTTGGAAGGTTGTGAGTGCTATTATATGATACAATATCAGTACTTGTTGCATTTACAACTATCATCAGCTGATTTCAACCAGTGAATGTTGAAATATTTACTGTTAATTTGAAAACTGTAAAACTGTCTGGCTAGATAGCTAGCTAACGAACATGCAGTGCAGATAAACTCTTCAAATTCATTATTTCCATTCTAGTATTCTAATATCTAATTCTATGCTTATACATCACCAACCTGTTGGAAGGAATTATACAATGTTCCTCTATGGTCATCAGCTTCTGACTGCTGTCAAGGTGGGCACCACCCCTCGGTTCCCTCCCCTCTTTTACTGCCACTGTCATCAAGGCTTTCAATCATCATCATCATCATCATCACCAGAACTACCATGGGGTTGATCAGTCACAATCGGACCAGACTAGGCTGAGGAGACCAGTGGAGGGAATGGTATTCTGCTGTATCTTAGTGTGGATTTGCAAGTACTGTATGTGTCAGATACAGGAAGAGAGAGAAAGAGATACAGTATATAACCTAAACAGGAAAGATATACAGTATATAGCCTAAACAGGAAGGATATACAGTATATAGCCTAAACAGGAAGGATATACAGTATATAGCCTAAACAGGAAGGATATAAAGTATATAGCCTAAACAGGAAGTAAATGCAGTGTATAGCCTAAACAGGAAGGATATACAGTATATAGCCTAAACAGGAAGGATATACAGTACAGTATATAGCCTAAACAGGAAGGATATACAGTATATAGCTTAAACAGGAAGTATATGCAGTATATAGCCTAAACGGGAAGGGTATACAGTATATAGCCTAAACAGGAAGTATATGCAGTATATAGCCTAAACAGGAAGGATATACAGTATATAGCCTAATCAGGAAGGATATGCAGTATATAGCCTAAACAGGAAGGATATACAGTACAGTATATAGCCTAAACAGGAAGTATATGCAGTATATAGCCTAAACAGGAAGTAAATGCAGTATATAGCCTAAACAGGAAGGGTATACAGAATATAGCCTAAACAGGAAGGATATACAGTATATAGCCTAAACAGGAAGGATATACAGTATATAGCCTAAACAGGAAGGATATACAGTATATAGCCTAAACAGGAAGGGTATACAGTATATAGCCTAAACAGGAAGGATATACAGTATATAGCCTAAACAGGAAGTATATACATTATATAGCCAAATCAGGAAGGATATGCAGTATATAGCCTAAACAGGAAGTATATACAGTATATAGACTAAACAGGAAGATATGCAATTAGAGTTAATAACTCTTCATTCTTTTTGCCACCACATAAATAACCTTCTGAATCTCGCCTCTGTTTGGACAGCATGCAACACGCCTCTTTTCCTACTCCACTGCTGGTCCAGTAGTCATCTAAATGGTCTGGAAAGGACAGGGCTGCAAGTCTGGTTCCATGTCTAACCCTGTAAGTGACATTTCAGGACGGAACCAGCTTCCTTCACACTCCATCACTCCTTATTGCAAGTAAAATCCTTCCCGTTCAGACAATCGCTCATTAATCCTAAATGATTTGGTGTAAAGCCACAAGCTAATTAAGCGTTCTCTATTCAGTATACTATATAATAGTACTAGAAGTGTTGGTGTTTTGCTGCAGTTGAAAGGGAACTCATGTTGATTCTCTCATTGTCTATTACATTTACTTTTGGCTGGCAGAAATCCCCTTTCTTTCCATGCAGATGTTTTTTGTTCACCAGAGTAAAGGGCAAATGGTTAGTGGTGTTTTATAAAGGGAAGACAGCAGCTTCCTCCTCCTGGAGATGTTATTGGACTAACTGGATATTTATCAGGAAGTCAGAGTAAACAACAACATGAAGTGAATATCAAATACATGGTTTAGCATTCCCAAATCGATTTCACTTAACTTGAACCAATTCCAATTCAAAAGCTGTTGTGTTGGAGCGATGTTGTGGAAATAGCAGTGATTATGTATTGTGCATTTGAGCCATGTTGCCCTTGGCACGTAAAGCTACACTCAATGTCTTTATTCTCTCCTCTGATTAATGTTGTGACATTTGCCTTTTCCTCACAATCCAAGGGGGCCATGGTGGAGCAGAGTTTAGAGCAGGAGGAAGTCTGCTTGGAAATCAGTATGCTCTGCTGCCCTGCACATCAACAGCCAGCACAGTCACCCAGGCCTATGTCCACACACACACACACACACACACACACACACACACACACACACACACACACACACACACACACACACCACACACACACACACACACACACACACACACACACACACACACGCGCGCGCGCACAGACATGGACGCAAGTACAAACGCGTGCACATGCACTCACGTATGCACACGTGCACACGAACCACGAAGGACATGTGCACACACACACACACACAAACCTAGGCTTCCTTTGGGAAGTGGATTGAAAGAAAAATAATCCTCTTCACTTTTTCTTCTCTTGAGAGACATTCATCAATGTGACAATGGCCATGATGTTCACAGTGGGGCTTTGCCCTTCTTCTCACTGTGTTGCTATATGCTATGTACTGGTAACTGCCAAAATAAAGGAAAACACTTGAAGCTGTTCTAGTGGTTCGTGGTGGCCCAAAGCCCTATTAAGACACTATGTTGATGTTTCCTTTATTTTGGCATTTACCTGTATGTTTGCGGCTGCTATCAGGTGCCAGTGTGCACAGTCCAGTATGGTTTGCCATCCCTTGATACATCCCTTGGTATGCAACAAGTATCTGGTCACAGATCTAAGATTTGATGTAAAATCACTTGTTATTGCCCAGCTGAGGAACATTATGAGACAAATGATTAAGCTCACTGATTAAGGCGTGATTGAATGTCAGTAGAAAGTTATTTTTTGTTTATTTAATTTAAAATTCAGGGTATTCGAACACCTTTAAAAGCACATTTGTATGTTTGAAAACTATTTGTTGATTATTCATAATATTTTGATTAATAATTTGTTGTGAATATATGGGTGAGCTCACGCCCATAAGTAAATTAATTCCATTCATATGTTTTCATTATTGGACCGTTTGAAAAGCTGATGGTTTTAGAGGTACTCTTTACCATTTAATACTGCCACAGGTAAGATATGCTTTAAAGTAACTGTCCAGTGAAAATCTCACTTTTAAAAGTTTGTATTCTGTTAACTCATATTCGTACCCAACTCATATGTAACTCATATTCAAACCCAAATAATGTGGTTGACTTGTCCTATACTTGTATTTGTGGCCAAAGCATACATTGGAGAAGAAACCCCACCTCAAACTTGTATCTCAAACAGACCATTTCAAAGTACTTGCTATTTCCTCAAAGAGGATGATGTTATCCTCCTGAGGAGGATGAGCTGGTCAATCAGCCGTCTATTCACATGAATATTTTTATTGACGTTGACACCATTCTGTTGTTGGGGTACGCCCACTCAATCTCAACACAGAAAAGCTGCTTTTTAACCTACTTAATTAACACTTTTTGTAAGAAAAACTATTTTACTCATATTGTAATTAATTATAGGTCATATTTCATAGAAATCTGGAAACACTAGACAATTACTTTAATGTGTTTTAAAGCCTCCTCCTTGAAATTTGTTTCTATGGCAACTCAGTTCCGGGGCCAAGATAAAAGAGCAAATATTATGTGTTTGCGGAGGATTGGAGACAAAGTGATTGCATTGCTGATGGTTGGGAGGGAGATGTGTCTTGTAAAAGTCCTGACGGTGTTCGCAGGGCTTTGAAGTCATTGTTTTTACCAGGCTGTCGTTTGATCATATCCCTGTAAACTCTGATATTTAATAGTAGAATGATCATTCTACTATACAACCGGTAAGACATAACACCACAATCACAGAGGGATCGATGATATATGACACCCAGAATGGCACTGCAATGGATAGCAGTTGTTTTACGGGCTCCTGACCAATTTTGCTATTTGATTATATATTTTTTTGTTGAGCTAAACTTTTGGTTGTACATAATGTTTCCGCCATCTTTTCCTATGACCGAAAAGAGCTTCTAGACATCAGAACAGCGATCACTAACCTTGATTTGGATGAAGATTTCTACTTCAACGAGTCAGAGGCTCGGGACATACTGCTCAACCTGGAACAGGCCCTAATCCCCGAGACTTGGATAAGAAGAAGGCGGAGTAAGAGAGGTCGACGTGTGGGCACCCTGACAAAACTAAGTCTGGGAGTACATAAACCGCCTCTACCCTCCGTTCTACTGACGAACTTTCAATCACTGGAAAACAACCTGGATGAGCGCCGTTCGAGACTATCCTATCAACAGGACCTGAAGAACTGTAATATCCTATGATTCTCAGAGTCATGGCTGATGAAGGACATGGATAATATACTGTACATCTAGCTGGTTTTTCTATGCATCGGCAGAACAGAAGGGAGTAGGTGTGTGTCTTTTTGTTAACAACTCTAATATTAAGGAAGTCTCAAGGTTCTGCTTGCCGGAGTTAGAATACCTCATGATAATCTCATGATAATCCATACTATTTTGAGTTTTCATCTATATTTTTTGTAGCTATCTATTTACCACCACACACCGATGCTGGCTCTAAGACCGCATTCAACGAGCTGTATAAGGCCATAAGTAAGCAAGAAAATGTTCAAAGGCGACGCTTCTAGTGGCCGGTGATTTTAATGCAGGAAAACTGAAATCTGTTTTGCCAAAATTCTACCAGCATGTCACTTGTGCAACTAGATGCAAAAAAACTCTAGATCACCTTTACTTCACACACAGAAACACAGATTTGCCCTCCATTTGGCAAATCTGACCATAACTCTAACCTATGTCATCCAAAAAGTTATACTTTTGACTCATCTGTCTATAGAACGTTCTTCAAAGAGTGTTGATAATCATCCAGGTGCTTCCAGGTGCTTTTGACAAACTTGCGTCAATGATTTGGATTGTCTGTCGAAAACCAAACACTGCATTCCACAGTAAGAACCTCATACCAACGGTCAAGCATGGTGGTGGTAGTGTGATGGTTTGGGGATGCTTTGCTGTCTCAGGACCTGGACGACTTGCCTTAATAGAAGGAACCATAAATTCTGCTCTTTATCAGAATGTCAGGCCATCTGTCTGTGAGCTGAAACTAAAGTGCAGCTGGGTCACGCAGCAAGACAATGATCCAAAACACGCAATCAAGTCTACATGAAAATGGTTAAAAACAACAAATTTGAAGTTTTGGAATGGCTTAGTCAAAGTCCAGACCTAATCTCAATAAAGATGTTGTGGCAGGACCTGCAATGAGTAGTTCATGCTTCAAAACCCACAAATGTCGCTGATTTAAAGCAGTTCTGCATGGACGAGTGGGCCAAAGCTCCTCCACAGCGATGTGAGAGACTGATCAACAACTACAGGACGTGTTTGGTTGCAATCATTGCAGCTAAAGGTGGCAGAACCAGTTATTGAGTGTAAGGGGGCAATTGCTTTTTCCCACAGGGGCATTGGGTGTTGCATAACTTTGTTAATTCAATAAATAAAATAAGTATACATTTTTGGGGGGTTGTTTGTAAACTCATATTGCTTTTATCTAATATTAGCTTATGGTTGAAGATCTGACAACATTTAATATAAAAAACTATTCAAAGATAGAGAAAATCAGAAGGGGCAAATACTTTTTCACTGCACTGTAGTGCTGTTCATTGACAACAGCTCAGCGTTCAACACCATAGTACCCTCCAAGCTCATCACCAAGCTAAGGACCCTGGGACTGAACACTTCCTTCTGCAACTGGCTCCTGGACTTCCTGATGGGCCGCCCCCAGGTGGTGAGGGTAGGCAACATTGGGGCCCCTCAGAGGTGTGTGCTTAGCTCCCTCCTGTACTCCATGTTCACCCATGACTGTGTGGCCGCACACAACTCCAATACCATCATTAAGTTTGCTGACAACACAATGGTGGTAGGCCTATTCACCGATAACAATGAGGCAGCCTATAGAGAGGAGTTCAGAGACCTGCCAGTGTGGTTCGTGGACTACAGGAAACGGAGGGCTGAGCACGCCCCCATTCACATTGATGGGGCTGTATTGGAGGGTGGGTCGAGGGCTTCAAGTTCCTCAGTGTCCACATCACAAAGGATCTATCATGGTCCATACACACCAACGCAGTGATGAAGAGGGCACGACCACACCTGTTCCCCCTCAGGAGACTGAAAAGATTTGGCATGGGCCCTCAGATCCTCAAAAGGTTATACAGCACTTGATATTTCTTAACTGCTTGGATTCCGAATGGCCCAGTACATCACAGTACATCACAGTTGGTGATGTACTGTATTGTTGGGAAGGGCCTGAAAGTAAGCGTTTCACTGTTAGTCTACATCATTTGTTAATGAAGTATGTGATTAATAACATTTGATTTGACTGATATTGTTGCAAGGTATAGGCCTATGCCTGTGGCTCTCAAAGGGATAGGTATTCTATTCTTTGTTCTGTTTTTAGGTCTTAGTAGCATTGTGGAAAATGTTTCTTTAGATTCACCCTAAACCACGAGCCTCACCAGTAATATAATCTTAATAGATGAAGGAATGCGTCTTGTATTTTAACATTTGTTGCCACTCTGTGTTTTTGTTGGTCTTTTCTCATTGATATTGCACGGCATTTAATAACATTTACTCCATAAGAAAGTAAAAGCAAGTAAAACAAGACAAGTAAAACAAGACAACGCACCAAACAATTCTACAGTCACTTGATGTGTTTAAGGTAGTTAAGTGCACCCTACAGTCACAGGGTATGAAGCATCAACAGTCAGGTGGACTTCAGGTACAAAAAGGTGGCATCAATTTATAGGTGCAGAAAATGAGTGTCTATAACTTTCATGAAATCGGTAACTTGCTAGTAACAGATAACATTCATATACTGAAACTCACTTATAATACCTACAGTGGTAGCAATACATGGTTACAACATCTACAGAAGAGACAGGAATGCCAATGGGGGTGGTGTTGCTCTTTATATTCAGAATCATATTCCTGTAAAGCTTAGAGAGGATCGCATGTCAAATGTTGTTGAAGTAATATGGCTACAGGTTCACCTGCCTCACCTAAAACCTATTCTTGTGGGAAGTTGCTATAGACCACCAAGTGTTAACAGTCAGTATCTGGATAATATGTGTGAAATGCTTGATAATGTATTTGATATCAAAAGAGAGGTATATTTTCTGGGTGACCTAAATATTGACTGGCTTTCATCAAGCTGTCCACTCAAGAAAAAGCTTCAAATTGTAACCAGTGCCTGCAACCTGGTTCAGGTTATCAGTCAACCTACCAGGGTTTTTTCAAACCAGCACAGGAATGAAATCGTCAACATGTGTTGCTCACATCTTTACTAATGCTGCAGAAATCTGCTTTAAAGCAGCATCCACATCCATCGGATGTAGTGATCATAATATAGTAGCCATATAGTTGCCATATCTAGGAAAACCAAAGTTCCAAAGGCTGGGCCTAATATAGTGTATAGGAGATCATACAAGAGGTTTTGTAGTGATTCATATTTATTTATTTATTTTTATATAACTAGGCAAGTCAGTTAAGAACAAATTGTTATTTACAATGACGGCCTACCCCGGCCAAATTGTGCACCGCCCTATGGGACTCCCAATCATGGCCGGTTGTGATACAGTCTGGAATCGAACCAGGGTCTGTAGTGATGCCTCTAGCACACAGATGCAGTGCCTTGGACCGCTGCGCCACTCGGGAGCCCCGATGTTGAAGATGTAAAGAATATTTGCTGGTCTGTGCTGTGTAATGAGGATCAACCAGACGCTGCACTTGACGCATTTATTACATTGCTTATTCCAATTACTAATAAGCACGCACTCATTAAGGAAATGACTGTAAAACTGTTAAATCCCCATGGATTGATGAGGATTTGAAAAATTGTATGTTTGAGAGGGATGAGGCAAAAGGTATAGCATATAAGTCTGGCTGCACAGCCCATTGGCAAAGGTACTGTAAATTGAGAAAGCATGTGACTAAACTAAACAAAAAGAATAAACTACACTATGAAACAAAGCGAAATTGATATAAAGTGATAACAGAAAAAGCTTTGGAACATGTTAAATGACATTTTGGGCAAAAAGGCAAACAGAGCTCCATCATTCATTGAATCAGATGGCTCATTCATCACAAAACTCACTGATATTGCCAACTACTTTCATGATGTTTTCATTGGCAAGATTAGCAAACTTAGACATGAGATGCCAAGAACAAATTCTGAACATGCATAACTGACTTAATTATGAAAGACAAGCGTTATAATTTTGAATTCTGTAAAGTGAGTGTGGAAGAGGTGAAAAAATATTGTTGTCTGTCAACAATGACAAGCCATCTGGGTCTGACAACTTGGATGGAAAATGACTTTGGATGATAGCAAACTATATTGCCATTCT
Source organism: Salmo salar (assembly GCF_965601325.2). Lineage (NCBI taxonomy): Eukaryota > Metazoa > Chordata > Actinopteri > Salmoniformes > Salmonidae > Salmo > Salmo salar. The sequence goes on from NC_138314.1 coordinate 39,234,893, forward strand.
CTTCAATCTAAGCCTACAGAAAAGTGTGTGCCCTCAGGCCTGGAGGGAAGCAAAAGTCATTCCTCTACCCAAGAATAGCAAAGCACCCTTTACTGTCTGAAACAGCCGACCAATCAGCTTGTTACCAACCCTTAGTAAACTTTTGGAGAAAAACATTATTTTACCACATGCTATTTCACAATAAACAGATGAACAACATACTTTCAACATGCTTATAGGGAAGGGCATTGAACACGCACAACACTTACACAAATGACTGATGATTGGCTGAAAGAAAATTATAATAAGAAGATTGTGGGAGTTGTTTTGTTAGACTTCAGTGCAGCTTTTAACATTATCAATCATAATGTGCTGCTGGAAAAACATATGTGTTATAGCTTTACCTCCCCTGCTATATCGTGGATCGAGAGTTGCCTGTCTAGCAGAACACAGAGGGTGGTCTTTAATGGAAGCCTCTCCAACATAATCCAGGTAGTGTCAGACATTCCCCAGGGCAGCACTCTAGGCCCCTTACTTTTTTCAATCTTTACTAATGACCTGCCACTGGCGCTGAGTGAAGCCTGTGTGTCTATGTATGCTAATGACTCAACACTATACATATCAGCTACCAAAGCGAGTGAAATCACTGCAACACTTAACAAAGATCTGCAGTCAGTTTCAGAATGGGTGTCAAGAAATAAGCTAGTCATAAATATTAAAAAAGTTAAAAGATTGTATTTGGGACAAATCATTCACTAAACCCTAAACCTCAACTAAATATTTTATTGAATAATGTGGACATTGAGCAAGTTGAGGAGACTAAACTGCTTAGTCATAAAAATATTGATGCAATGGTAGCTAAGATGGGGAGAGGTATGTCAATAACATAGCACTGCTCTGCTTTCTTGACTTTGCTATCAACAAAACAAGTCACACAGACCCTATTTCGGTCGCACTTGGACTACTGCCCAGTCATATCATGAAGTGCCACAAAGAGGGACATTACAGCAAATTACAGCTGGCTCAGAACAGAGCAGCACGGCTGGCCCGTAAATGTACACCAAGAGGTAACATCAATAAAATACATGTCAATCTCTCCTGGCTCAAAGAAGAGGAGACATTGACTGCGTCACTATTTGCGTTTGTGAGAGGTATTGACGTGTTGAAAGCACCGAGCTGTCTGTTTAAACAACTAGCACACAGCTCAGACACCCATGCATATCCCACAAGACATGCCACCAGAGGACTATTCACAGTCCCCAAGTGCATAACAAACTATGGGAAGCACACAGTACTTTATAGAGCAGGGGTGGGCAATTCCAGTCCTAGGGGGATTGATTGGTGTCACAGTTTTGCCCCAGCCCCAGCTAACACACCTGACTCCAATAATCACCTAATTATGATCTTCAGTTTAGAATGTAATTTGATTCATCAGCTGTGTTTGGTAGGGATGGAGAAGAAGTGTGACACCAACCAGGCCCCCGAGGACTGGAGCTGCCCACCCCTGACATAGAGCCATGACTACATTGAACATTACTCCACATCAAGTAACTCATGCAAACAGTACAATCAGGTTTAAAATAAAACAGATCAAACTCCACACACACAGGCACACACACATACGCACACACATGATAACACATGGAATCTACACACAAGTACATTGTATTATTGTTATATTGCTGTATTATGGATTTTGTATTGGTAGAGTGGTGTGTAATAATGTGTTGTATTGTAGATATGGTAGAGTAGTGTGTAATAATGTATTGTATTGTAGATATGTAGTGGTAGAGTAGTGTGTAATAATGTATTGTATTGTAGATATGTAGTGGTAGAGTAGTGTGTAATAATGTGTTGTATTGTAGATATGTAGTGGTAGAGTAGTGTGTAATAATGTGTTGTATTGTAGATATGTAGTGGTAGAGTAGTGTGTAATAATGTGTTGTATTGTAGATATGGTAGAGTAGTGTGTAATAATGTGTTGTATTGTAGATATGTAGTGGTAGAGTAGTGTATAATAATGTGTTGTATTGTAGATATGGTAGAGTAGTGTGTAATAATGTGTTGTATTGTAGATATGGTAGAGTAGTGTGTAATAATGTGTTGTATTGTAGATATGGTAGAGTAGTGTGTAATAATGTGTTGTATTGTAGATATGGTAGAGTAGTGTGTAATAATGTGTTGTATTGTATATATGTTGTGGTAGAGTAGTGAGTAATAATGTGTTGTATTGTAGATATGTAGTGGTAGAGTAGTGTGTAATAATGTGTTGAATTGTAGATATGGTAGAGTAGTGTGTAATAATGTGTTGTATTGTATATATGTTGTGGTAGAGTAGTGTGTAATAATGTGTTGTATTGTAGATATGTAGTCGTAGAGTAGTGTGTAATAATGTGTTGTATTGTAGATATGTAGTGGTAGAGTAGTGTGTAATAATGTGTTGTATTGTAGATATGGTAGAGTAGTGTGTAATAATGTGTTGTATTGTAGATATGTAGTGGTAGAGTAGTGTGTAATAATGTGTTGTATTGTAGATATGTAGTGGTAGAGTAGTGTGTAATAATGTGTTGTATTGTAGATATGTAGTGGTAGAGTAGTGTGTAATAATGTATTGTATTGTAGATATGTAGTGGTAGAGTAGTGTGTAATAATGTGTGGTATTGTAGATATGGTAGAGTAGTGTGTAATAATGTGTTGTATTGTAGATATGTAGTGGTAGAGTAGTGTGTAATAATGTGTTGTATTGTAGATATGGTAGAGTAGTGTGTAATAATGTGTTGTATTGTAGATATGGTAGAGTAGTGTGTAATAATGTGTTGTATTGTAGATATGTAGTGGTAGACTAGTGTGTAATAATGTGTTGTATTGTAGATATGTAGTGGTAGAGTAGTGTGTAATAATGTGTTGTATTGTAGATATGTAGTGGTAGAGTAGTGTGTAATAATGTATTGTATTGTAGATATGTAGTGGTAGAGTAGTGTGTAATAATGTGTTGTATTGTAGATATGTAGTGGTAGAGTAGTGTGTAATAATGTGTTGTATTGTAGATATGTAGTGGTAGAGTAGTGTGTAATAATGTGTTGTATTGTAGATATGTAGTGGTAGAGTAGTGTATAATAATGTGTTGTATTGTAGATATGGTAGAGTAGTGTGTAATAATGTGTTGTATTGTAGATATCTAGTGGTAGAGTAGTGTGTAATAATGTGTTGTATTGTAGATATGTAGTGGTAGAGTAGTGTGTAATAATGTGTTGTATTGTAGATATGGTAGAGTAGTGTGTAATAATGTGTTGTATTGTAGATATGGTAGAGTAGTGTGTAATAATGTGTTGTATTGTAGATATGGTAGAGTAGTGTGTAGTAATGTGTTGTATTGTAGATATGTAGTGGTAGAGTAGTGTGTAATAATGTGTTGTATTGTAGATATGTAGTGGTAGAGTAGTGTGTAATGATGTGTTGTATTGTAGATATGGTAGAGTAGTGTGTAATAATGTGTTGTATTGTAGATATGTAGTGGTAGAGTAGTGTGTAATAATGTGTTGAATTGTAGATATGTAGTGGTAGAGTAGTGTGTAATAATGTGTTGTATTGTAGATATGGTAGAGTAGTGTATAATAATGTATTGTATTGTAGATATGTAGTGGTAGAGTAGTGTGTAATAATGTGTTGTATTGTAGCTATGGTAGAGTAGTGTGTAATAATGTGTTGTATTGTAGAGATGTAGTGGTAGAGTAGTGTGTAATAATGTGTTGTATTGTAGATATGGTAGAGTAGTGTGTAATAATGTGTTGTATTGTAGATATGTAGTGGTAGAGTAGTGTGTAATAATGTGTTGTATTGTAGATATGGTAGAGTAGTGTGTAATAATGTGTTGTATTGTAGATATGGTAGAGTAGTGTGTAATAATGTGTTGTATTGTAGATATGTAGTGGTAGAGTAGTGTGTAATAATGTGTTGTGTGATGTGTACTGTTGTGTACTGTTTTATTTTGTGATGTAATCGCCTTAATCTTGTTTGGACCCCAGGAAGAGTAGCTGCTGCCTGTGAGGAACTAATGGCAGACCGTAGTAAATACAAATACAAATACAAGGACTGACTTTGTCCCTCAATGTGTTTTAGAGTTCATAATGGATGTTACCTGTGTTGCTGTAATTTCTGTTTCAATGGTCGATGTAGTTTCCCACAGTCCTAGCACCATTTACTTGATCATGTGATAGGTCAGCGAAGAGTGTGAACAAATATCACACTGACCTGCACTCGGCCTCAAAATGTGAGCGTAGCTCCAAATTGGTCAGTTTACTGTATGAATCACCAATCCGTATCATACAAACCATCTATTTCTAAATGAGGACTATTTGCTGGTCAGGAAAATGCATTTAGCATTGCTTCAGTGAGCAGTTTTAAACAGTTACTTGCTGCAGGCAACAACCAGAGAGGAAATGCATGGCCAGAAGAAGATATATATATATATATATATATATATATATATATACACTGCTCAAAAAAATTAAGGGAACACTAAAATAACACATCCTAGATCTGAATGAATGAAATAATCTTATTAAATACTTTTATCTTTCCATAGTTGAATGTGCTGACAACAAAATCACACAAAAATAATCAATGGAAATCCAATTTATCAACCCATGGCGGTCTGGATTTGGAGTCACACTCAAAATTAAAGTGGAAAACCACACTACAGGCTGATCCAACTTTGATGTAATGTCCTTAAAACAAGTCAAAATGAGGCTCAGTAGTGTGTGTGGCCTCCACGTGCCTGTATGACCTCCCTACAACGCCTGGGCATGCTCCTGATGAGGTGGCGGATGGTCTCCTGAGGGATCTCCTCCCAGATCTGGACTAAAGCATCCGCCAACTCCTGGACAGTCTGTGGTGCAACGTGGCGTTGGTGGATGGAGCGAGACATGATGTCCCAGATGTGCTCAATTGGATTCAGGTCTGGGGAACAGGCGGGCCAGTCCATAGCATCAATGCCTTCCTCTTGCAGGAACTGCTGACACACTCCAGCCACATGAGGTCTAGGATTGTCTTGCATTAGGAAGAACCCAGGGCCAACCGCACCAGCATATGGTCTCACAAGGGGTCTGAGGATCTCATCTCGGTACCTAATGGCAGTCAGGCTACCTCTGGTGAGCACATGGATGGCTGTGCGGCCCCCCAAAGAAATGCCACCCCACACCATGACTGACCCACCGCCAAACCGGTCATGCTGGAGGATGTTGCAGGCAGCAGAACGTTCTCCACGGCGTCTCCAGACTGTCACGTCTGTCACATGTGCTCAGTGTGAACCTGCTTTCATCTGTGAAGAGCACAGGGCACCAGTGGTGAATTTGCCAATCTTGGTGTTCTCTGGCAAATGCCAAACGTCCTGCACGGTGTTGGGCTGTAAGCACAACCCCCACCTGTGGACGTTGGGCCCTCATACCACCCTCATGGAGTCTGTTTCTGACCGTTTGAGCAGACACATGCACATTTGTGGCCTGCTGGAGGTCATTTTGCAGGGCTCTGGCAGTGCTCCTCCTGCTCCTCCTTGCACAAAGGCGGAGGTAGCGGTCCTGCTGCTGGGTTGTTGCCCTCCTACGGCCTCCTCCACGTCTCCTGATGTACTGGCCTGTCTCCTGGTAGCGCCTCCATGCTCTGGACACTACGCTGACAGACACAGCAAACCTTCTTGCCACAGCTCGCATTGATGTGCCATCCTGGATGAGCTGCACTACCTGAGCCACTTGTGTGGGTTGTAGACTCCGTCTCATGCTACCACTAGAGTGAAAGCACCGCCAGCATTCAAAAGTGACCAAAACATCAGCCAGGAAGCATAGGAACTGAGAAGTGGTCTGTGGTTACCACCTGCAGAACCACTCCTTTATTGGGGGTGTCTTGCTAATTGCCTATAATTTCCACCTGTTGTCTATTCCATTTGCGCAACTGCATGTGAAATTTATTGTCAATCAGTGTTGCTTCCTAAGTGGACAGTATATATATAGTATATATATATTTATATATATATATATATATATATATATAAAAGCTGCAGGTGGTAATCTGCTGGATTTATTCGGATTCCTGCACCATGTAGGTGGGTTGTTTCCTGTATTGTATACATCCATTGACTCTGGCATACCTTCCTTTTCCTCTCAACGTTAACAGTGAAGAGGCGACCCCGGGATACTGGCCTTCTAGGCAGAGTTGCAAAGAAAAAGCCATATCTCAGGCTGGCCAATAAAAAGAAAAGATTAAGATGAGCAAAAGAACACAGGACAGAGGAACTCTGTCTAGAAGGCCAGCATCCCGGGGTCGCCTCTTCACTGTTGACGTTGTGACTGGTGTTTTGCGGGTACTATTTAATGAAGCTGCCAGTTTAGGACTTGTGAGGCATCTGTTTCTCAAACTAGACACTCTAATGTACTTGTCCTCTTGCTCAGTTGTGCACCGAGGCCTCCCACTCCTCTTTCTATTCTGGTTAGAGCCAGTTTGCGCTGTTCTGTGAAGGGAGTAATACACAGCTTTGTACGAGATCTTCCGTTTCTTGGTAATTTCTCGCATGGAATAGCCTTCATTTCTCAGAACAAAAATAGACTGACGTGTTTCAGAAGAAAGTTATTTGTTTCTGGCCATTTTGAGCCTGTAATTGAACCCACAAATGCTGATGCTCCAGACTCAACTAGTCTAAAGAAGGCCAGTTTTATTGCTTCTTTAATCAGAAGAAACGTTTTCAGCTGTGCTAACATAATTGCAAAAGGATTTTCTAATAATCAATTAGCCTTTTAAAATGATCAACTTGGATTAGCTAACACAACGTTCCATTGTAACACAGGAGTGATGGTTGCTGATAATGGGCCTCTGTACGGCTATGTAGATATTCAGATATTTCCAGCTACAATAGTAATTTACAACAAAACAAGGACATTTCTAAGTGACTCCAAACTTTTGAATGGTAGTGTATATTGGTTCCATTGATTTCTATTGGTTCTTTTGATTTCTATTGGTTCTATTGGTTCTTTTGATTTCTATTGGTTCTATTGGTTCTTTTGATTTCTGTTGGTTCTTTTGATTTCTATTGGTTATTTTGGTTCTTTTGATTTCTATTGGTTCTTTTGATTTCTATTGGTTCTATTGGTTCTTTTGATTTCTATTGGTTCTATTGGTTCTTTTGATTTCTATTGGTTCTATTGGTTCTTTTGATTTCTATTGGTTCCATTGATTTCTATTGGTTCTTTTGATTTCTATTGGTTCTATTGGTTCTTTTGATTTCTATTGGTTCTATTGATTTCTATTGGTTCTATTGGTTCTATTGATTTCTATTGGTTCTATTGGTTCTATTGATTTCTATTGGTTCTATTGGTTCTATTGATTTCTATTGATTGTAGTTGCATATACAGTATGAGACCTAAGAGGCTCGCTTGATTCTTTCCTTAGTCACGATGATCACTTATCATTGTCGTTCCTCCCGCTTTCCTTCTTTCTCTCTCCTTCTCTCTTTGTACCCCCTGTCTCTCTCCTTCTCTCGCTCTCTCCTTCTCCCCCTCTCTCTCCATAGGGGCCATCTTTGATGAGTCTGCCAGGAAGGATGACGAGGTGTTCCGCATGGCCGTGGCGGACCTCAACCTCAACAACGAGATCCTGGAGACTGAGAAGATCACCATCTCTGTGGAGTTTGTGGATGGGAACAACCCTTTCCAGGCAGTCCAGGAAGGTAAGGACTTAACCTGCCCTCACCCTCACTCTCACCTCACCCTCACCCCTGAGGTGCCTTATTGCTATTATAAACTGGTTACCAATGTTATTAGAGCAGTAAAAATATTTTTGGGGCCATACCACGGCTGTCAGCCAATCAGCATTGAGGGCTCGAACCACCCAGTTTATAATAGGTTTTAAAGGTGTCCCCCAGAAAACAAAGATATGATTTCGCATTGGAAATATTTTGTAATGTTCGTTGAAGATTTAAGCACCTGAAAAGGGAGTCTATTGAATTCCACTGTACTTTACCGGTTATATGGTCAATCACCGTTGATATGCACTGTAGTATTCTGAATACTATCAGCTTTAATTAAAAGGGTCACCATTTTGGCTGATATCCTTCCAATATTTCTCAAAATATGTTTTAATACTATTATTACCCAAAACGCTATTAAGCTGGTATCATCGATGGCATTTGTATTCGGCGATATCTGCTAAAACATGCAGAGGTGTGGAGATACCTGCTAAAACATGCAGAGGTGTGGAGATACCTACTAAAACATGCAGAGGTGTGGCGATACCTACTAAAACATGCAGAGGTGTGGAGATACCTGCTAAAACATGCAGAGATGTGGAGATACCTACTAAAACATGCAGAGGTGTGGAGATACCTGCTAAAACATGCAGAGATGTGGAGATACCTGCAAAAACATGCAGAGGTGTGGAGATACCTGCTAAAACATGCAGAGGCATGTGGCACAAAATATAAATTAACGCCTCTCTAGAATGATATCATGATTTCATTGACCGATAATTTCTCCATTAGTTCATTACCCAATAGTTTATTTACCCAATATATTACTGGGAGCTTATAGCGTGTATAAATTATGACTCTCATTATTCCTACTCCATAGCCTAGAGTTTACTCGCTGTTAGTCTCCACTTCTACTAGCCAGCTCTTGCTTTTTACTAAACAAATAATATTACACACATAAAAACCTGTGTTCTACTGAACTGACCTCAGCTAAAAGAGACATATTTCCCAGAGTTTAAAATAGATCCCTTCCTTTACAACTGACATAAAACCACTGACGTAACAAGCTCCTAGCATCGTGTGATGTTGTCGTCGGTAATAACTCAACTCTTTTAGATCCCTAGCCTGGGAAATATGAACTCAAGGTGAAGTCTAGCTGGAACATGTTTACCTAATGGACACTAGTTATTTGTGGAGGGTGCCAGGTGTGCAGTGTATTGCCATCTAAGAGCCTAGTAGTTACTACTGCTGCTTTGGTTCAAGCCTCTCTGGGGCATCTGTACCTAAGATGCTCTATCGTCTTTGAAGTAGTGATATTACTGAATACATGATGTGTTCTGGCTCAGACTGGATGGTGATATTACTGAATACATGACATGTGTTCTGGGGTCAGACTGGATGGTGATATTACTGAATACATGACATGTGTTCTGGCTCAGACTGGATGGTGATATTACTGAATACATGACGTGTTCTGGCTCAGACTGGATGGTGATATTACTGAATACATGACGTGTTCTGGCTCAGACTGGATGGTGATATTACTGAATACATGACATGTGTTCTGGCTCAGACTGGATGGTGATATTACTGAATACATGACGTGTTCTGGCTCAGACTGGATGGTGATATTACTGAATACATGACATGTGTTCTGGGGTCAGACTGGATGGTGATATTACTGAATACATGACATGTGTTCTGGCTCAGACTGGATGGTGATATTACTGAATACATGACGTGTTCTGGCTCAGACTGGATGGTGATATTACTGAATACATGACGTGTTCTGGCTCAGACTGGATGGTGATATTACTGAATACATGACGTGTTCTGGCTCAGACTGGATGGTGATATTACTGAATACATGACATGTGTTCTGGGGTCAGACTGGATGGTGATATTACTGAATACATGATGTGTTCTGGCTCAGACTGGATGGTGATATTACTGAATACATGACGTGTTCTGGCTCAGACTGGATGGTGATATTACTGAATACATGACATGTGTTCTGGCTCAGACTGGATGGTGATATTACTGAATACATGACATGTGTTCTGGGGTCAGACTGGATGGTGATATTTCTGAATACATGACGTGTTCTGGCTCAGACTGGATGGTGATATTACTGAATACATGACATGTGTTCTGGCTCAGACTGGATGGTGATATTACTGAATACATGACATGTGTTCTGGCTCAGACTGGATGGTGATATTACTGAATACATGACATATTCTGGCTCAGACTGGATGGTGATATTACTGAATACATGACATGTGTTCTGGCTCAGACTGGATGGTGATATTACTGAATACATGACATATTCTGGCTCAGACTGGATGGTGATATTACTGAATACATGACATGTGTTCTGGGGTCAGACTGGATGGTGATATTACTGAATACATGACGTGTTCTGGCTCAGACTGGATGGTGATATTACTGAATACATGACGTGTTCTGGCTCAGACTGGATGGTGATATTACTGAATACATGACATGTGTTCTGGGGTCAGACTGGATGGTGATATTACTGAATACATGACATGTGTTCTGGGGTCAGACTGGATGGTGATATTACTGAATACATGACGCGTTCTGGCTCAGACTGGATGGTGATATTACTGAATACATGATGTGTTCTGGCTCAGACTGGATGGTGATATTACTGAATACATGATGTGTTCTGGCTCAGACTGGATGGTGATATTACTGAATACATGATGTGTTCTGGCTCAGACTGGATGGTGATATTACTGAATACATGACATGTGTTCTGGCTCAGACTGGATGGTGATATTACTGAATACATGACATGTGTTCTGGCTCAGACTGGATGGTGATATTACTGAATACATGACGTGTTCTGGCTCAGACTGGATGGTGATATTACTGAATACATGATGTGTTCTGGCTCAGACTGGATGGTGATATTACTGAATACATGACATGTGTTCTGGCTCAGACTGGATGGTGATATTACTGAATACATGACGTGTTCTGGCTCAGACTGGATGGTGATATTACTGAATACATGATGTGTTCTGGCTCAGACTGGATGGTGATATTACTGAATACATGACATGTGTTCTGGTGTCAGACTGGATGGTGATATTACTGAATACATGACATGTGTTCTGGGGTCAGACTGGATGGTGATATTACTGAATACATGACGTGTTCTGGCTCAGACTGGATGGTGATATTACTGAATACATGATGTGTTCTGGCTCAGACTGGATGGTGATATTACTGAATACATGACATGTGTTCTGGCTCAGACTGGATGGTGATATTACTGAATACATGACGTGTTCTGGCTCAGACTGGATGGTGATATTACTGAATACATGACATGTGTTCTGGGGTCAGACTGGATGGTGATATTACTGAATACATGACGTGTTCTGGCTCAGACTGGATGGTGATATTACTGAATACATGACGTGTTCTGGCTCAGACTGGATGGTGATATTACTGAATACATGACATGTGTTCTGGCTCAGACTGGATGGTGATATTACTGAATACATGACATGTGTTCTGGCTCAGACTGGATGGTGATATTACTGAATACATGACGTGTTCTGGCTCAGACTGGATGGTGATATTACTGAATACATGACGTGTTCTGGCTCAGACTGGATGGTGATATTACTGAATACATGACATGTGTTCTGGCTCAGACTGGATGGTGATATTACTGAATACATGACATGTGTTCTGGCTCAGACTGGATGGTGATATTACTGAATACATGACATATTCTGGCTCAGACTGGATGGTGATATTACTGAATACATGACATGTGTTCTGGCTCAGACTGGATGGTGATATTACTGAATACATGACGTGTTCTGGCTCAGACTGGATGGTGATATTACTGAATACATGATGTGTTCTGGCTCAGACTGGATGGTGATATTACTGAATACATGACATGTGTTCTGGCTCAGACTGGATGGTGATATTACTGAATACATGACGTGTTCTGGCTCAGACTGGATGGTGATATTTCTGAATACATGACATGTGTTCTGGCTCAGACTGGATGGTGATATTACTGAATACATGACATGTGTTCTGGGGTCAGACTGGATGGTGATATTACTGAATACATGACGTGTTCTGGCTCAGACTGGATGGTGATATTACTGAATACATGACATGTGTTCTGGGGTCAGACTGGATGGTGATATTACTGAATACATGACATGTGTTCTGGGGTCAGACTGGATGGTGATATTACTGAATACATGACATGTGTTCTGGCTCAGACTGGATGGTGATATTACTGAATACATGACGTGTTCTGGCTCAGACTGGATGGTGATATTACTGAATACATGACGTGTTCTGGCTCAGACTGGATGGTGATATTACTGAATACATGACATGTGTTCTGGCTCAGACTGGATGGTGATATTACTGAATACATGATGTGTTCTGGCTCAGACTGGATGGTGATATTACTGAATACATGACATGTGTTCTGGCTCAGACTGGATGGTGATATTACTGAATACATGACGTGTTCTGGCTCAGACTGGATGGTGATATTACTGAATACATGACGTGTTCTGGCTCAGACTGGATGGTGATATTACTGAATACATGACATGTGTTCTGGGCTCAGACTGGATGGTGATATTACTGAATACATGACATGTGTTCTGGCTCAGACTGGATGGTGATATTACTGAATACATGACGTGTTCTGGCTCAGACTGGATGGTGATATTACTGAATACATGACATGTGTTCTGGTGTCAGACTGGATGGTGATATTTCTGAATACATGACATGTGTTCTGGGGTCAGACTGGATGGTGATATTTCTGAATACATGACATGTGTTCTGGGGTCAGACTGGATGGTGATATTACTGAATACATGACATGTGTTCTGGGGTCAGACTGGATGGTGATATTACTGAATACATGACATGTGTTCTGGGGTCAGACTGGATGGTGATATTACTGAATACATGACATGTGTTCTGGGGTCAGACTGGATGGTGATATTTCTGAATACATGACATGTGTTCTGGGGTCAGACTGGATGGTGATATTACTGAATACATGACATGTGTTCTGGCTCAGACTGGATGGTGATATTACTGAATACATGATGTGTTCTGGGGTCAGACTGGATGGTGATATTTCTGAATACATGACATGTGTTCTGGGGTCAGACTGGATGGTGATATTTCTGAATACATTACATGTGTTCTGGGGTCAGCTCCTTATCATAAACTACTGGAAGGATCTTCTATGTCTTCCATTGTATCAAAACTTCTGTTATTCTGTTGCTCTTCGTACAACATTAACAAAGCACAATTTGCTTTTGCTAATTAAAAAAAGGCTTCATAAAACACCTTTCTTGTTGTCGCGTGATATGTTATTATGTGGATTGATATATTACTAGAAGGCACCTCTTCGTGCAGATGCACTGATGTGAAAATAACTTATTACAGGGCTGCTTTTAATTTAGAATTCAGAGCTGACAAGGTAAACATCTGAATGCGTCAGTAATTTGTATTTCCTGCAACTTTCTGTCTGCTGTGTGTGTGTGTGTGTGTGTGTGTGTGTGTGGTACGCTTCTAGCACTGTAGCCTTTAGGGAAGATGCTATTGAAAACAGTGGACTGGTAGATGGAAAGGCTTTCCCAAAAACCTTCTTCATTAAATGTTAACTACAAAGTAGCTTATGCCTACCTGGCAGAATGATATCATGATTAATCTAGTGGGTATTTGTTTTGCAAACTCTACCATCACGTGTGCTATAAAAACACCGTAAACAACAGCCTCTTGCTTGGTGTGCACTTTAATTAAAGGGTAACTACACCAAAAATCCATATTTCTCAGATTTTTCCAAGACCTCAAAAGTGGTCTCCTCATGTGGTTTAAGCATTGTTGTAGACTTTTTTTGTTTTGTTGTTTTTCTCAACCAAAAAAAAGTTGAGTGAAAACCTGAAAGAATATGAAACTTGGAAAAACAAAACAGAGAAAAATGGAAATGATTTTATAGCATCCTGTATGGTTGTGGTGTGTGTATGGTGTGTGTGTGTCTGTGTGGTGTATGTGTTGTGTGTGTTTGAGTGTATTTGTGTTTGTTTGAGTGTATTTGTGTGTGTCTGTGTTCATGTGTGTGTGTACATTGTGTGTGTGTGTTTTATGCATGTGTGTGTTTGTGTGTGTGTATAATGGAAGTAGCTAGGTGTCTGCAAACTCAACAGGCATGTTAGCCTGACAACAGGCCCCTGAACCCCCATCCCATGATTGCCATGCTTTAACATGTACAGCATGATCGCACTTTGTTTTGTCTACAAGGAGACTCCCACAGGCTCCAACCATTACTGTACACATTAAGGCCAAGAACCACCCATTACTGTCCACACTGCAATAAAAGATGGCGCCATACCATACTGGATGGCCACCATTTTGCAAGCTCCAACCCAACTTTGTTATTTTGTGTTTCTTTTGTATTTAAAAAAATAATAATCTCAATGTAGCCGCTATAATTTCTTACAACCAGCAAGAACTTTTGAACATCAGATCGACAGTTACTTACCTCAATTCCAGCTTCAACTTCGACTTCGACTCATCTGCCCTGGACGTCAGGAAACGCTGACGTTACAGAAGCAAGCGAGAAGGGATCCTGGTTAGTTTAAGGCGAAGGGAGAACCAGCCACCTCTTCCCTCCATTCTACTGGCCATTGGACATTCACTTGATAATACGAAGGATGACCTCCAATCGTGGATTTGCTACCAATGGGACTTTCTGAAACATCTCGGACAAGATACCCCGCATGACTATCCAACTTGATGGATTCTCCATTCACTGTGCCGACAGGACAGTGGAGCCGGGAATTCGAGGGGGAGAGGGGTTTGCCTCTTCATCAACAACAACTGGTATGCTGACTTGAGCACTGTGGAACTGTTGGCCCATTGTTCACCCGTCTTGGAATACCTGATGGTCAAACGCCGACCCTTTTACCTCCTGAGGGAGTTTTCAGCTGTTATCGTGACTATTTTATACATTGCACCTCAGACAAGAAAAATAACAAGCTGGCACTTAACAAACTGTACAAGGCTATAACCATACAGGAAAACTTACATCCAGGGGCTGCTTTTCTAGTTGCCAGTGATTTTAATTCTGTGTCATTATGACACGTGATGCCCAACTTCCATCAACACGTCTCCCTCGCCACTAGGGGCGATAAAGTACAAGATCACTGTTATTCTACCCACAAGCAAGCATACAAGACCCTCCCTCGTTCTGCTTCCTGTTTACGAGCAGAAGCTCAAAGAGGAATTACCTGTGACTCACTTGAGATATGGTCTCTAGATTCAGAGATTATGCTACAGGACTGCGTTGCTAGCGCTGATTAGAATATGTTTCGGTACTTAGCCAATAACATCGACTAGCTAACCACCTCCTTCACCGGCTTCATTAAAAAATGTATCAGCACGTTGTCCGCACAGATAGGGTTTGCTGCTTCACCAATCAAAAGCCTTGGATTAATACAGAGGTTGCCGCTAAACTAAAGGATAGGGCTACCGCACACAGGGCTACCGCACACAGGGCTACCGCACACAGGGCTACCACACACAGGGCTACCACACACAGGGCTACCACAGACAACCCTGAGGCTACGGCTGAGGACAGGAACAAGTACAAGAAGAACCATTATGACCTCTGCAGACTCATCAAACGAGAAAAGGGACAATATAGGAATAAGGTGGAATCATACTACATAGGCTCCGACGCCCACCGCATGTGGCAGGGGCTACAGTCTATTAAAGATTACAAAGGAAGACCCAGCCGTGATCTGCCCAACGATGCTGCTCTACCAGACAAACTCAATGTATTTTATGCACACTTTGACAATAACAACATTGTGCCGGGTGTGAAGGCCTTCCTTTCACACCGCCTGATATAGAGTTCCTGGATGGCAGGGTCACTGACCCAGAAGATTGGGTGATCTCACTCTCCAAGGCCGACGTGTGTAAAGTCTTTAATCAGGGTCAATACCCGCAAGGCTGCAGGGCCCGATGGTATTCCAGGGAGCGTTCTCATAGCATTCGCTGAAAAGCTCGCAGTTATATTCACTGTTATTTTTAACCTCTCCTTGTTCCAGTTTGTATTCCCCACATGTTTTAAGATGACCACCATCATTCCTGTTCCCAAGAACTCTAAGGTTTCATGACTCTATGACTACCGTCCTGTAGCACCCACAATAATATTTTATTATGATTTTTGTTGGGGTGTAATTTTTACCCCCCTTTTCTCCCCAATTTTGTGATTATGATCTTGTCTCATCGCTACAACTAACCAACGGGCTCGGGAGAGGCGAAGGACGAGTCATGCGTCCTCTGAAACATGACCCGCCAAACCGTGCTTCTTAACACCTGCCCACTTAACCTGAAAGCCAGCTGCACCAATGTGTCAGAGGAAAGACCATTCAACTGATGACCGAGGTCAGCCTGCAGGCGCCCTTATCACCACAAGGAGTCGCTATAGCACGATGAGTCAAGTAAAGCCCCCCGGCCAAACCCTCCCCTAACCCAGACACTGGGCCAATTGTGCACTGCCCTATGGGACTTCCGGTCACAGCCGATAATGACACAGCTTGGGATCGAACCCCAGACTATAGTGATGCCACAATACTGCGATGCAGTACCTTAGACCTCTGCGCCAATTGGGAGACCAAGAACTCACATATGTAATTATGAAGTGCTTTGAGAGGCTGGTTATGGCAGACATCAACTCCATCATCCCAGACACCCTAGACCCACTCCAATTTGCATACCGCCACAACAGATCCATAGATGACGCATCTCAATGGCACTCCACACTGCTCTCACCCACCTAGATAAAAGGAACCTACGCTATGTATACAAAAGTATGTGGACACACGTTCAAATTAGTGGATTCGGCTATTTCAGCCACATCCGTTGCTGACAGGTGTTTAATATCGAGCACACAGCCATGCAATCGCCATAAAAGAACATTGGCAGTAGAATGGCCTTACTGAAGAGCTCAGTGACTTTCAACGTGGCACCGTCATAGGGTGCCACCTTTTCAACAAGTCAGTTTGTCAAACACCCACTCACATACAATCATCATATATACGCTGCTGCTACTCTGTTTATCATATATCTTGAAGCCTAGTCACCTTACCACTATACATATCTACCTCTACCTCCTCCAGTATCCTGCACATTGTAAATATGGTATAGTATATCCTTATCTACTGTATAGTGTTCTTCTCATTTCTTTGTTTTATATCTTGTGTGTATTTGTTCTACCTTGTTATTTTTTATATTACATTGTTATTGATTACTACATTGTTTTTTAGTTTTTTTTATTTCACCTTTATTTAACCAGGTAGGCCAGTTGAGAACAAGCTCTCATTTACAACTGCGACCTGGTCAAGATAAAGCAAAGCAGTGAGACACAAACAACAACAGAGAGTTACACATGGAATATACAAACGCACAGTCAATAACACAATAGGAAAGTCTATATACAGTGTATGCAAATTAAGTAAGATTAGGGAGGTAAGGCAATTAATAGGCCATAGTGGCGAAATAATTACAATTTAGCAATTAAACACTGGAGTGATAGATGTGCAGAAGAGGAATGTGCAAGTAGAGATACTGGGGTGCAAAGGAGCAAAAAAAAATAATAACAATATGGGAATGAGGTAGTTGGGTGGGCTATTTACAGATGGGCTATGTACAGGTGCAGTGGTCTGTAAGCTGCTCTGACAGCTGATGTTTAAAGTTAGTGAGGGAGATATGAGTCTCCAGCTTCAGTGATTTTTTCAGTTCGTTCCAGTCATTGGCAGCAGAGAACTGGAAGGGAAGGCGGCCAAATGAGGAATGGCTTTGGGGGTGACCAGTGAAATATACCTGCTGGAGTGCGTGCTACGGGTGGGTGCTGCTATGGTGACCAGTGAGCTGAGATAAGGCGGGGCTTTACCTAGCAAAGACTTATAGATGACCTGGAGCCAGTGGGTTTGGCTACGAATATGAAACAAGGGCCAGCCAACGAGAGAGTACAGGTCGCGGTGGTGGGTAGTATATGGGGCTTTGGTGACAAAACAGATGGAACTATAATAGACTGCATCCAATTTGCTGAGTAGAGTGTTGGAGGCTATTTTGTAAATGACATCGCCGAAGTCAAGGATCGGTAGGATAGTCAGTTTTACGAGGGTATGTTTGGCAGCATGAGTAAAGGATGCTTTGTTGCGAAATAGGAAGCCGATTCTAGCCGATTTTAATTTTGGATTGGAGATGCTTAATGTGAGTCTGGAAGGAGAGTTTACAGTCTAATCAGACACCTAGGTATTTGTAGTTGTCCACATATTCTAAGTCAGAACTGTGCAGAGTAGTGATGCTAGATGGGCAGGTGCAGGCAGAGATCGGTTGAAGAGCATGCATTTAGTTTTACTTGCATTTAAGAGCAGTTGGAGGCCACGGAAGGAGTGTTGTATGGCATTGAAGCTCGTCTGGAGGTTTGTTAACACGGTGTCCAAAGAAGGGCCAGAAGTATACAGAATGGTGTCGTCTGCGTAGAGGTGGATCAGAGAATCACCAGCAGCAAGCGCGACATCATTGACGTATGGGGTTAGAGCTGGCAAGAAAGGCATTCCACTGTAGAAAACACATAGAACATTAAGACCAGGCACCACACATCACTGTCCACATTAAGACCAGGCACCACACATCACTGTCCACATTAAGACCAGGCACCACACATCACTGTCCACATTAAGACCAGGCACCACACATCACTGTCCACATTAAGACCAGGCACCACACATCACTGTCCACATTAAGACCAGGCACCACACATCACTGTCCACATTAAGACCAGGCACCACACATCACTGTAAACATTAAGACCAGGCACCACACATCACTGTCCACATTAAGACCAGGCACCACACATCACTGTCCACATTAAGACCAGGCACCACACATCACTGTCCACATTAAGACCAGGCACCACACATCACTGTCCACATTAAGACCAGGCACCACACATCACTGTCCACATTAAGACCAGGCACCACACATCACTGTCCACATTAAGACCAGGCACCACACATCACTGTCCACATTAAGACCAGGCACCACACATCACTGTCCACATTAAGACCAGGCACCACACATCACTGTCCACATTAAGGACACACATGCAACGAGGAATGAGGGATGAATGGGTCTTTAGTCCAAATATTTATTCATATCTAGATTGCAGGGATGATTTGCCAGGATCGTTCATAGGGATTGGTGGGCGAGAGGATATCAAGGCGATGTTCTCAACATCAACATCAGTCCTCGTTAAACCATCACCAATGTGACTACTCCCATCAAAATCTGTGCTGCTGAAGCCTGAGCCAGCCAGATGCTCGTGGAGATGGATTCTTGCTCACCCGTCTGCATGTAGTTCCACTTCAGCCTGGAGGGGTTCTCTGGGATATTGTGCATCTGGTGCTCAAATTCTATGGAGAGCAGGATATGTGCTACAGTAACTGTTCTCACAACCTGTTCTCATCGCTTTGCAGGCAAAACATTGTTAAATGCGAATGTTATGCTGCCGTCACTTACGTTTAGACACAACACTCTATCTCATCATCTTGCCGTAACCAGATGAATTAGTGAACAGGTACATGTACTGCATTCGCGGATCATATTGATTAAAGCAGTAAGTGGGACTGTAATTGGATAACAGCACGTGTGGGTGGGTGGGGTGGGTGGGTGGGGGGGATCCGCTCACAGAGGGTGACTGTGAGTTCTTGTCTTGCCGTCTTCCCTCTCAGATGTAGTGATATGTAGTCATTCCTACTCCGTGTTTCCACAGTGACACACCAAGTTGACACGGACCTGTGTCTTGGCAAGGCAACTTTGCACAGTCTTCTTGGGAGTGACTTTTGAGGGAAAGAAGGGTGTCAATGTCTGACTGACAGTTAAAATAATGTACTTTAATGGCATGCTGCTCTGTAGCAAAGTTGCGCCACAGCACTGTTTCTTGAAAGTACCACGAATATCGAAATTACTGCGATGCAAAGGTGAAAATGAGGTGAGACATATAAATTAAAGAAAGTGAGATGATTATCTTTAGGTTTGAGTTTATTGTTGTTGCTATAGTAGCGAACAGCCAGGATGGACGGGATTGTGATTGGATAACAATAGGACAGGAAGCAGCATTGTTCTCTACAGATCTCTGCAGTCTCGCTCTCTAGCCTCTCTGTGGGGTTCCTTACCACATTCTTAGAAAACAAACTGAGATTTGTACCATAGCAGGCATATTTAAAACCATGAATATTTTACTGCTAAATGATGCCTCTCTGAGTTATAAAAGATGCAGAGTTCGACGTGGGTTATGATTGTGTTTTTGTTTGTTTTTGTGGCTGGGAGGAAATAAATCACAGGATGGAAATTTGATCTGGAACATGTCATTGATTGACTTCCAGGTTAAGACAACAGACGTCTGCTCTAAACAGCCCATTTGTATAATTGATGAGGGATTTGGGGTATACCCAACAGGGTTATGCTATCTGATGAGGTGAGGCAACATCGGGATTCACACACATTTTATTTAGTAATTGTATTTTTATGTGACACCCTCAAAGGAATCTACAGTAGAGTTTCGGCTTACTAAGCAATGTAATGCAAAATACCATTTCCCCCATTCCTCCATCCCCCATCCTCACCCTCCCTGGCTGTTCTTCGATCAGCCCACATTGCCTCCAGCCTAAAGCCCTCCAGCTAAACGCCAGCATTCAGCCTGGATTGCCACAGTCCAATTATCCGGACTCTAATCAATGGGGGGCGTTTCCAGCGGTGAGGCTGACATTTGTAATAAAGCAGTGATATGATGGCATTCTGCAGCTGACAGCTGGGTGAAACCCTTCTGCTGGGGTCCGATGACTCCTCAGAGGAACTTGGCCCCCAGAATGGTGCGTCTGGCAACCCCTCAACGTGCAACTGGCACCGGACAGGTTTTCCCAGAAATGATGGACAAAAGCTCCTTTAGTTATGAATGTCTGTGAGACAGCAGGTCGTGATAGGCTGCAACTCTATTGAGCGCTGTGGTTTCCTGCTCGCGCCGTGAGTGTCACGGCTCCTACCGTGCAGAGCTTACCCATTATACCACAAAGACATTGTAAGTTCCCGGCAAAGCAGAGCCCGATTATGATGACATAATCATACGAACAATCAGAATCATCAATGTTGAGATATAACAGCATATACATTCAAATGAAAAACAGTAGGCGGATGTTGTTTGTTCACCTATTATCCCTCCATGTCCAGGATTGATGTGCCTTGCCAGCCACGTTAATGATTCAAGCTACACAGGCTGCTGTTGTGACACTGTGATCCTCTGCCAAGCAGCAGATGGAACACTGACCACTGCAACATCCCACCTCTCATTCATTAAAGAATTGAACTGCAAACAATCCACCCATCTGGCTCTTTTGTTGGGAGAGGCTTAACAAAATGGTCAATAAATTAATAAGCTGCAGGGAAACCATGTAATCGTGGCGAGCTAAAAAGAAGTTACCACTTTAATACGTGTGTTTTATAGTATAGTCAAATATGATGCAAGGACTGGCCAAAGAAGCTCCCCTGGTTTAATGTTTTGGTCGACATCGGAGTCCATTAAAATCTCCCCTAACAAGTACATTAGAATCTTCTCTAACAGGCCCATTAGAATCTCCCCTAACAGGTCCATTAGAATCTCCTGTAACAAGTCCATTAGAATCTCCCATGGCAGGTCCATTAGAATCTCGCCTAACAGGTCCATTAGAATCTCCCATAACAGGTCCATTAGAATCTCCCCTAACAAGTCCATTAGAATCTCCCCTAACAGGCCCATTAGAATCTCCCCTAACAGGCCCATTAGAATCTCCTATAACAAGTCCATTTGAATCTCCCGTAGCAGGTCCATTAGAATCTCCCCTAACAAGTCCATTAGAATTTCCCCTAACAGGTCCATTAGAATTTCCCATAGCAGGTCCATTAGAATCTCCCGTAACAGGTCCATTAGAATCTCCCATAACAAGTCCATTAGAATCTCCCCTAACAAGTCCATTAGAATCTCCCGTAACAGCTCCATTAGAATCTCCCCTAACAAGTCCATTAGAATCTCCCCTAACAGGTCCATTAGAATCTCCCGTAACAGGCCCATTAGAATCTCCCGTAACAGGTCCATTAGAATCTCCTGTAACAGGCCCATTAGAATCTCCCCTAACAGGCCCATTAGAATCTCCTATAACAAGTCCATTTGAATCTCCCGTAGCAGGTCCATTAGAATCTCCCCTAACAGGTCCATTAGAATTTCCCATAGCAGGTCCATTAGAATCTCCCGTAACAGGTCCATTAGAATCTCCCCTAACAGGTCCATTAGAATCTCCCGTAACAGGCCCATTAGAATCTCCCCTAACAAGCCCATTAGAATCTCCTATAACAAGTCCATTTGAATCTCCCGTAGCAGGTCCATTAGAATCTCCCGTAACAGGTCCATTAGAATTCCCCCTAACAAGTCCATTAGAACCTCCCCTAACAAGCCCATTAAAATCTCCTATAACAAGTCCATTCGAATCTCCCTTAGCATGTCCATTAGAATCTCTCCTAACAAGTCCATTAGAATCTCCCCTAACAGGTCTGTATACAGCTCCGTAACCATTCAGGATGCCAAAATGAAAATACTTTAGAAGACAGCATTTTCTAAAATCGATTTAAATCCTGAACATCAATAAATAATTTGATCATCAAACTATTTATATGTTTCTCACTTCCCTGTCTTCCGTGTGTGTGTGTGTGTGTGTGTGTGTGTGTGTGTGTGTGTGTGTGTGTGTGTGTGTGTGTGTGTGTGTGTGTGTGTGTGTGTGTGAGAGTGTGTGCAGGTCTGTCTGTGTGTGTGTATGTGTGTGTGCAGGTCTGTCTGTGTGTGTGTATGTGTGTGCAGATCTATCTCTCGGGGGTGTGTGTGTGTGTGTGTGTGTGTGTGTGTGTGTGTGTGTGTGTGTGTGTGTGTGTGTGTGTGTGTGTGTGTGTGTGTGTGTGTGTGTGTGTGTGTGTGAGTGTGCAGTCCTCTCTACTTCCCTTGTGGTAATTGTCCCAAGCGCAGACACAGCTTTCAGTCCTCTGAAAGGAAAAGGTCCAATCGCCTGGAGGGCTAGAGCTTGGCCTCTTGTTCTGTGGAATGTGCCTTCCCACAATGCACAGCCAGAGGAGAAATAATGACTTTCATTTATTTCACAGATTTCCTCTTTAACCTCAATCTTGGTCTTTCAGAATCACCCCAATGCATCCTGTCACCATAATGACACTATTCTGTCCTGATCTTCCTGAGCCGCTGTGATCGGTAGAATAAGCTGCTCCCTACCAGCCAGCCAGCCCTTTTCTTCAGAGGGGGAACCTGATTGTGCTAAGCAGCGCTGGGCCCCCACCTCCTCTGCACAGATGCAGAATAAAAATCAGCCTACTGCTACTACTCTCATATTGATTTTAATCATTTTCAGGATTGTAATGATTTCAGGCCCTACTCTTTATGAAAAGCGCCCTCACTGATGCTCCCACAGAGAGATTGGTTTGCCTCAATGGTAGCGCCTGGTTGGGATCACTTCATCTCTCCAGACAGTGAGTTTGTTAGGAGCTCAGCTGGCCCACACATACAGGCATTACTGGAGGTATGAAAACCCCTCTTCCCCAGGGCACCTGGCTGGGGAGGATGCTACCTCCAAGCCCTATGTTGGCTGTCTTGCTGGCCCAGAGCCCTATCACTCCTCTGGGCATCGTTCCTTCACAGTGAGCCTCCCCCCCCCCAGGATCCTAAATATTGAGGCCAGGCTAATGATTCCTCAATTGATCAATCCAGTCTGCACCGACCGCAGAAGTCAGGAGTGAGAAGTTCGACAACGATCCACGCCAAACATTCTTCTTCTTTCTATTGATCATCCTGTAGAAAATATTCCAGAAGAGGTAGTGTAGTATTGGATTTTCATGGCCAGAGCACCCCTTGTTCACCCCACACCCAGTTACCAATAGGTTGGAGAGGCTGGGCTCTATTCACTCGTGCCCACTGTAGAAGTGATTGGAAGGCCTCTTTGGTTTTATGAATGTTGATTTACAGTTGATATTTGCTTCTGTCAGTGTGTCTATGGCAAATGCCCACAAGTCTCCCCACTTCCTTCCCTCGTTTTCTGTCCTCCATGCTCCCCCTTTTCCAGATCTCTCATCCCCTTTGTGCTATCTAACTGCCGATCATCTATCACCAAGGCAGCGATTAGAACCCCCAGGTGTTGACGTCTGCAACGGCCTGTCAGTCAGCGGCATGGACCGCGGGTCTCACGCGCGGTGATCTCACTGACACGGCAACTGTAAATGACACCTGAAAACAGTAGATGATGAAAAGAAGAATCTCTGTAAGTTAGCTCTCGTTATACGACATCCAACGCTCATCTCTCCTCTGTTCCTCTGGGCCTTGGGAGGGTCAGCGGGTGAACGGGAGAGAGGTGTGATGCGCTTTAATGAAAAACTTCAAGTACCAAGTAGTAGCAGTTAACCTCGCTCGCCCTTCATATGGTATGAGGCTTTCTGAGCATGGAATACGTCTGACGAATAGGGTTACATCATGATATTTGTACAGCTAACACACTGTAATAGAGATGGCCTTCAAAAGTTAGAATATCTCAGAGAAGAGAATTTCTGCCAGCACGCGTGTTTTTACACACTGCTCTCACACAAAGGACAACAGGACAGGACATTTCACTTTCTCAGTTTCTTCCGACTAAAAAACCCTCTCCTCCCTCCATCAATGTATATATTTGGTAGAACAAAAGAGCCCCTTGTTTTCGTATAACACCATTAGGCCCTTGCCATCGGTCCGCTGAAGCGGCAACACTCCTGCTATTCCTGAAGAGGTTTTCTGAGGAGGAAACATGTAGGAAATGCATGTAACTGAGGATCTCAGCAGGCCTTTTTACTCATTCTAGCCATCTAGTCTGGCATTGTTTCTGGACAGTACAGACCACTTTGCTCCCATTTACAGCTTTTAGCAGGCAACCTCCAGAGGGGGGTGGGAAGTAGAGGTCGGCCGATTATGATTTTTCAGCGCTGATACCGATTATTGGAGGGTCAGAAAAAGCCGATACCGATTCATCGGCTGATTTTTATTGATTTATTTGTAATAATGACAATTACAACAATACTGAATGAACACTTATTTTAACTTAATATAATACATCAATAAAATCAATTTAGCCTCAAATAAATAATGAAACATGTTCAATTTGGTTTAAATAATGCAAAAACAAAGTGTTGGAGAAGAAAGTAAAAGTGCATTATGTGCCATGTAAGAAAGCTAACGTTTAAGTTCCTTGCTCAGAACATGAGAACATATGAAAGCTGGTGGTTCCTTTTAACATGAGTCTTCAATATTCCCAGGTAAGAAGTTTTAGGTTGTAGTTATTATAGGAATTATAGGACTATTTCTCTCTATACGATTTGTATTTCATATACCTTTGACTATTGGATGTTCTTATAGGCACTTTAGTATTGCCAGTGTAACAGTATAGCTTCCGTCCCTCTCGAACCAGGAACACATCGACAACAGCCACCCTCGAAGCAGCGTTACCCATGTAGAGCAAGGGAAACAACTACTCCAAGTCTCAGAGCGAGTGACGTTTGAAACGCTATTAGCGCGCACCCGCTAACTAGCTAGCCATTTCACATCGGTTACACCAGCCTCATCTTGGGAGTTGATAGGCTTGAAGTCATAAACAGCGCAATGCTTGAAGCACAGCGAAGAGCTGCTGGCAAAACGAAAGTGCTGTTTTGAATGAATGCTTACGAGCCTGCTGGTGCCTACCACCGCTCAGTCAGACTGCTCTATCAAATCATAGACTTAATTATAATACAATAAACACACAGAAATACGAGCCTTAGGTCATTAATGTGGTCGAATCCGGAAACTATCACGTTTATTCTTTCAGTGAAATATGGAACCGTTCCGTATTTTATCTAATGGGTGGCATCCCTAAGTCTAAATATTCCTGTTACATTGCCCAACCTTCAATGTTATGTCATAATTACGTAACATTCTGGCAAATTATTTCGCAACGAGCCAGGCGGCCCAGACTGTTGCATATACCCTGACTCTGCGTGCAATGAACGGAAGAGAAGTGACACAATTTCACCTGGTTAATATTGCCTGCTAACCTGGATTTCTTTTAGCTAAATATGCAGGTTTAAGAATATATACTCCTGTGTATTGATTTTAAGAAAGGCATTGATGTTTATTGTTAGGCACAGTCGTGCAATGATTGTGCTTTTTTCGCAAATGCGCTTTTGTTAAATTATCCCCCGTTTGGCGAAGTTGGCTGTCTTTGTTATGAAGAAATAGTATTCACAGTTCGCAACGAGCCAGGCGGCCCAAACTGCTGCATATACCCTGACTCTGTTGCAGAGGTGACACATTTTCCCTAGTTAAAAGAAATTCATGTTAGCAGGCAATATTAACTAAATATGCAGGTTTAAAAATATATTCTTGTGTATTGATTTTAAGAAAGACATTGATGTTTATGGTTAGGTACAAGTTGGAGCAACGAGAGTCCTTTTTCGCGAATGCACACCGCATCGATTATATGCAACGCAGGACAGGCTAGATAAACTAGCAATATCATCAACCATGTGTAGTTAACTAGTGATTATGATTGATTGATTGATTGTTTTTTATAAGATAAGTTTAATGCTAGCTAGCAACTTACCTTGGCTTCTTACTGCATTCGCGTAACAGGCAGGCTCCTTGTGGAGTGCAATGTAAAGCAGGTGGTTAGAGCGTTGGACTAGTTAACCTTAAGGTTGCAAGATTGAATCCCCAAGCTGACAAGGTATAAAATCTGTCGTTCTGCCCCTGAACAAGGCAGTTAACCCACCGTTACTAAGCCGTCATTGAAAATAAGAATGTGTTCTTAACTGACTTGCCTGATTAAAAAATATTTATAAAAAAAATGTAAAAAATTAAAAATCGACAAATCAGTGGCCAAAAATACTGATTACCGATTGGTATGAAAACTTGAAATCGGCCCTAATTAATCGGCCATTCCGATTAATCGGTCGACCTCCAGTGGGAAGGGGTTTGGGGTCAGGTATAAGGACCAGGGAGAGGAGGGGAGAAGGGGAGGCGAGAGGAAATGAGAGGAGTGGAGAGGAGACAGGGTTGGATTAGAGATTCAGAAGAGCAGCTTTGGAAGGGAATGTGTGAGGCTGTTTTCACTGTGAACCATTAATGGTGCTCTCTCTTCCTCTAGTTGGCTGTCCTTTATGGGGATAATAGCTGAAATAACGGGTTACTGTGAGTAAGCTATAGTTTATACTGTCTGCCAGGGGCGGTCAGTGCCGTTTCAGATTAGGTAGGACCATTTTTTTTTATCAGCATGTCCTTATTTCTATTACAGCATATTGGATGATTGTCCTTAATATTATATTCACCCAGTTCAATGCAGAGTCGATAGGTTTAGGCTACTATATGATAATCAAATGTTCCCTATACCCATCATGATGTTGCTGCAACCTAGCCTACGAATGAAAGTTTATAACGTAGGTTGCACAGGTCGACAGAATTGTTTTAGTAATGACGGTGACAGACAGTGACACATTCAATGCCTCCTTGGCTACATCTAGCTGATCTATGATGTAATCATTAGTCGAAACAGATTCATTCTCTCATCCTTTGATTAGGTGGACAACATGTCAGTTCATGCATGAGCTCTGATAGGTTGGAGGATGTCCTCTGGAAGTTGTCATAATTACTGTGTAAGTCTATGGAAGGGGGTGAGAACCATGAGCCTCCTAGGTTTTGTAATAAAGTCAATGTACCCAGAGAAGGACAGAAACTAGCTGTCCTCCAGTTACACCATGGTGCCACCCTACAGAGTGCTGTTGAGGCTACTGTAGACCTTCTTTGCAAAACAGTGTGTTTTAATCAATTACAGTGCATTCGGAAAGTATTCAGACTTTTTCCACATTTAGTTATGTTACAGCCTTATTCTAAAACAGATGATTATTATTTTTTGCCTCATCAGTCTACACCCAATACCCCATAATGACAGAGCAAAAACTAGCCTAATGCTACAGTCAGGTTCCTGTGTTTGGTCCTGGCCTAATGCTACTGCCAGGTTCCAGCGTTTGGTCCTGGCCTAATGCTACTGCCAGGTTTCGGGATTTGGTCCTGGCCTAATGCTACTGCCAGGTTCCAGTGTTTGGTCCTGGCCTAATGCTACTGCCAGGTTCGTGTGTTTGGTCCTGGCCTAATGCTACTGCCAGGTTCCGGGATTCGGTCCTGGCCTAATGCTACTGCCAGGTTCCTGTGTTTGGTCCTGGCCTAATGCTACTGCCAGGTTCCAGTGTTTGGTCCTGGCCTAATGCTACTGCCAGGTTCCTGTGTTTGGTCCTGGCCTAATGCTACTGCCAGGTTCCGGGATTTGGTCCTGGCCTAATGCTACTGCCAGGTTCCGGGATTTGGTCATGGCCTAATGCTACTGCCAGGTTCCGGGATTTTGTCATGGCCTAATGCTACTGCCAGGTTCCGGGATTTTGTCCTGGCCTAATTCTACTGCCAGGTTACAGTGTGTTGTCCTGGCCTAATGCTACTGCCAGGTTCCTGTGTTTGGTCCTGGCCTAATGCTACTGCCAGGTTCCTGTGTTTGGTCCTGGCCTAATGCTACAGTCAGGTTCCTGTGTTTGGTCCTGGCCTAATGCTACTGCCAGGTTCCCGGGATTTTGTCCTGGCCTAATGCTACTGCCAGGTTCCGGGATTTGGTCCTGGCCTAATGCTACTGCCAGGTTCCGGGATTTGGTCATGGCCTAATGCTACTTCCAGGTTCCAGTGTTTGGTCCTGGCCTAATGCTACTGCCAGGTTCCGGGATTTGGTCCTGGCCTAATGCTACTGCCAGGTTCCGGGATTTGGTCCTGGCCTAATGCACATTGAGTCTTCTATCTCTACACTCTCACCAAAACCAATCCCCTTTTCCTCCATTTTCTAGATCAATTTAACTCTACTTCTGCTGTCAAATAGAAACAAAGCACTATCTGTTACAGTGTCTTTCTAAATGTGACACGTTTTACTCGCCAGCCAGTTACCGATGAGGAATAGCAGTCTTCACGTCGAGCTGAAACTCCCATATTTCTGTGGTTCTGCTCTGTCCTGACTCCCTGTACCCCATCGCTCCATCTTACTGTGGAAGAATATTCCTATCTGCTTACTCAGCACACACAAGCACACGCAAGCACACGCAAGCACACGCAAGCACACACACACACACACACACACACACACACACACACACACACACACACACACACACACACACACACAGACAGACAGACAGACAGACAGACAGACAGACAGACAGACAGACAGACAGACAGACAGACAGACAGACAGACAGACAGACAGACAGACAGACACACACACACACACACAGATATACACATGCATGCCATGAACACACACGTCACACACACGGTCATACACAAATAGTCACACACACAGCCTTCTTTTGCCAAAATTAATTAGGTTTATTTAATTAAAACCAGCCACACATTTTTCAAGCCACTGCCACAGAATGCCTTAAATGCCAATACACATGTAGTGTTTAGCGTATTGGGGAGAGACCCACTCTGGAGGGAGTTTATGAGTTTTAATGTCAGGGAGCCTTTGATATGGGACTTGTAGTTCAAACCCCTCCCTGCTTTAGTTGGAGGAAGATGAAGGATTTCACTCCCGGACCATAAAAACAACCACAGCTCCCCTCTCATCCTAATTAAATGAGGTCCTCTGTACCGTATGTGAGGCAGACAGGCTAATGATATCGCAGCAGAGAGAATGGAGAAGCAGTTTAATACGTGTACTGGGACTTATCCAGGGGATTAGGGACCTATATCTTGAGTGGAGGCAAGGCAAGCCTCAGGTACACAGACGGAAACAGCCGGCTTGTTGAAACAGCAGTGGATAGGTTATAACATTGCCTTTTGTCTCGTGTTCGGGGATGGATATCGTGGAATAATCCAGCACATATGCTAGCAGCCCTGTTCACTTGGCTGTTGGCTCGCTGCTGGTGTACCGCTGGGTTGCCTGGGCTGAGCCGGCGGCTCTAAAACACAGGATATTAATCAGAAGGTTCATAATCAAAGCTTTCACCGCACAGCAGTCAGTCAGTCCACCCTGAGACACACACTCACACCAGAGCCATGTCACCGTTGCAGTGTCATCATCATTGTGTCAGTGTCGCTAGGAAGGAACTGTTCTGAGATCGCTGTGTTTGAGCCTCAGTTGACAGCTGCTGTATGTACAGTATACCTATTGTAAGAGCAGAAGAGTGGGGTTAGGTATTTGATAGTCTGTTTTTTGGTTTTGGCGTTGGTGCAGATGTGCTTGTTTGTGTTTTAGATTGAGATGTGACTTTTTTTGAGTGACAGATGTGTTTGTTATTTTTGCGCATGTTTGTGGTCAAGTGCATGCATATTACAGTAGGCGTGAGTGTGTGTAATGGGTGTCATTTTGTTTGGATTGCATCCTTAGTTGTGTACCCACACATGGGTGTGTGCGTATTTGTGTGTGTTCGTTCCAGAAGAACAGAGCACAGAGGCCAGTAATGAGATTCCTAGCTGCCTGCTCTTCTTCTTTAGGGGCTCTGCATTGAGATGTGTCTGTCTTCTAGAGTGGGTCACAAATCAGCCTCAGAGAAGCTCCGTCGCACTGCGCGCTCTGTACTCGCCATTCATCTGCGGCCCAGCCCCCCCCGACTCCCCAATCCTGTTGCCTCTGCCTGTGTTTCTCCCCCTCTATCTAGCTCAGTTTTCTGCACTTCTGTGTCTATGACAGGTATTAATATATCCTAGGCCAACTGTAGTGGAGAAAACAGTCCGCTCAGACCGAGTAATAAAGCCCAAATCAGATAAGAAAGAGTTTGATGAAATCTAAGTGGTGAGGTGTTATAAAAGGGACTGTTTGTGATCACATTACACAGCAATGCCTTTCTGTCTTTATTTATTTTTCTCTCTCTCTCTCTCTCTCTCTCTCTCTCTCTCTCTCTCTCTCTCTCTCTCTCTCTCTCTCCAAATATCTCTCTCTCTCTCTCTCTCTCTCTCTCTCTCTCTCTCTCTCTCTCTCTCTCTCTCTCCAAATATCTCTCTCTCTCTCTCTCTCTTTCTCTCTCTCTCTCTCTCTACAAATCTCTCTCTCTCTCTCTCTCTCTCTCTCTCTCTCTCTCTCTCTCTCTCTATATATATATATATATCACTCTCTGTCTGTCTGTCTGTCTGTCTGTCTGTCTGTCTGTCTGTCTGTCTGTCTGTCTGTCTGTCTGTCTGTCTGTCTGTCTGTCTGTCTGTCTGTCTGTCTGTCTGTCTGTCTGTCTGTCTGTCTGTCTGTCTGTCTGTCTGTCTGTCTGTCTGTCTGTCTGTCTGTCTGTCTGTCTGTCTGTCTGTCTGTCTGTCTCTCTCTCTCTCTCTCTCTGTCTCTATCTCTGTCTCTCTCTCTCGCTCTCTCTCTCTTGCTCTCTCCCCCACTCACTTATTGGTCATGAAGCCTGCTTCTCCTCACCCCCTCTCCTCTTTCCCCCTGCTCCCCCTCTCAGCTCCGGAGTGGTGCTGCTCAGCATAGTAATGAAAGATAGACTGCTCTCCCAAGCCTCTGAAGACAGGGGCCATTAAAGTGCATTAAAACACAATAAGATCTGTCTGTGAGCCATAGAGGACAATGTTGCTGTGGTCTCAGGGCTGGTCTCTGTCAGTCGCCACACCAAACCAGCCTGACAAACCAGCCTGACACCATTTTTAGACGGAAGATAAATATTCCAGGAATGTTGTTTTGATTTATGAATCATATCTTGTTTACCTTCACAAAAGACGAGGACATAAATCGGTAAAGCTCAGGTCTATAATATATTTTGGAGGATTATGAAGCATGACTTCCCATCTCAGCAATATGCCTTTCAAATATCTAGACGTGAAGCAACACAGAGATACACACAGTCACAGCCATACACACAGCTGTAAACACAGCCGCACACACAGCCTTGCATACAGACATACACATAGACGTAAACACAGCCATAAACACAGCCATACACACAGCCTTATACACAGCCATACACACAGCCATACACACAGCCTTATACACAGCCATAAACACAGCCATACACACAGCCTTATACACAGCCATACACACAGCCATACACACAGCCTTATACACAGCCATACACACAGCCTTACACACAGCCATACACACAGCCTTACACAAGCCTTACACACAGCCTTACACAAAGCCATACACACAGCTGTAAACACAGTCATACACACAGCCATACACACAGCTATACACACAGCCTTACACACAACTATAAACACAGAGATACACACAGCCATACACACAGACATGCAGACAGCCTTACACACAGCCATACACACAGCCTTAAACACAGAGATATACACAGCCTTACACACAACCACACACAGCCTTACACACAGCCTTATACACAGACATACACACAGCCTTACACACAGCATTACACACAGCCTTACACACAGAGATACACACAGCCTTTCACACAGCCTTACACACTGCTGTAAACACAGAGAAACACACAGAGATACACACAGCCTTACACACAGAGATACACACGCCTTACACACAGAGATACACACAGCCTTACACACTGCTGTAAACACAGAGAAACACACAGAGATACACACAGCCTTACACACAGAGATACACACAGCCTTACACACAGAGATACACACAGCCTTTCACACAATCGTACACACAATCGTACACACAGCCATACACACAGCCTTACACACAACCATACACACAACCATACACACAGCCTTACACACAGCCTTACACACAGAAATGAACACAGCCTTACACACTGAGATACACACAGCCTTACACACGATCATACACACAACCTTACACACAACCATAAACACAGCCTTACACACAGCCTTAAACACAGCCATACACACAACCATACACACAGTCATACACACAGCCATACACACAGTCATACACACAGTCATACACACAGCCTTACACATAGCCATACACACAGCCTTACACACAGCCACACACACAGCCATACACACAGTCATACACATAGCCTTATACACAGCCATACACACAGCCATACACACAGTCATACACACAGTCATACACACAGCCTTACACACAGCCTTACACATAGCCATACACACAGCCTTACACACTGCCATACACACAGCCTTACACACAGCCATACACACAACGATACACACAGCCATACACACAACCATACACACAGCCATACACACAGTCATACACATAGCCTTATACACAGTCATACACACAGCCTTACACACAGCCATACACACAGGCTTACACACTGTGATACATACAGCCTTAAACACAGCCTTACACACAGCCTTACACACAGTCATACACATAGCCTTATACACAGTCATACACACAGCCTTACACACAACCATACACACAGCCATACACAGTCATACACATAGCTGTATACACAGTCATACACACAGCCTTACACACAGCATTACACACAGTCATACACAAAGCCGTAAACACAGCCATACACACAGGCTTACACACTGTGATACATACAGCCTTAAACACAGCCTTACACACAGCCTTACACACTGTGATACATACAGCCTTAAACACAGCCTTACACACAGCCTTACACACAGCCATACACACAGCCATACACACAGTCGTACACATAGCCTTACACACAGCCTTAAACACAGCCATACACACAGCCATACACAGTCGTACACACAGACATACACACAGCCGTAAACACAGAGATACACACAGCCATACACACAACCAAACACATAGCCTTATACACAGCCTTACACGCAGCCATACACACAACCAGACACACAGCCATACACACAGCCTTACACACAGCCATACACACAACGATACACACAGCCATACACACAACCATACACACAGCCATACACACAGTCATACACATAGCCTTATACACAGCCATACACACAGCCATACACACAGCCTTACACACAGCCACACACACAGCCATACACACAGAGATACACACAGAGACACACACAGAGACACACGGAGATACACACGGAGACACACACAGAGACACACACAGAGACACACAGAGATACACACAGAGATACACACAGAGATACACACACAGAGACACACACAGAGATACACACAGAGACACACAGAGATACACACAGAGACACACAGAGACACACACGGAGACACACACGGAGATACACACGGAGATACACACAGAGACACACACAGAGACACACACAGAGACACACAGAGACACACAGAGATACACACACAGAGACACACAGAGATACACACAGAGATACACACAGAGATACACACGGAGATACACACGGAGATACACACGGAGACACACACAGAGACACACACAGAGACACACAGAGATACACACAGAGACACACGGAGACACACACAGAGACACACACAGAGACACACAGAGACACACAGAGATACACACAGAGACACACACAGAGACACACACAGAGACACACACAGAGACACACACAGAGACACACACAGAGACACACACAGAGACACACAGAGATACACACAGAGACACACACAGAGACACACAGAGACACACAGAGATACACACAGAGATACACACAGAGATACACACAGAGATACACACGGAGACACACACAGAGACACACACAGAGATACACACAGAGATACACACAGAGATACACACAGAGATACACACAGAGATACACACAGAGATACACACGGAGACACACACGGAGACACACACGGAGACACACACGGAGATACACACGGAGATACACACGGAGACACACACGGAGACACACACGGAGACACACACAGAGATACACACAGAGATACACACAGAGACACACAGAGACACACAGAGACACACAGAGATACACACAGAGATACACACAGAGACACACAGAGATACACACGGAGACACACACAGAGATACACACAGAGATACACACAGAGATACACACAGAGACACACACAGAGATACACACAGAGATACACACAGAGACACACACAGAGACACACACAGAGACACACAGAGATACACACAGAGACACACAGAGATACACACGGAGACACACACAGAGATACAGGGAAAAGGGCTCTATAAGTTGATGTCAACAGATCTTGGTGTTCTGTGTATATTTACTATTTTGTGTTGTGTTCCTGACATGTAGTTGCTTTATTACATAGGAATTCATCAGTATTTATTTTTAAGCATTGAGATAAAAGTGGTTCCTTTTCGTTTGTGGTTAGTGTCACAAACACTGTAAGGAAATGTGAACGCTTCTTTGGTTTTACGTTGCTGACATTGAAACATCATGGAAGAAAATGTCAGACCTCATTGCACAATAAGTTGTTATCCTGTTCACATAACATTTACATAAATTCCCTCTTTAATGCTTTTGCCTTCTCGAGGGAGTGCCTTAACTAATTTCTGTCTCGGCCGGGGCACTGTTGCTCGTCACATTCACGACTTCAGGTGTGGTGGGTTGAGTTTTCCAAATTCTAATCCCATATAATCATTTCTGATTGCCACCCAGAAGGGAGAGGGTGAGCTGCTGTAATATCTGCACTTACTGCAGCTTTGGAGATGGAAGCGTGTCTAGCTCGCTCCCAGGCTGCAGGTGGAGGGTCTGTCTGAGCTCCTGCAATGACAGAGGACAATCAGCCGACCTTCAGCCCCATGGGAGGGTACCTGCTGACCTTCAGCCCCACGGGAGGGTACCTGCTGACCTTCAGCCCCATGGGAGGGTACCTGCTGACATCCAGCCCCATGGGAGGGTACCTGCTGATCTTCAGCCCCATGGGAGGGTACCTGCTGATCTTCAGCCCCATGGGAGGGTACCTGCTGACCTTCAGCCCCATGGGAGGGTACCTGCTGACCTTCAGCCCCATGGGAGGGTACCTGCTGACATCCAGCCCCATGGGAGGGTACCTGCTGACCTCCAGCCCCATGGGAGGGTACCTGCTGACCTTCAGCCCCATGGGAGGGTACCTGCTGACCTTCAGCCCCATGAGAGGGTACCTGCTGGCATCCAGCCCCATGGGAGGGTACCTGCTGACCTTCAGCCCCATGGGAGGGTACCTGCTGACCTTCAGCCCCATGGGAGGGTACCTGCTGACTTTCAGCCCCATGAGAGGGTACCTGCTGGCATCCAGCCCCATGGGAGGGTACCTGCTGACCTTCAGCCCCATGGGAGGGTACCTGCTGACCTTCAGCCCCATGAGAGGGTACCTGCTGACCTTCAGCCCCATGGGAGGGTACCTGCTGACCTTCAGCCCCATGGGAGGGTACCTGCTAACATCCAGCCCCATGGGAGGGTACCTGCTGACATCCAGCCCCATGAGAGGGTACCTGCTGACCTTCAGCCCCATGGGAGGGTACCTGCTGACATCCAGCCCCATGGGAGGGTACCTGCTGACCTTCAGCCCCATGGGAGGGTACCTGCTAACATCCAGCCCCATGGGAGGGTACCTGCTGACATCCAGCCCCATGGGAGGGTACCTGCTGACCTTCAGCCCCATGGGAGGGTACCTGCTGACATCCAGCCCCATGGGAGGGTACCTGCTGACATCCAGCCCCATGGGAGGGTACCTGCTGACCTTCAGCCCCATGGGAGGGTACCTGCTGACCTTCAGCCCCATGGGAGGGTACCTGCTGACATCCAGCCCCATGGGAGGGTACCTGCTGACATCCAGCCCCATGAGAGGGTACCTGCTGACCTTCAGCCCCATGGGAGGGTACCTGCTGACCTTCAGCCCCATGGGAGGGTACCTGCTGACATCCAGCCCCATGGGAGGGTACCTGCTGACCTTCAGCCCCATGGGAGGGTACCTGCTGACCTTCAGCCCCATGGGAGGGTACCTGCTGACCTTCAGCCCCATGGGAGGGTACCTGCTGACATCCAGCCCCATGGGAGGGTACCTGCTGACATCCAGCCCCATGAGTGGGTACCTGCTGACCTTCAGCCCCATGGGAGGGTACCTGCTGACCTTCAGCCCCATGGGAGGGTACCTGCTGACATCCAGCCCCATGGGAGGGTACCTGCTGACCTTCAGCCCCATGGGAGTGTCCCTGCTGACCTTCAGCCCCATGGGAGGGTACCTGCTGACCTTCAGCCCCATGGGAGGGTACCTGCTGACCTTCAGCCCCATGGGAGTGTCCCTGCTGACCTTCAGCCCCATGGGAGGGTACCTGCTGACATCCAGCCCCATGGGAGGGTACCTGCTGACATCCAGCCCCATGAGAGGGTACCTGCTGACCTTCAGCCCCATGGGAGGGTACCTGCTGACCTTCAGCCCCATGGGAGGGTACCTGCTGACCTTCAGCCCCATGGGAGTGTCCCTGCTGACCTTCAGCCCCATGGGAGTGTCCCTGCTGACCTTCAGCCCCATGGGAGTGTCCCTGCTGAACAGGGAGCAATCATCTGCTGGCTGAGGGACCTTGGATGTTTCTTCTCTACCAAACGTCAGCCGATTCTCACACGCAGAGTTTATAGTGTGTGTTTTTGTGTCTGTGGAGTAGTGAAGTGTGTGTGTATGTGTGTGTGTGTGTGTGTGTGTGTGTGTGTGTGTGTGTGTGTGTGTGTGTGTGTGTGTGTGTGTGTGTGTGTGTGTGTGTGTGTGTGTGTGTGTGTGTGTGTGTGTGTGTGTGTGTGATTGGAGATTTCCAAGGGAAAAAACTAAATGTAGATTTTGTAGAAAGAACAGAGGGTCGTTGAATATTTCCACAAACTCCTTCACCATTGTTCCTTCTGCCCGCAAGATTCCAGATTTATATTCCGCTCAATCCTAGCAATCCCCCATCTCCCTGGTGATCAAGGGTCGAGGAAGAATTCTAAAGCTGGCGGAGAAGGAAAAAACAAGCAAACAAAGGGAGGGAGAGAGGGATGATGATTTGTTGTTCTGTTGAAAAAAAGCGATTTAAAGGTGACTTTCAAATACTGCAGTTTTCCACTCTTTTGCAGCATGTCTGCCAGGAGAGAGAGTTTGGCAGGCATCAGGGGACTGGGTTGAGGATGAGGGCCCGTCAGTGCATCAGCCGCAATCGTACCCTCTCTCTCTCTCTCTCTCTCTCTCTCTCTCTCTGTCTCTCGCGCGCGCTCTTTCTGTTGACCCTGCTGTATTGATGTCTCTCACAAACACACACATGTACACTATATACCAACTAAATAGTGGAGAGATGTGTGTTTTGTCAGACTCTTAAGATTCCTATGATATTGGCCGCCGTCATGCAAGCTACTGTAGCCTCCTAATGGCACTATAAAGATCAGCTCATTGGTGGAGATGGCCGGATAAAGATCAGCTCATTGGTGGGGATCAGCCTGATAAAGATCAGCTCATTGGTGGTGATCAGCCTGATAAAGATCAGCTCATTGGTGGTGATCAGCCTGATAAAGATCAGCTCATTGGTGGTGATCAGCCGGATAAAGATCAGCTCATTGGTGGTGATCAGCCTGATAAAGATCAGCTCATTGGTGGTGATCAGCCTGATAAAGATCAGCTCATTGGTGGTGATCAGCCTGATAAAGATCAGCTCATTGGTGGTGATCAGCCTGATAAAGATCAGCTCATTGGTGGTGATCAGCCTGATAAAGATCAGCTCATTGGTGGGGATCAGCCTGATAAAGATCAGCTCATTGGTGGGGATCAGCCTGATAAAGATCAGCTCATTGGTGGGGATCAGCCTGATAAAGAACAGCTCATTGGTGGGGGTCAGCCTGATAAAGATCAGCTCATTGGTGGGGATCAGCCTGATAAAGATCAGCTCATTGGTGGGGGTCAGCCTGATAAAGATCAGCTCATTGGTGGGGATCAGCCTGATAAAGATCAGCTCATTGGTGGGGGTCAGCCTGATAAAGTATGGCAGGGCTAACACTCAGCTCTGTTGATTATCACACAGGGCCATTTTAGCATGGCCCTCGGAAGGATGCGATGGCCTCTCCTTCCTGTCCTCGTCCGGTGACAGCCAGAACTCCTCAGTCCACAGTGCACCAATCACAATACCTTAGTCTGCAGCTCACCAATCACAACTCCTCAGTCTGCAGCTCACCAATCACAACTCCTCAGTCTGCAGCTCACCAATCACAACTCCTCAGTCTGCAGCTCACCAATCACAACTCCTCAGTCTGCAGCTCACCAATCTCAACTCCTCATTCTGCAGCTCACCAATCACAACTCCTCAGTCTGCAGCTCACCAATCTCAACTCCTCAGTCTGCAGCTCACCAATCACAACTCCTCAGTCTGCAGCTCACCAATCACAATACCTCAGTTTGCAACTCACCAATCACAACTCCTCAGTCTGCAGCTCACCAATCTCAACTCCTCAGTCTGCAGCTCACCAATCTCACGCAGGCCGACAGGAAGAAGATATTTTCAGCATTGTCTTCATGTATGTCACCTCGTGTGGCTCGTGGAAACTGCATGCAATCAGCCTGGAACATGACGCTTGTTGTGTTGGTGACCACACGCATTCCCATAAATGATCCCTGATGGACTTCTCATGTTCCGTTTGATCATGAGGCTGGAGATTGCAGGGAGCTTTAGAAAGACAGCGTGATGTACGTACCACATGAGGATGCGTGCTCTCTGTACACTGCCTCTCCCTCATCCCCTCAGTCTGAA
This sequence comes from Salmo salar, assembly GCF_965601325.2. NCBI lineage: Eukaryota > Metazoa > Chordata > Actinopteri > Salmoniformes > Salmonidae > Salmo > Salmo salar. The sequence continues at coordinate 39,274,389 of NC_138314.1, forward strand.
GGACGTGGACAGAGAGGGAATGCTGATGATAGGGGGCCTCTGGTTGCACTCAGTCAGTCAATCATCAGAGCAGTCTTGCTTAGATCAAAGTTGAAAGGAATGGATCATTAGAGCTCCTAAACTTCTCACTGGTATTCCCAAATGCAGCGGGGCGAAGCCTCATTCCCTCTGTCCGTGCTTTTCTTGCCCCACAGGCAAATAATGTTCCTCTTTATTTTGAGTGCGCTGGGCCACTAGTGGCCAAGTCTCTGGGATATATTGTTTTCATCATTTTGACTCACTCCGACATTTGGGCCATGTGTCTCTTTGAAATATGAACCGATAATTGTAAACGTTTTAATTTCCTGTTCAACACTTCTCTTTCAGTGTTGTAATTCTAGGCATTTTTTTGTCACCTTACTGCCTCCTCACATTGTCCTGGTGTGTGTTGCTGCTGTGGTAGAGGGATGGCTTGTCATTAGAAATTAATTGATTGCTTGTTTTCATCAGGATGTCTGGAATGAGCACAATGAACCTCTGTATTAATGAGCTCATGCCAGAATGAACTTTGTGTTAATTGGTTTTTAGGATTCGGTCGGTCTCAATGACAAAGCAACATGGCTCTTTGAGTGACAGGCAAGCTACCGCAGTAACGGCAGGCAGAGGCTCTGTGAATGCTGTCTTCTCCGGAAGATTTGAGTAAGGGGTACGCGTCACCCGAGGGATCGGTATACGTGGGCGCCGAGGCAATGGGATCGTCAGTGGGCTGTCAGAGTAGAGAAGACCCAGGAGAGTTGGAGGAGAGAGGAAAGAGGATAGAGGATAGGTAGAGGAGACTGAGAAGAGGACTGGGAGAGGACAGAGTGAGAGGGATGGGAGGAAAGGACAGGAGTTGTAGAGGAGAGGAGAGGTAGAAGAGAGGATATGAGAGAAGAGAGTAAGAGGGAAGAGAGGACAGGGGAGGTAGAGGAGAGGTAGAAGAGAGGATAGGAGAGGAGAGAGTAAGAGGGAGGAGTGGACAGGAGAGGTAGAGGAGAAGAGAGGTAGAGAGAGGATAGGAGAGGAGAGAGTAAGAGGGAGGAGAGGACAGGAGAGGTAGAGGAGAAGAGAGGTAGAAGAGAGGATATGAGAGAAGAGAGTAAGAGGGAAGAGAGGACAGGGGAGGTAGAAGAGAGGATAGGAGAGGAGAGAGTAAGAGGGAGGACAGGAGAGGTAGAAGAGAGGAGAGGAGAGAGTAAGAGGGAGGAGAGTACAGGAGAGGAGAGGTAGAGGAGAGGAGAGAGTAAGAGGGAGGAAAGGACAGGAGAGTGAGAGGAAGGAGAGGAGTGGGAGAGGAGTGGGGAGGAGAGGAGAGGAGAGATGATAGGCATAAAAGAGAAGAGGGAGACGATAGGAGAAAAGAGGAGAGGGAGAGGAGAGGAGAGGAAAGGAGAGGGATATTAGAGGACAGGAGATCGGTATAAAACAGGAGAGGATAGAGGAGAGGTATAAAAGAGGGGAGGGAGAGGGTAAAGGAGAGGAGAGGAGCAGAAGATGGAGAGGTGGGCGGCGTGGGAGGGAGTTGAGGACTGGGGTGAGCCGTGAGCGTGGGAGAGCCAGCAGAGAGCACCAGGCAGTCAGCCAGGCAGTAGCTAGCTCCACCCCCCAACATGATGTCACTGGTACAGGCAGGTAGAGACACTGCAGTGGCATTGTGCAACAGGAACGACAGGACCAACAGGGTTCCAGCCGGCCGGACAGATCCTCTGTAAATGATCATTAGTGCCAGATCAGCGGCCATCTTCAATCAGCACTGGCAACCACTCGGCTTGCAATTATTTACATCTCTCAGGAGAAGAGCTGTATTTATCTCCATCTCTCCGCCATCACTGCTCTCCTCCCCCGACCCACCACTGAGCACAAGCAGAATGTGTTTCTGGCTCCCTCTCTCACCTCCTCAGTGATTGATGACATCTCACACAGCCATAAAACAGACAGCATAATATCCAGAAACCTGAAGAGAAAAAAAGATGTGATGTGCACGCAGCCTCAAGCGTTGTTTGTGAGGAGTCCTCAATTACTTTTTGTGAAATATCACAACAAAGTGACATTGATGCTGTCAAGGTCCTGGAGGTGTTTGTGTGAGGATTAGCTTCTGAGGATACTTGGTGCGTGTGCGACTGTGTGTGTGTGTGTGTGTGTGCGACTGTGTGTGCGTGTGTGTGTGTGTGTGTGTGACTGTGAGTGTGCGTGTGCGACTGTGTGTGTGTGTGTGTGCGTGTGTGACTGTTCGTGTGCGACTGCGTGTGTGTGTGTGCGTGTGTGACTGTGAGTGTGTGCGCGCGTGTGCGTGTGCGTGTGTGACTGTGAGTGTGCGTGTGCGACTGTGTGTGTGTGTGTGTGCGTGTGTGACTGTGAGTGTGCGTGTGTGACTGTGAGTGTGAGTGTGTGCGTGTGCGTGTGCGTGTGCGCGTGCGCGTGGTGTGTGTGTGTGTGTGTGTGTGTGTGTGTGTGTGTGTGTGTGTGTGTGTGTGTGTGTGTGTGTGTGTGTTCACTGAAAGGTGCACTGGGTATACATACATGCCACGGTGGGTGTTCATACACTTTATTAATTATTGACATTTACCTCATAAAACATTTAGAGGCTAACTACGTCACTTTGTGGGCAGACTAAAGAACAATAGATGTCTAAACTTATCATGTACTCCCGTACTGTATACCCTACTAAGTCACATGCCAACTGAAGTAAAGCAGTGTAGTGCAAGAAGCTCTTGCTCGACAAGCAAAGCGCCACACACCACTGATGCCATTGAATAAAGCCATATGGTGTGTTAAAACATCTTCACATTTCCTTTTGGTTGTGTGCTGTAATGTAAACAGTTTACCTTTGTTTGTAGAATCCACAGTAATAAAGCCCTTGTTGGAAACATCTCTGCGATATATTAAGGATTTTAGAAAGCCAGTATGTCAGAATCTTTTCCTATATTTCACTACTTACACTGTGTCGTGGAAACAGTTACAGACTGCAAAGGCTGAAAGTATTGCACTGTTATGAAGTGATTCAGTGCTCACAACCTAGCTTGACACGCCAAACTGGAAGTGTGCACCGTTTTAAAGAGAGAAAGAACCATCTGTCTAAAGTGTTTATTGAAGTGTGTCATTCTAGCCCCAGGCTTTGCCCAGATCCACGCTGCCAGCCTCGGAGGGGGATGGGCATCTGTCGACCAGGGTGAGGTTTGTCACGACGACACTGTGTTGGTTTTCCATTATGATTTGTGCAATTGGATCATTCACTCGCCTGGAGCAAGAGAAAGGAAAAGATACTGAACCAAGAATACAAAGTGCACCTCGGTGGACCCAAGTGTCCTATTAGAGTGCTCTTCAGCCTAGCATGAACTACAACCTTTCCTAAAGTGGAGATGAGGCGGGAAACAGAGAGGGAAACAAACAAACAAACATCTATGGATGTATGTACAGTGCAGAATCGGGCCCCTCCGGTACAGAGGGATTCTTCAATCTAATTGACTGAGGTCTATTTAAGATGATGGAAGCTGTCTTTGAATCCTACATATCCAATTCAGATGCTGCCTAAAGCAGCACACAGGGGTTTCTCTGGCCTCTCTAAGACTGGATACAGAGACGAGTGAGATTCACTGTCAAAGAAAATATCTATTTTACATGAAATACATCATGGTTGCTCTAACAGTTCGCTCTGTGTTGATATTCCACAGTAGTTATGGATAGTTTTATGGTTTTGTCAGAGTAAAGATGGTTGGGTATGAGCTTGCTGAATGAGCAGCATTAGACCAATGGTCCCTTTGTAAACCCCCATACGGTTCCACGTGTCCAAACCGATGCCAGCCTCATCAAACATGTCAGATGTGCTCTGCGTAGCCTCTAGGGGCAGGAATGGGCCAGTCTATGGATTAGCGATGTCACAGCGATGTGGCTGTAGGATGACGAAGGCTACTGTTCTCCTTGATGATGAGGTTGGGGTTAGGTAGGATTGCATGGTCTGTACCCTCCTATGGGACGTGTGTGAGCACCCAGCGTCTTGTGTGAGACAGATAATGAGGTGGCCAGACAGAGAGCTTGGTTTGTTCAGCTCTCTACTGGGGGAGCACAATGGTCTGTCTGTCTGTCTGTCTGTCTGTCTGTCTGTCTGTCTGTCTGTCTGTCTGTCTGTCTGTCTGTCTGTCTGTCTGTCTGTCTGTCTGTCTGTCTGTCTGTCTGTCTGTCTGTCTGTCTGTCTGTCTGTCTGTCTGTCTGTCTGTCTGTCTGTCTGTCTGTCTGTCAATAATACCTCCCTCTGTAGACTAGGATTGATGGACGCCTTACAGTTCTGTTCCCCGACCCTGATGGATTCTCTCCGACTTATGAAAGCTAATTCAGAAATCAATATCAATGAAACGGCCTCTCATTTCCATATTTCCCCCATCACTCCTCTGGTGACTCGCAGGGAGGGGCGTAGCCTGCTGAGCTCAGGTATCGATCATCATCCCATGTTTAAAATTGACGACGTTCAATTCCCTGTGGCTGAGAGGGGTGAGGAGGAGAGGGTGGGAGGGGTGAAGGGGAGAGGGTGGGAGGAGTGAGGGGAGAGGGTGGGAGGGGTGAGGGGGAGAGGGTGGGAGGGGTGAGGGGGAGAGGGTGGGAGGGGTGAGGGAAAGCGGATAAGGAAGTGAGAAAGGCAAGTTGCCAAGCACCTCGGGACACCTTGGCATCAACTACGTGGCAGTGGACAGTGGGTCTGAGGTGGTGGCCTACCAGTTGGGAAGTGTCTGACCCTCAAGGTTGCCATGGTGCGCTGTTGGCAGGGCCTTGGCACTTGGGCGGCCCTTTCTGCTCCATAAGGTGAACGCATACGGAGCCGGAGACACTGACTGACACCCAGCAGCTTCCTCCTGTGTTCTCCAATGCCATCCTCTGACCTTCCTTTCCTGTGTCATGCCTGGTCGTCTGGCCTGCTCTGTGAGAGACAGCTAGGCTCAACGGAAGCAGGAAGAGAGTAAGAGGGAGTGAGAGAGAGAAAAGGCACAAAGGACTGTTGCTCGGGTGACTCATTCCATTCACCATATTTTGCCTCTATCAGACCATGAACAAAGAAACTCTGAAGAATATGTCATGGCAACTAGAGCCATTAGTCTAAAGGGTCTATAAACAAGACGATGACCTCACCTTTTACCCCCTTGAGAAAGACCAAGGGAAACATATTGAAGATTTCATGTTTAGAGTTTTTAAGGCTTTTTTGTGATGGCTGGTTGATGAAGGATAAAAAGCAACCTAGACACTGTTGTTCACAGTGTATCTCATTATAATTTTTTACAACAAAAAGTAAGTTGCAGTCTATAGAATAATGTTGTGAGAACTTTTCAGCCTTAATAAGATTACCTTTTTATCTAACGGACAGTTCATAAAAACAAAATGCACCCCCCTGCCCAACGGAAAATATATTTTGTTATGATCCTCCCCCTGTACTGTCAAATTGTTTTTGCACAACCTACCCCTCACAGAATTACCTCAAAATAATGTTTACAACCACAAATAACAATAACAGTAGCGACCCTGTTGATAAACGTGGATATTGACTGTGCTGCTTCAGCCTTTGTGGAACAGTCGATGCCACTCAGGGTTATGGGCCAGAAGGTTGAGGGTTCACCGACTACCACGGATGAGCTCACTCTCCCTGCCTGTTTCATTTGTCCTACACTACAATCAGAGTCGGCTGTAGACAATGATCAGTTAGTGGGAAATCAGATTCATGATGATGACTGCTTGTCTAGCTTGTAGCTCAGATTCTGAAAGTATGATGTTGACATGATCAGTCAAATCAAAGCTACGGTAGATATAACGAGATTTTAAGTCATTTTATTCTTTGGCCAATGACCTTGAGCCTTCTTGGATGGGCACTGCTAATGTAAATCTATGGCAGCACCCAAGGGGCTTGAATTTTGCGGTGACCTAGTGTCCCCATGAGTGACAGAACACTGAGCCAATCATGCCGCAACTACAGAACATTACCAAACCCTATGCTCCGCTGGCTGCCCCACCACCACAGAAAGCATTGAGCTAGGCGGAAACACCTGCATGTTGGAGCTGCCTTACTCAAGAAAGCAAAAAAGACCATGTTTGTATGCAGCTTTATTAAATCAATGATAAAAAAAAAAAAAAGGTTTACATTGTTTGGAAATGTATATGTGACACGTATTAGTGCCAAAATAACATGCAAAACAGCCCCCCCCCAACAAAAGTATTATTATTTAGCTAAACTGCCCTGAATGATGGGTCGCCACTGATGTCAAGCCATTTTGAGGATGCTGGAATCATATTTTGGATGAACATGCACATGTTTACAGGAGACTTTTAAAGTAGCTTAATCAGATTAAAACATTGTGACTGGTTGTGTTTATGTCACACATAAAAGGTAATACATTTTAAAAGTTAAATTACAAATATTTAGGCGATATTGAAGCGTTAGGTCTTAGTTGCACGAGGACCAGCATCTCTGATTGGAGCTTTTCCTGAATACAGTAACTGAGCCTGCCAGGAACATATGTGGCCACATTATTATAGGACGACTTTGGAGAACGATGATCTCAGCATCAGAAGTAAAAATACAGCCAGACTGGCCTGCTACTGTGTCTTTCTAGAGCTTATAAACTGTCGAGAGTAGTCTCATATCTGATCCAAATGGAATGAAACATTAAAATCACAGGGCTTTTTAGCCGTCATTCATATGACATTTTCGCTGCAGCCTAGAGTATCATTTTTTACTCATTGCGTTATGGTGTTGTAGGCTGGTCTAGGGGCGATAATTGTATTGTCCCTGAACAATATCAATAGATGAGCTTTTTGAGCTGCATGTTTCATGTATTCACTGTTTATTCACGATGGTGCACCTGTTCCTCCGCTGCCTATCAGCTATTCCTATTGGTTCTTGTGGATTCAGATTGAAAATTGGTGCAGATTTGAAATTATTTTATGTGTGGTGTGACTTTTTTTAAATGTATTTTTTATTTCACCTTTATTTAACCAGGTAGGCTAGTTGAGAACATGTTCTCATTTACAACTGCGACCTGGCCAAGATAAAGCAAATCAGTGCGACACAAACAACAACACAGAGTTACACATGGAGTAAACAAACATGCAGTCAATAATAAGTCTATATACATTGTGTGCAAATGAGGTAGGACAAGGGAGGTATGGCAATAAATAGGCCATAGTGGCGAAATAATTACAATATAGCAATTAAACACTGGAGTGATAGATGTGCAGAAAATTAGTGTGCAAGTAGAGATACTGGGGTGCGAAGGAGCAAAATCAATAAAATAAAAGCAGTATGGGAGATGAGGTAGTTGGATGGGCTATTTACAGATGGGCTATGTACAGGTGCAGTGATCTGTGAGCTGCTCTGACAGTTGGTGCTTAAAGTTAGTGAGGGAGATATGAGTCTCCAGCTTCAGTGATTTTTGTAGTTCGTTCCAGTCATTGGCAGCAGAGAACTGGAAGGGAAGGCGGCCAAAGGAGGTGTTGGCTTTGGGGGTGACCAGTGAAATATACCTGCTGGAGTGCGTGCTACGGGTGGGTGCTGCTATGATGACCAGTGAGCTGAGATAAGGCGGTGCTTTACCTAGCAAAGACTTATAGATGACCTGGAGCCAGTGGGATTGGTGACAAATATGAAGCGAGGGCCAGCCAACGAGAGCATACAGGTTGCAGTGGTGGGTAGTATATGGGGCTTTGGTGACAAAACGGATGGCACTGTGATAGACTGCATCCAATTTGCTGAGTAGAGTGTTGGAGGCTATTTTGTAAATGAATCGCCGAAGTCAAGGATCGGTAGGATTGTCAGTTTTACGAGGGTATGTTTGGCAGCATGAGTGAAGGATGCTTTGTTGCAAAATAGGAAGCAGATTATAGATTTAATTTTGGATTGGAGATGCTTAATGTGAGTCTGGAAGGAGAGTTTACAGTCTAACCAGACACCTAGGTATTTGTAGTTGTCGGTTAGTCTAATGCAGATCTGGACAAACGATCCACCTACCACTAATGTCACTATGAATGGTGGATAGAGGGCAGGATAGACCGTTAGACTGGTAGATTCTGAACTGTGGAATAGTAAAAGTTAGCACATGGAAAAGCGTAGCTCTTAAGGGAAGTACCGTAAGACCTTGATATATTGTAGGGGTGGCACATGCAAGCAGATGAGGACATTTGGATAAGAGGAAGACATTATATAGAGAGAAAGTAAACCAGGGAATTATGCACTCCAAAAAAAACAAACACACAAACTTTGCCAAAGAAACAAACAAATTAGCCGACCCTCAGCCTATTTTGGACCACCCCTCCTCCCACCCAGTAAATAGTGAACTGTCCCTAAGAGCTAATGAGTTGCAGCATGGTGGAACGGGTTAAGATGGATGTATTCCAACACTGAGAGACATGATGCGGTTGTAGGGTCAAACCACATGCATCAGTAAATAGAATTTATCTGGGTTCATTCTAACACCTTGTCTTTTGGAGCATCCTTCTATTTTGGTAAGATGACTTTCATAATCGATGGGTCAACCATGAGTAATCTTTGTTTGTCACCACACACACACACACACACACACACACACACACACACACACACACACACACACACACACACACACGCACACACACACACACACACACACACACACACACACACACACACACACACACACACACACACACACACACACACACACACACACACACAGAGCTAAAGTGAAAACTGCATTTTTTTTCTTATATCAATTAAATAGTGGAGAGATGTGTGTTTGTGAAGTGTCAGAATGATGAAGTGCCCACACTTCCCTTCCACTCGGCTAAATGAAGGTCCATGTGGGTGACGAGCGTCCAGCTTATGCAGCCTATTAAGTGAGGCAGTCATGCATTGCGGAGTGGCAAATGACTCTGGATGCTAGGCAGCGCTCGGTAGATGAGCCTGCTACTGTGCTGTGCTGTCTAGTGAGGCAGTTGGAATTGATTGTTTGGCTGACTTTCAGTCCAGCTGCTCTAACTGCATACGCTGGAAGTTCCCTGGCTGTACTACAGATGAGGGAGCTAAGCAACCAAAGTTCCCTGCCTGTACTACAGATGAGGGAGCTAAGCAACCAAAGTGTGATGGCTGTACTACAGATGAGGGAGCTAAGCAACCAAAGTGTGATGGCTGTACTACAGATGAGGGAGCTAAGCAACCAAATTTCCCTGGCTGTACTACAAATGAGGGAGCTAAGCAACCAAAGTTCCCTGGCTGTACTACAAATGAGGGAGCTAAGCAACCAAAGTGTGATGGCTGTACTACAGATGAGGGAGCTAAGCAACCAAAGTGTGATGGCTGTACTACAGATGAGGGAGCTAAGCAACCAAATTTCCCTGGCTGTACTACAGATGAGGGAGCTAAGCAACCAAAGTGTGATGGCTGTACTACAAATGAGGGAGCTAAGCAACCAAATTTCCCTGGCTGTACTACAAATGAGGGAGCTAAGCAACCAAAGTGTGATGGCTGTACTACAAATGAGGGAGCTAAGCAACCAAAGTTCCCTGGCTGTACTACAAATGAGGGAGCTAAGCAACCAAAGTGTGATGGCTGTACTACAGATGAGGGAGCTAAGCAACCAAATTTCCCTGGCTGTACTACAAATGAGGGAGCTAAGCAACCAAAGTTCCCTGGCTGTACTACAAATGAGGGAGCTAAGCAACCAAAGTTCCCTGGCTGTACTACAAATGAGGGAGCTAAGCAACCAAAGTTCCCTGGCTGTACTACAAATGAGGGAGCTAAGCAACCAAAGTTCCCTGGCTGTACTACAAATGAGGGAGCTAAGCAACCAAAGTTCCCTGGCTGTACTACAAATGAGGGAGCTAAGCAACCAAAGTTCCCTGGCTGTACTACAAATGAGGGAGCTAAGCAACCAAATTTCCCTGGCTGTACTACAAATGAGGGAGCTAAGCAACCAAAGTGTGATGGCTGTACTACAGATGAGGGAGCTAAGCAACCAAAGTTCCCTGGCTGTACTACAGATGAGGCAGCTAAGCAACCAAAGTGTGATGGCTGTACTAGAGGGGGGGGGGGGCAGCCGAGTCCAATAGGTGACACTTTCATGCACTGTCAGTCTTTGGCTGATGTAACTCCTCTGAGGCACTTTGTTCGAAAAATACGAGCTTTCTCGGGATGAAATCAGTCGATGAATGATGCGATAATTAACATTGTGTCGTACCGCCGGCCATCATGGCTTATTTTCTTATAGCCCCAATGCTTATTTTGTCTCTGTGGCTGAGACTTGAGGCTCCCCAGTGTGAGACAGTATGACAGGGATTATGTTCCTCATATTGATATTATTGGATCAACCATGACTATCCTTCCATCGTCACCTTTTCTTAGAGGTGGTTTAGCTCTTGAGCAGTCAATACAAGCTGACTCATTTTTAATGATTTTATGCTACCAAGAGTGGAAACAGCGAGATGCTCTTCAGCTAGGTGCTGAAAGTCACACACAACCTGAATCAATTCAACATTTTTTACCCCAGAGGCAAAAATTGGTTATCAACATAATGTTCTCCTCATCATTTTATCTTACTTATTCAACATAATCACGTTCCGTCACATGGCTTGCTGTTGGCATTTACAAAATAACATGAACTTACACAGGTTTTGATCAGTCAACGTTTCATTTGCGTTTATTTGCAACTCAGCTCAACCAAAACTGGATATTGGTCTGACATCTTTATTTACTGGTGGGAATCCATTATTTTCCCAACAACCATTAACATGTTGTTATTTTGCATTTCACTTTGTCACAAAAATGAACGATAATAAACGTGACCCTTCTCTGCCTAAACATATGTTCATTTTCCAGGCTGGTCAATGTAATGTACCTCATTGCCTAGGAATACACTGGATGTGTCAACAGAGATTTATTGGGTTTCAGGTCTTTACCAGCCTAACAGGTTTGGGCTCAATTATAATTGAAGGCAGTCTATTCAGTAAGTGATTTGAATTTCAAATTCAGCAGTTTTCCTTTGTAATAAATAGCTTTTACTTTTCAGTTGATTGAGAAGTCATTGAAAATAAATGTTATTTTTTGTTATTATTGAATTGTAATTTTGTTTACTTCCTGAATTGACTGCTTTCAATTAGAATTGAGTCCACCCTGCAGCCTAAGTGCATCTCACAATGCCAAGCCTACTGGCTATGGAGGGAAGTAAGTCACTCTCTATTATGTGGAGGTGAATGACAGATGAATGGGGAGAATGTCAGGGAAACAACGAGAGGCTGTGACCGGAGGGAAGTCTAGACATTCGGTGGCTCTGCAGCAGAACTGATTGCTGGTATAGAACGTATGTACGTCCTTTCACGTAACTGGATTGGTAATGGTTACACTGGTTAGCCATGTTTGCCAATGTCAGATATTGTGACTTCATGCAGCTTCCCAGACTTCTTGAGGCTTTGTCTGGCTTCATCTGTAAGTTTGAAGTATGTCTGTGTGTTTCTCCATCTTCGCTTGGTGTTCACTACAGACTGAGTGTGTCGGAACAAGCTCACCTCTCCGCTCACCTCTCACGACTTTCCAAACTATAGAGCAGACCTATAGATGCCAGGAAACAGGTTTCTAGTGTCCTCCGACCCCATAGTTATCTGGTCCATGGAGGCTGCAACACTAGTCTAATTGCCCTGTGTTCACATGTGTTTGGAACATCAAGTGTTCCTCAGCGACTGCAAGAAATACAGTTTATAATTACAGTTATTATTCAAATGTGTGAACAAACAGACAGCTGCAATAAACCAGCACTAAAGAGGGCAAAGAGACGTTAGAAGAAACCGAATTGGATATACAGCACTGCACTGTAAATCCAAACATTTCCTTTCACAGCTGAACATCTCAGTCGCAGTCCTCAGGAGGGAACTATTCTGTGGACATTGGTATTGGTTGTCTAGGTGTGGTTAAGGGTTGAGTGTAAGTGTTCTATACAGTCGAGACTTGCACAGTGAGCTGTACTGACTAGGTTTTAGTAAAGGGGTAGCGAGTCAGCGACCACCTCGACACAACACACCATTCAGGAAGTAGAGTCATGGAATTAAACTTTATTTGAAAGGAAATGAGAGGCGCGAGAGAGACAGAAAGATACAAAAAATAAAAAAATTGCATTCAATACACTTCATATTGAATACGACCTCAACACATCTTCCCACTGCTTTTCACACGGGAACCATTGAGAAGTGCTGGCAGAATAAAAGACCTTGGTTTATTGTGAGCCTTTAGCTTGCTGCTTTATTACTGTACCTGAACTGTCCCTCTATAATGACTTACAGTTAAAACGCAATTACAGAGTCAGGCTGAAGGGGCGGAATCAATACCGCAAGGAATGACAATCCCTCCCAGGAACACTAAGGTATTATAAATAGCTTTTTCTTCTTCTTGTTTGTCTGCTATCTTGGGAAGGTTGGTGGTAGTGTGTTCTTTTGGAGGGAAGGCTGTTTACCTCGGCTGAATAGTCGGGACAAAGACAACTTTCTTCCTCAGCTACTATGTCTTCTTCCCTCGAATGATTCCATCATTGTGTCCATTAATATGGTTCCCCAATGGTTTGAACGGAGTTTACTCTTGGCACAGGACAGAGCATAACAGAGGCTGACCGTCTCTCAATGAACCATCTTGGTAATACGGCTGGATTAGTATCTTTCACTAGAGTTTGGGACCTGGAGACACAGTTCACCGAGCATTACTACAATTACAGTTTGAGGGTTTAGTACATTTTATTAAAGAAATAGCCATGCCATTTTTAGGAAGTTGTACAAATCTATGAGGCAGTTACTCCTCAGTCAGACAAAATTATGAGGAAATTAATCCACTAGTGTATTCAAGGCTTGACTTGTCCTGGTGTATTTTTTTCCAAGGGGATTTTACGTTTCTATTACTCTTTTTTCTGCAAAATAACCAACCCAGGTTGGTCGATGTGCTTGTTCTTTTATTTGTTGATTTCATATCAATAATTTAAGGAATATTAAACATGTTGCTCTCTACAAAACACTTCCCCCATTAGGCCACGTTTCACACGTCACAGCTGAACAAATAGATATTTACATTTCTAGATGTATGTAATTCAATCATGGACTTCTGTAAATTACTTTTTGATCAATATACTGAATAAAATAGACAAGGCATTTAATAGCCCATGCCCACGCCTCTTCATTTTAAAGTGCTATATTTTTTCACTCCACTAACTTTTGACATTACTATCCTGTGGACACTTGTTGGGTCTCGCCCAGTTAACAAGATGATATTACTTTAACAATGTGCCAAAACTGTAAATCAACTCTGCCAATATTGCCAAGCATGATCCGAAACATTTACGGGCACTGCTAACTTTTCAAGTCTAAACCTACAGTAGGAGCCATTTAACTTTGCCGTCTACAAGTTGGATTTCCTTGTGTTTTTCTACCTGTAACTAGTGGATCTGTTGGGCTCTATTCATATCGTATTCTGGCACGATATGTATTCATACAAATGACGGTACAGTGACAGTATTGGGTATTGGCCCATATCTGTCCTGCCTGTCACATACCATGCGGGTTACATCTGGGTTACAACATAGTCACAGGAAAGTAGACCACCCGAAGCCTCCATGATAAAATAGTCTTATTAACGTGCTGATGGAATTCAATAAAACCAGGCATGCCTCTTTTTCAAAAGTCTTGATTAAGGAGATGATTTTGGTCTGTGTGCAATCTCCCCAGCTATTCTGATTGAGGTTAGAGCAGTCCATTGACTTGTTATGGCCCTGGGACTGAAACACCAATCTGCTATCAGAATATGTTGACATATACCATGGAATACCACCGGCATTTATGGGTAAAGAAGGCTCAGTGGCAAACAGATGTTTCCTAGGTTACAGTACGGACTATGATCACTGATGGGACTGATGTAGCCCTGGAATTTGACCAAGCTATATCTGTTGGTCAGGACAGCAACCATTCAGTCAACCAAGTTCCAAAGGCCTGGCCTCTGCTCGCTGTGAATTGTAGATCAGTTCAGTAATAAGATTTGGTACACTGTGATATTTTAATCGAGTAATGCCCCCAGAGCTCAATGTGAACATGTCATGAATATGAACCACTACTTATGATGCTTCAGAGTTCTGTTTGGAATTTGAAAGTGCCATTCCCTCAGAGTCAGGCTCTCCTCAGAGCAGGTTTTGTAACTGTGTGACTCAGATCAACTTTATTATCCCACCAGGGGGAAATTAATAACGTGCTTAAAAAGATGCTACATAAAACATGAAAACAAAGAAATGACACAATAGAATTCATTCAAAGTAAAGGTGCAATATGCTCTACAGACTAGAAGAACATACTTAGCCAGATTGATGAATTCTTAGAAATAAACATTTCCAGCAATTTTGCTTGGCTGTAGGAACTCTCTTTTACCTGTCAGTGCAGCAGGACCTTGGTGCCTGGCTACGAGTACAGCACATCGGCCATTTCACAGATCCTTAAGCATTCTAGTGGATGATTTGTATTCAGCTCGGTTACATATCCCGGGCTTCCTCTGAGATCTGTGTTGGGGAAGAAAAGTCATGTTCTTGTTTCAAAGCATACGACAACTGACAATGACACTGTGCCAAAATTATTTATGGGGGAGAAAAGGAAGGCAGGCAGGCAAACGTTGTCTTCAGATAGCAGAGTGGTTCCATAGAGGAAAGGCACCAGCTCAGATGGCCTACAGTCATCCACCCTCAGGGAGGGAGGGAGGGACAGAGAAGGACAGCTCTTTTCCCTCTCATGTCAAATCTCAGTGTGGTTATTGTTTCAGAATGCTCTTCTACAGTAATGAATGAAGACAAATGTCAAGTTCGCCATGTTCAGGTCGTGTAAAAGTCCGGTCTGGATAACAAAACAAACTAGTCAATCACCGATCAACTAGACCCCGTAACGGTTATACCGGCAGGTTAGTGTGAACATTCATCTACATCAGTGGAGGCTGCTGAGGGGAGGATGGCTCATAATAATGGCTGGAATGGCGCCAGTTGAATGGTATCAAACCATTCCACCTTTTCCGCTCCAGCCATTGCCATGAGCCCGTCCTCACAACCTCCTGTGATGTACATCCTCTTTACCTTCCTGGCTGGTAGATTTTCTGCTGTTATTGTTGTACCACTGGTCTCTGGATTCAGACATACTGGTAAATATGCTGCTGTTATTGTTGTCCCTCTGGTCTCTGGATTCAGACATACTGGTAAATATGCTGCTGTTATTGTTGTCCCTCTGGTCTCTGGATTCAGACATACTGGTAAATATGCTGCTGTTATTGTTGTCCCTCTGGTCTCTGGATTCAGACATACTGGTAAATATGCTGCTGTTATTGTTGTGCCTCTGGTCTCTGGATTCAGACATACTGGTAAATATGCTGCTGTTATTGTTGTACCTCTGGTCTCTGGATTCAGACATACTGGTAAATATGCTGCTGTTATTGTTGTACCACTGGTCTCTGGATTCAGACATACTGGTAAATATGCTGCTGTTATTGTTGTACCTCTGGTCTCTGGATTCAGACATACTTGTAAATATGCTGCTGTTATTGTTGTACCTCTGGTCTCAGGATTCAGACATACTGGTAAATATGCTGCTGTTATTGTTGTACCTCTGGTCTCTGGATTCAGACATACTGGTAAATATGCTGCTGTTATTGTTGTACTTCTGGTCTCTGGATTCAGACATACTGGTAAATATGCTGCTGTTATTGTTGTACCTCTGGTCTCTGGATTCAGACATACTGGTAAATATGCTGCTGTTATTGTTGTGCCTCTGGTCTCTGGATTCAGACATACTGGTAAAAATGCTGCTGTTATTGTTGTACCACTGGTCTCTGGATTCAGACATACTGGTAGCTAGTGTCATTAAGAGGCTGTTGACCTTTGTGCTTACCTCTGTCAGACTGACACTCTGTTCATTAGATACTGCTACTTCAATCCTGTAGCACACAAAATGTCTCACTCTTTACATGAAGGGCAGATACACTCAATGACTGAATACGTTGTAGTAGTTTATGCTTGCACAATGCTTCTCATGCAGATACCTATTCAGGAAGTCCTATTCAGGAAGTCCTATTCAGGAAGTCCTATTCAGGAAGTCCTATTCAGGAGCACTTCAGACTTAGCCGATGC
Source organism: Salmo salar (assembly GCF_965601325.2). NCBI lineage: Eukaryota > Metazoa > Chordata > Actinopteri > Salmoniformes > Salmonidae > Salmo > Salmo salar. The sequence continues at coordinate 39,290,537 of NC_138314.1, forward strand.
TGCTCTTAAGAGCTGTGGTGTGCTTGTTCTTCAGCCATAATAATATTATGCATTTCTTCCACATTATAGGCACAGAACTAGGAGATAACAATTTGAATACAGTCTTATTATAGTGGTCTTCTAAATATTCAGGCTGATTCGTGGAGACTAGGAGCAGCAATTACTGTGAAGATAAATCTTGGGTTGTAATAATACGAAAATATTGCTCCTGCCAAATGAAAACTAAACACTCAAATATACATGCAGGCAGCGATCATAGGACTATATACAGTAGAGAGAACGGCAAAAGGAACTATGGAGCCTCTATAGTAAATGGCTTCTTTTCATTTGATAAATTATGCCATGGGAGGGAATGTAAAGGACGTCACTCTGCTTGTTTAGCGAGTACCACTTCCTCCTGATTCGGTGTACACCGATGCTCGAACCCAGGAACTCTGCCTTTGCTAGCACGTGGTCGCCCACCTGAAGCATCTTACTAGTCGGCGCCACGCGAAAAGCTAGTAATTTGGCGGACCAAGTGGTGACACTTCAGGCTGAGGAGTAAGATTCACACATCCCTGTGTGCTACAGCAGCACTAGTATCACTTACTGTCAGACTGTAGTGGGCAATGAATCCCAAATCACCTACTATATAAGGGCTCTCCAACCCTGTTCCTGGAGCGTTGCTGTCCTGTAGGGTTTCACTCCGACCCCAGTTGTAACTAACCTGATTCATTTTATAAACCAGCTAATTATTAGAATCAGGTGTGCTAGATTAAGTTTCACGTTTTATGTCACATGCACAAGTACAGTGGAATGCCTTTTTTGTCAGCTCTTACCCCAACAATGTAGTATTCAATAATCAATAACAATGTCGTAATCAATAACAATGCGATAATACAAATAACAAGGTAGAACAAAACACACGAGTAATAAAAATAAGAAATAGGAAATGAGAAGAACACTATAAAGTAAGTAAGCATATTATATACAGGGTCAGTACCATATTTACAATGTGCAGGATACTGGATCGATAGAGGTAGATAGGTATAGTGGTAAGGTGACTAGGCTTCAAGATATATGATAAACAGAGTAGCAGCAGCGTATATGATGATTGTATGTGAGTGGGTGTGTGTAGAGTCAGTATAAATGTATGTGCATATTGTGTGTGTGTGTGTGTGTGTGTGTGTGTGTGTGTGTGTGTGTGTGTGTGTGTGTGTGTGTGTGTGTGTGTGTGTGTGTTGGAGTATCAGTGTGTGTAGTGTGTAGGGCCCTGTGAGTGTGCATAGAGAGTGCAAAAGTAAGAATAATAAAACCTACACGATGATATCTCTTCAGGAACAGGATTGGAGAGCCCTGCCCTATATAGTACACTACTTCTGACCATAACCCAATGGGCCCTAGTTAAAAGTAGTGCACTACATAGGAAATATGGTACCATTCGGAATGGCCATGGTTTTTAAAGCTGAAGAGCAATACATGTAGCCTTTCCAATGGTACAGTAGATTAGGAAGGCAGAGCTCCCATCTGAACCCTATGTCCACGAATCACAACCACCACCACCAACAATTACAGGCTTGACAGTAGGTTGGCCAAATCACTTATGGAGTGAGGCAGTCAATCACTGAGGTCGACATGAGCTGTGGGCCCAATGAACAGTTGTTCCTCCAGTGACCCCCTTTAACCACTGTAAAAAGTGTTTTTGGGGCTGCAGGGCAATTGATCTTAAAACATTAAAGCAAATATTAAATGAGGAAATGTGGTGGTGGGATATGATTTAATGGCGAGGCAGCCAGGAGCCTTGAGGACGTGGATGGATTTGGGAGAGAGGGAGGGAAAGGGAGGGGGACAGAGAAGGGGAGAGGTCACTGCTCCCACAGAGCACATTCATTTTACAATGTTTTCCCTTTCCCTCCCTCTGGACAGCAGCCTGCCTCCCCTTCCTCCTTTCCCTTCCCACCCCAATAGTATAAAATATAGCAGAGAAACCGACTTTGGTCCTATAGAGTATCGCCAGTCTAAGGTTGTAGCTGACATCGACGGCAGAGATAGAATTTCCACCATTGCTATTGGCATTTTATTAATACAATTGTCAATTTGTATTGTAAAATATGTATAACTGTCATGATGGCTAGCGGTTTTGGAAACTTACACAGACCAGAAACCTCCCCCATCTCTCCCTCCCTGCACAGCCAGCCTAGCCAATCCGCAGGCTGTATCGATTTGTCTCAAGTGAACAATCCATTTAAGGTCCAGCAGCTCATTAGAACTCCAAGCAAAGCAACAACATAAACTAATGAATAGTTACTACACCCTGTCTGTTGCTGCTTAGCCATGGGCTCCACAGAGGAGATATGATGTGTGTGTGTGTGTGTGTGTGTGTGTGTGTGTGTGTGTGTGTGTGTGTGTGTGTGTGTGTGTGTGTGTGTGTGTGTGTGTGTGTGTGTGTGTGTGTGTGTGTGTGTGTGTGTGTGTGTGTGTGTGGTGTACGTGCCTGCATGCATACGGTTATGGAGCATCTTAGTAGGTGATCTCACCAGGAATCCACCAGTCCTGATTAAATCTTTCTCTCCTCCAGTATGTGCAATCCTGATGAACTGTAGGGAGGGAGGGAGCAGAGGGAGCTCATTCAGACACTCACTGAATAAAACATGACTTACCCATGCGTGTTCTCAGGGGATGATATAAAGTCTCTCCTGCTTGCCTCCTTGGTCCTGGAAATGGGACACTGTTCAGGTGCCTGTGTTTGAAAACTGCAGGTCTAACCAGCAGAATCGCATACAGTATAAAGCAGTGTTATTCGAAGTCGGGGTCATGAGTTGGGTCGCCGGGGGAATTGCAGTGGGGTCGTAAAATATATATATATATTTTGGGGGGTGAGATTAATTTACAAACTTTTTTGATTAAAATATATTTCTGGGGTTGAGATCAATGTATTTATTTGTTCTCTCAGTTTTCATAAGAGAGATGAAAATGTAATGAATTGAAGGTTATTTGTTAATGTGAAAATCTAGGTTTAGAGATTTGAAAGGTGTTGCTAAATTTGGGGTGGAGTGTGGTCGACAGAATTTCTGTAAAAAAAAGTGGTCCCCAGAGATTCTGGCACAAAAAATGGGTTCCCCTCTCAAGGTTTAATTCCCCTGGCTGTAAGGGCCTTTTGGCAAACTTAGGGTGCGTCCCAAAATGGGGTGCATCGCATATAGTGCACTATATGGGACTAGACCAGATCCCTAGTCAAAAGTAGAGCACTATATAGGGAATAGGTTGCCATTTGGGATGTAAGCTATCGTTAGAGACTTGTGTCTGTTAAGAGTATAGTGTCTGGCCATGTATTTGTGCTTAACAAGTCACAATAAGTTGCATGGACTCACTCTGTATGCAATAATAGTGTTTAACAGGATTTTTGAATGACTATCTCATCTCTGTACCCCACACATATAATTATTTGTAAGGTCGAGCAGTGAATTTCAAACACAGATTTAACTACAAAGACCAGGGAGATTTTCCAATGCCTCGCAAAGAAGAGCTCCTATTGATAGATTAAAAAAATGGACATTGAATATCCCTTTGAGCAGAGTGAAGTTATTAATTACACTTTAGATGGTGTATCAATAAATAAAATCAAGCTTTATTTATACAGCACATTTCCGACATGGAATGCAGCATAATGTGCTTCACAGGAAAAAACAAATAAAAACAATGAAAATATATATTTTTATATTTACTACACAACAAACATAAGAGGATAAAAAGGTTCAAAGCTAAAAAAAGTGTGATTTAAGATCTCTTTTAAATATGTCCACAGCTTCGGCCCCCTCAGGTTCTCTGGCAGGCTATTCCAGAGGCTGGGGACACAGTAACTAAAGGCTGCCACTCCATTCCTCTTGGTCCTAGGCTTTGGGATATTTAAAAGGCCTGAGGGAGGCCTGAGGGACCTACTAGGTACGTAACGTAAAAGCATGTCTGACATGTATTGGGTTGAACAATCGTGGATTGATTTAAAACCTATAGAAGAATCTTAAAATGTATTCTAAAACTCACAGTACAGAGACCTTAAAATCGGTGTAATGTGCGTTCTCTGTCTGGTCTTGGTCAGTACCTGTGCTGCACAATTCTGTATGTTTTGCAGTTGACCAATGGCTTTCTTGGGTGACCAGACAGGAAAGCATTACAGTAGTCAAGCCTGCTTGTAATAAAAAGTATCTCTGTATCAGCCTGAGAGGGAAACAGGCGCACCTTAGCAGTGTTCCTCAGGTGGTAAAAAGCTATTTTGGTCACATTCCTAATGTGTGATACGAAATTTTGTTCAGAATCTATAATAACGCCTAGGTTTTTACCTGTATTACAGTGCCTTCGGAAAGTTTTTAGACCCGTTGACTTTTTTCACATTTTGTTACGTTACAGCCTTATTCTAAAATGGATGAACTCGTTTCTTTCCCTCATCAATCAACACACAATACCCCTTAATGACAAGGCAAAAACTAATATCACATTTACATAAGTATTCAGACCCTTGACTCAGTACTTCGTTGAAGCACCTTTGGCAGCAATTACAGCCTCGAGTCTTCTTGGGTATGACGCTACAAGCTTGGCACACCTGTATTTTGGGAGTTTCTCCCTTTCTTCTCTGCGGATCCTCTCAAGCTCTGTCAGGTCGGATGGGGAGCGTAGCTGTACAGCTATTTTCAGGTCTCTCCAGAGCTGTCCAGGCTCTGGCTGGGCCACTCAAGGACATTCAGAGACTTGTCCCGAAGCCACTCCTGCGTTGTCTTGGCTGTGTGCTTAGGATTGTTGTCCTGCTGGAAGGTGAACCTTCGCTCACAGTCTGAGGTCCTGAGCAATCTGGCGCAGGTTTTCATCAAGGATTTCTGTACTTTGCTCTGTTCATCTTTCCCTCGAACCTGACTAGTCTCCCAGTCCCTGATGCTGAAAAACAAAACACAGTATAAATAATGCTACCAACACCATGCTTCACTGTAATGATGGTGTCAGGTTTCCTCTAGATGTGGCACTTGGCATTCAGGCCAAAGAGTTCAATTTTGGTTTCATCAGACCAAGGAATCTTGTTTCTTGTGGTCTGCGTCCTTTAGGTGCCTTTTGACAAACTCCAAGCGGGCTGTCATGTGCCTTTTACTGAGGAGTGGCCACTCTACCATAAAGGCCTGATTGGTGGAGTGCTGCAGAGATGGTTGTCTTTCTGGAAGGTTCTCCCTCCTCAGAGGAACTCTGGAGTTCTGTCAGAGTGACCATTGGGTTCTTGTTCACCTCCCTGACCAAGGCCCTTCTCCCCCGATTGCTCAGTTTGGTCGGGCGGCCAGCTCTAGGAAGAGTCTTGGTGGTTCCAAAATTGTTTCATTTAAGAATGAGGCCACTGTGTTCTTTGGGACCTTCAATGCTGCAGAAATGTTTTGGTACCCTTCCCAAGATCCTGTCTCGGAGCTCTATGGAAAATTCCTTCGACCTCATGGCTTGGTTTTTGCTCTGACATGCGCTGTCAACTGTGGGACCTTATATAGACAGGTGTGTGCCTTTCCAAATCAATTGAATTTACCACAGGTGGCCTCCAATCAAGTTGTAGAAACATCTTAAGGATGATCAATGGAAACAGGATGCACCTGAGCAAAATTTTGAGTCTCATAGCAAATGGTCTGAATACTTATTCTTAATACATTTGCAAAATTTCTAAAAACCTGTTTTACCTTTATCATTATGGCGTATTGTGATGTCATTATGGGGTATTGTGATGTCATTATGGGGTATTGTGATGTCATTATGGGGTATTGTGTGTAGACGGGTGAGAGAAAAAAAGCTATTTAATCCATTTTGAATTCAGGCTGTAACACAACAAAATGTGAAATAAGTCAAAGGGTATGAATACTTTCTGAAGGCACTGTAGATAAAAGTGTGAAGATGTTATGCAGCTACAGACACGTATTCTTGAAACACCTGGACAGGGAAAGATCACAGCGCTAGAGACCTTGCATAGGTTGTCACCCTGAGGTCATTCTTGCTTTATATATCTTGTGCGATACATAAACCCAGTAATGGGTTTTTATTAGTCTAATAAATAGCACTACAAGCCAGACTACAATGAGCATGTACTGCATGCCAATGTGTACACTGGGCAGGAAAATTAACCTAGCAGAAGGAACGGTCAGCTGAAGTAATCTGAATCCCAAATAATGGTTAGATGGCAGATGGCCCTTCGCTGGGCGATTATTATTGGTGCTTGGCCATTATTGCTGGGCCCTGACCTGTGTCGTAGCCATTTAGTAATGAGTCAGTCCTTTCTACTAGCTCAACACCTTGACTTGAGGAGGAACGGAAAATGATCCACCTGCCCTATTAACCCCTTCACAGATGAACTAGATCCAAGAAAAGCTGAGTGATTGCTTTCCTAGCAGCAGTCAGACATCTTTATGTTTTTTTTAACCACTTCTCTGACCAGAACCAAACTGACCATAACATTGCACAGTTGATTTCCATGGGAGCTTTTAGGGTTGCAAAATTCCTGTAACCTTCCAAAAATTCCCAGATTTTACAGAAAACCCAGTTGAATGATTACTGGAATCAGGAGAGAATAAGCAGGAAATCAGAAATCTCTAACCATGATTTCAATAAGCAGGAAATCAGAAATCTCTAACCAGGATTTCAATAAGCAGGAAATCAGAAATCTCTTACCAGGATTTCTGGAAAACTTGGGAATTTTGGGAAAGTTCCAGGACTTTTGCATTCCAAGGAGCTTCTGAGAAATGTAGCTGTGCACTAGTATAGGCTACAGTAGATCAACTATAGGCTCAAAACTTTAGGGGGCCAAAAAATGTACTTGCGGGTCTGTTTTCGCTTGTTGCCGACCCCTGTTCTAGGGAACTCCAGGCCCCGTATCCACAAAGAAAAGTTCCTAGGAATACTGTTAAAACCCAACTTTAAGACAAAAAAACTCCCAGACAAACTCTGAGCCAGGAGTAAAATCAACTCATTACAGTTTATCTCAGCTGGTAATCATGACAGTTTGAGGTACGGCAAAGGAAAGATAGTGATGACACTTATTGACATTGTTGGAAATTGGGGAATAACCAATCCTGATGAGGCATGACCAGACTGTGAACTCTATAGCACTCTTCAGACAACCTCAGTGAATGTGACTGTACATCAAATGTGGAAATTTTATATAATTTTCACATGACATAATCAATATGCCTACTGTTAATTATTGCCTAATACTGTATGTTGGCATACCATTTTTTTAAACTAATTCTGATGGTTGTTAATAAAAGTGGAATTTTGACAATACTTAAGTTATATCAATACACTTGTCACTCCTGTTTAACAACTCTATCACTATGTCACAGTAGGAATCAAGTCACTTGCCGATAATGTTCCATCCAACATTTGAAAGGTCTATCATTTTCATCTAACACAAGCCCTTTATTAGTCTAGTGGTTAGAAGTATTTGTGTTTATTAAGGATGCCAAGGCAGCAACTACTCTTCCTGGACTCCAGCAACATTTAGGCAGTTATATACAATTACAAATATTACATGACATTACATTTCATAACACCTTTCACAACACATTAAATGTGTGTCCTCGGGTCACTACTCTACTACCACATATCTACAATACAAAATCCATGTGTATGTATCTCTTCACAGTCCCTGCTGTTCCATAACATGTATCTGTTTTTTAAATCTGATTCTATTGATTCTACACTGGTAGGTTGACTGATAACCTGAACCAGGTTATGGGTACTGGTTACAGTTTGAAGCTTTTTCCTGAGTGGGCAACTTGATGAAAGCAAATCAGTATTGAGGTGACCCAGAAAATATATCTCTCTGTTGATATCACATAGATTATCAAGCATTTCACACATATTATCCAGATACTAATTGTTAGCACTTGGTGGTCTATAGAAGTTTCCCACAAGAATGGGCTTTATGTGAGGCAGGTGAACCTGTAGCCATTTTACTGAAACAGAATTTAACATGAGATCCTCTCTAAGCTTTACAGGAATGTGGCTCTGAATATAGACCGCAACACTTCCCCCATTGGCATTTCTTTATTTTCTGTAGATGTTATAACCATGTATTGCTACCACTGTATCATCAATCAAAGGTATTATCTCAGTGAGTTTCAGAGATAGTCAGAACATGAATGCCATCTGTTACTAGCAAGTTATTGATTTCATGAACATTGTTTCTTAGGTTACATATTTTAATGTGGGCAATTTGTAACACTTTTCTGGGATGCTTGATTGTTTTAATTGCTTAACTGAGAAGCTTATCAGAAGTAGACATGACAATGTTATGTATGTTTGAGTTGTTAGTGCAGGGTGAGCTGCAAACAGTGGACTTCCTACTAGGGCACACCGTCTCAGTGCTAAAAGTATAACTGGTTCATAGGCACATGATTACTGCATATACACGCTGTAGGATTGACAGAGGCATTCAGGGGAGTTAGAGGGGCATAAATTAGGTTACTTACATTGCGACTGCTAACGCCCCTAGGATAATGTACATTTGCTGCAGCATTACGACAATTCAGCGACACAATAGTAGGGATTAACTGAGCTGGGCTTGGGTCATTGATAAGTCATTGTCTCAACGTAGCCTTGAAATGCGCGGACAGGAGCCAAGGTGATAGGGATGAACTCCTCCATTCCTGCATCTTCTGTTTCCAGAATGTGTCAAAGTTATCTACAAAAGTTATTCTATCAGAATATTTTAGCCAGGTGTGTAAAGCCAGTAGCCTACTGACTCTTTCACACCCATGGCCCAACGACGCTACCGGACCTGAAATAACAGGCCGCATTTTGGAATGTTTCAGAGTTAGAATCAGAATTTAAGAAGTTTCGAGCCAGCCCTCCTTGTGTCGTTTTAACTCCACATGGACTACGACAGTGTCAGCTACCGGCAGCTATCGTAGAATGTTCAGAAGCAGCCTTGTAATGTCCCATACTCGTGCTCCAGGATATCAGGGCTGTTGCTCCGGGATTCCGAGATGTAGGGCTGACCCCAATCATTTCTTATCTACAATGTTTGTTGCTTTGGTTACAGTAATTTATGTTAATGCATTCAATATTATTATTCCAGTCTTCCCGTTATCATTGTCGGAGTGGACACATTGTTTGCAGAGTGCACAACCTATGCTACACAAACAAGTGTTGGTTTATTTCATTCCATTTACGAGTTTTGTCAATTTAGTCATGGTCTTTTGTTTGGATTGCTCCTATCAATGTTGAGTTAGGACACGCACACATTGAAGTAGGCCTATAGGCTACCTGGCCTGCACATAAATGTGCCCATTTGGGGATCTGATGGTATTTCTGATTGGCTTAACGCACCATGACTAATGACCTGTGGAGCTTCTCAAAGTAATGTTTTTTTCACCTGAAACAGAAAGCAAAAAAAGCATGTTTTTACATCCATTGAGAATTACAATAGTTTCTCAATGTATTTGAAAAATCTTTCCAGCTCTCTCCCTTTCGATAACCACTCAGCGTGAAAGGGAAAAATGACATGCTCTGATCCAGTGGAAAAGTCATAAAAGAGTCCTACCTGATTACTTCTTATCAATGCTTGACTTGGACTGAAATAGGTTCCGGTACTCATTTTGGGTGCTGGTACTGTTTATATTTAGGTGCAGGAGCTCCACAATAATCTTGAGCTAATATTCTATAAGAGGAACAGGAGCTCAAGCAGTAGAACATTTGAGGTGCTGGTACTCAGCTCAGGTGAGCTCCTGCCCAAGTTAAGCACTGCTTCTTATCCCTTGTGCAAATAGCCTACAGCTGTGTCTATCCCGAGCCCACTGGCGCGGGAAACTCTGAGCCCCAGAATATTTTATACAATGTTGCAAGTTCGCTAGTGCAAGCTTCAGGCTGGACCCAAGTTAATAGTTGATACAGTGTTTTGAAGTTCGTTGCAGACAGGACATGTGTAGCCAATGTGATTCATTGGATATTTCTTTTTATCAGGATATTTTCTACCTGCAGGCTGCAATATTTTTATTTGTTGGCTTTATGTAGGCTATTTTACATAGTTGGCAATGGCAATAGAAGTAACTTTTTATGTTTATCATTTTCATTAAGATTCGGATAGAATTGTGATTAACCACATGACAATGATATTGAGATATGAAGACGTTATTATAAATTAAATGAAACTGTTTCTCAAAAATGTGCATATGAAAACCACAACTGGCATGCAGATCAGTAAAAATGGTAAGATAAATTGGCATTCCACATGAGAAAGGTTGCCGACTCCTCATGTAGCCTATTACCGGCAACTTCAGGAGAGTAATGGCAGAATCTGCGAAAGCCAGCAGGAGTGGGAGGAAAATAGTTGGGTCAGATAAAAAAAAAAATTATTCTGGTTATCTAGATCTTTGGTATTCTCTTGAGGCATTTGTCTTATTTCATCAAATTGTAAGCTCAATGCATATAGTTGATTTTATTAAAACACATAGGGTGTGTCTATATATGGAAAAGTACACGTTTAAACATTTTGGCCAATCGATTGGTCGAAAGAACAGACAACTTTCGGTCAACCAAGATTTTTTTCCGTTGGGGACAGCCCCAGTGAGATTTTTCTTACAGTAGAGCTGCCGATGACAACAGCTGGTGCAATGGCTGAGGAGGTCCTGCAATTCTTTCGCCTCGATGGGTTTCGCAAACCCAAGGGTGGTGGGGCCCGATGAACCTGAGCCAGCTGTAGTATCCGTCGTGGATGATGAATGGGCCGGAGACTTAGACAGCCTCGCGGCCCGATGAGGGGGAGATCTGAGGATCTGAACCCAATGTAGAAACAACCGGAGAGCGAGACAGAACAGAGGACGAAGGCGCAGGATCCGGATCCAATCTTGAATCAGAATCCCCCAGGGAAGAAAGCGCCGGAACCTCTGGATTTAGGAATATCATGTGAAATAGGCCTCGTGTGAAATCATTGTCAAAAATTCAAGAGATACAGTTGCATGTAGATCTAGATTATTTATGGATTGATTATATTGAGATATCAAAATATAATTTTTAACTCGAAAGCAATTGCATGTGGTGCAGGAACCACTGACTCCCTGCATTTTTCTATTGTCAAGATGCCTGTTGGTAACTCTTAACTGGTTATGACAGCACATGAGGTCTCCTAAATATCTGTCGACTTGGTGTGACTCTTATGACTAAAGAGGTTTCATGCATAGTTTTATTTTTACCCATAAGAGTAGGAGTAATATCTCTATTCTCAGCACTTATGACCAATTTTCTACTCTGAGACGGTCTGTGGATACGGGCCCAGTCTCCCACTGATGCATCGCAGGGGTTTAAAACTCTACCTCTTCAAAGAATTTCTGAAATTAATCCCATGGTGCCCCCCCCCCACCCCCCCACACACAAACAAACATGTCTTTTCCAACTAGCACTGACTTTGCTGATAACTACTTTATTGAGGGAAAATGTACTTACTTTAACTGTGATATGTGGTTGTCTCACCAAACTATCTTAAGATGAATGCACTAATTGTAAGTCGCTCTAGATAAGAGCGTCTGCTAAATGTGTCACGTCCTGACCAGTATAACGGGTTATTTGTTATTATAGTTTGGTCAGGATGTGGCAGGGGTGTGTTTGTTTTGTGTTGTCGGGGTTTTTGGGTTGTGTTCTATGTTTTGTATTTCTATGTTCTATTTTCTAGTTTTTCTATTTCTGTGTCTAGTTTATTGTTTTGACCTTCAATTGGAGGCAGCTGTTCCTCGTTGCCTCTAATTGAAGGTCCTATTTAGTAGGGGTGTTTTTCTATGGGGTTTGTGGGTAGTTGTTTCCTGTTTAGTGTTTGTTGCACCTGACAAGACTGTTTTCGTCGTTCTTTTTGTTCAGTGTTCATTTTTTTTGTTTAATAAAGAAGATAATGAGCATTCACGTACCCGCTGCATTTTGGTCCAATTCATACGACGTCCGTGACATAATGACTAAATGTAAAGGTGTTTTTAAGGGTATGAAACACGATAAAACAAGATGAGTTCTATCTCGTTCTCCTGAATGACTAGAGGACTTTATTTATGTTGTAGAGGGTAGGCTACTTTAAAGCAGCAATCTCCTTCTTAATGACATAAAGATGGAGCATTGGCCTCCAAGCTGCCGAAACCCCCAGGGGGAGGACTTCAGTCAGGTGGAGGGGAAAACACATAAGCTGAGCATCCCTTTGTGATCCAGCGCCATCATCGTTTCCTCAGATCTGCCCGGCAACATGGCATTCAGTCACAGTGTGACTGGGGCATGATCTGACGGCTGCCTTTAATCAAAGCCTAAGCCTTAGTCTTCGACCTGCCCAGGAATAACACATTACTGTTTGGGTCTGCAATTGGGAATGGCCAGTAAAGGGCTGAAATCTCATATACTGTAAGTGACTCAGCACTGGGTCTGAATGTACAGTCTCATATGCTGATATGGTTAATAAATAAAAACATTTAGTTTGATTATCATCTCTGTTTCTCAGCAGTGTAATTCAACATGTTTTATTCAGAACTAACCTTGTAGTCCACAGTGGTGGTGAGGGAATACAATTGCGTGATTAGGGGGAAATGCAACACCCATAATTTAAAGGCGAAGTGAGTAAAAGACTTAACTCATGTTGGCAAAAAAAAGCGTCAGTACTATAAGTGATTCCTAAGGTTATTTCTTGAAACCTTTTGAATTGCTTTTCTGTTTTTTATTGTCTTTTTCTTATGTTGGGTTAAGTTGTACAATATATTTTATTATGTTTTATGTTGGGTCCAATATATTTCTTCTTTGGTTATTTTCTTAATCTTGGACATTGTAGTTCATTCATTATCCACTTCAAATAAAAAACATTTAATATGTCTAAACTTATCTCAACCAAATGACTTCCATACAGTATATAAAATGCAGTAAAAGTAGATAACTGACCCAGTGTTTATCATTGGCTAGTTATCTCAAAAATAGCCAATCAATTGATTGCAATTACTATGTGCAACAGGTCATTGATCAATCTAACCTCAGTGCACACTACTCAAACTCATCAAGCCAAATCAATAGTCCCTTGATAAATGTGACTGACTTTATTTCAAGCTAGCTTGAAAAGCTTCAAATCCTGACCAGGGTGTACACCATTGCTGGCGAGCTGGGTGCAGCCGTCAGAAAAAAGAGAATCAAAGAGTGTAGAATAAAGGAATATTGAATGTCTGTACTCCATGCCGGGCTCCATGCAATGCTCCTGGAGAGAACATTATAGATTTTTTTTTGCTGCCTACGTCAAAGAGGAAATGATGGGAAGTCATTGGTCCATGAATGTGTGGTGGACGTTGACGGGCAGTGGACACCCAGAGTTCTCTTAATTGTATCTTCTTACTGTGAGAGCAGATAGAGAGAGGGAAACGAGTGTCAGAGTGTCTACATTCAGGTGTCTAAAACAGAGAGAGCTAAAGGAGGGAAATCAACAGAGCCTCTCAATCAGGTCTCTAAAACAGAGAGAGCTAAAGGAGGGAAATCAACAGAGCTTCTCAATCAGGTCTCTAAAACAGAGAGAGCTAAAGGAGGGAAATCAACAGAGCTTCTCAATCAGTTCTCTAAAACAGAGAGAGCTAAAGGAGGGAAATCAACAGAGCTTCTCAATCAGGTCTCTAAAACAGAGAGAGCTAAAGGAGGGAAATCAACAGAGCCTCTCAATCAGGTCTCTAAAACAGAGAGAGCTAAAGGAGGGAAATCAACAGAGCCTCTCAATCAGGTCTCTAAAACAGAGAGAGCTAAAGGAGGGAAATCAACAGAGCCTCTCAATCAGGTCTCTAAAACAGAGAGAGCTAAAGGAGGGAAATCAACAGAGCCTCTCAATCAGGTCTCTAAAACAGAGAGAGCTAAAGGAGGGAAATCAACAGAGCCTCTCAATCAGATCTCTAAAACAGAGAGAGCTAAAGGAGGGAAATCAACAGAGCTTCTCAATCAGATCTCTAAAACAGAGAGAGCTAAAGGAGGGAAATCAACAGAGCCTCTCAATCAGATCTCTAAAACAGAGAGAGCTAAAGGAGGGAAATCAACAGAGCTTCTCAATCAGATCTCTAAAACAGAGAGAGCTAAAGGAGGGAAATCAACAGAGCCTCTCAATCAGATCTCTAAAACAGAGAGAGCTAAAGGAGGGAAATCAACAGAGCTTCTCAATCAGGTCTCTAAAACAGAGAGAGCTAAAGGAGGGAAATCAACAGAGCCTCTCAATCAGATCTCTAAAACAGAGAGAGCTAAAGGAGGGAAATCAACAGAGCCTCTCAATCAGATCTCTAAAACAGAGAGAGCTAAAGGAGGGAAATCAACAGAGCCTCTCAATCAGGTCTCTAAAACTGCCCAGGGAAAGCAAGGACTTAAAAAACAGCAGGGAGGATCAAGGAGATTGATGGGGGCCAATCTGTACACAGGTTTTGCAAGCAGGCTTTATTGATGGTTTACACACACGGATTTGTAAATCGTAAATAAACACACTATTTTCTTATTTAAACAGCAGGGAGGATCTTGTTTCCGATCTTGACCACCAGCAGAACTGCTCTGTGGCTTTCACATAGAACTAGAAAGGCCTTTAATAATATCCTCCCTCAGCCGTCATCAGATCATTTGACAACACTGTGGCATCAAGGCAGCGATTATATCAAATTACACTGAACAAAAATATAAACGTAACATGTAAAGTGTTGGTCCCATGTTTCATTAGCTGAAATAAACATCTCAGAAACGCACAAAAAGCTTATTTCTCTCAAATTGTGTGTACCAAATTGTTTACATCCCTGTTAGTGAGTATTTCTCCTTTGCCAAGATAATCCATCCACCTAACAGGTGTTGCATATCAAGAAGCTGATTAAATAGCATGATCATTACACTGACTGCAGGAATGTCCACACGAGCTGTTGCCAGAGAATTGAATGTTCATTGCTCTACCATAAATCGCCTCCAACGTCGTTTTCGAGAATTTGGCAGTACGTCCAACCGGCCTCACAACCACAGACCATGTGTATGGAGTTGTGTGGGTGAGCGGTTTGCTGATGTCAACGCTGTGAACAGAGTGCCCCATGGTGGCGGTGGGGTTATGGTTTGGGCAGATATAAGCTATGGACAACAAAAACAATTCCATTTCATCAAGGGCAATTTGAATACACAGAGATAATGTAACGAGATCCTGAGACCAATTGTCATGCCATTCATCTGCCGCCATCACGTCATATTTCAGCATGATAATGCATGGTCCCATGTCACAAGGATCTGTACACAATTCCTGAAAGATGAAAATGTCCCAGTTCTTCCATGGCCTGCATACTCACCAAACATGTGACCCATTGAGCATGTTCGGGATGCTCTGGGTGTTCCAATTCCTGCCAATATCCAGAAACTTCGCACAGCCATTGAAGAGGAGTGGGACAACATTCAACTGGCCACAATCAACAGCCTGATAAACTCTATGCGATGGAGATGAGTCACGATGCATGAGGCAAATGGTGGTCACACCAGATACTGACTGGTTTTCTGATCCACGCCCCTACTTTTTTTGAAGGTATCTGTGACCAACATCTGCATGTCTTTATTCCCAGTCATTTGAAATCCATAGATTAGAGCCTTATGAATTTATTTCAATGAACTGATTTCCTTATATGAACTGCACCTCAGTAAAATCTTTGAAATTGTTGCATGTTGCGTTTATATTTTTGTTCAGTATATATAAGATTTGTGTTAACAAGTTGTCGAATCGAGAAGGACCCAGGACAGTAGTGCGGTCGACATTCCACTCCATGCCAAAGAGTAGGCCTCCAATTGTAACATGGGACTTGCATTACAAACCCCACATAAAGCATCAGCAGCGGCAGCAGCATCTATGATGCCATCATTCATCATCATCACTTCTGTGAAATGAGGGTTGTTTTCACTTTTCTTCTTCTTCTTTTTTTACGTGGGCTCTGAACTCTAGAGAACTGAGCCATGAAGGGGAGTAGGCAGTAGCCCCTGGACTTGGCTGGAAGATTGCGTCTTAGGAGAATGGCATTGGACTTTTTTTTACAGCCACATATGGTATAGATTTATAGGAGCTGGAATGGATGACAGCGCTTTATAACCCTGTCTGATATAACACTGTAAAGGTTGCCATTTCAGCTTTATTAGCTAATGCTATTTATTAAAAAAAAACTGGGCTTTGGAACAAATATTTCCCAGCAGAATAAAGGAAACACAGAGTTAAACAGAGTTTAAAAAAAGATAGATGAATGTTTTTGGGTGCCATTAATCGTATCAGTGAGTATTATGAAATTCTGAAGTGATCAATAACTGCTTCGCAAACCAAATCTCCCACACAGCCCAAGTCTACAGTATTGCCCAATATACTTGCCAAAGACCATGACGACTATTGCTATTCCATGTATTATGTCTTAAACACGAACTCAGTCAGAGCTGACACTGACGCTCTAAGGCTGGAAGTGAATCCCCGTTATTGCTGTCACATCTAACATTTCCCCCCGGTTCTATTTACATAACTAGTAGTTATTACTGTCACATCTAACATTTCCCCCTGGTTCTATTTACATAACTAGTAGTTATCACTGCCATGTCTAACATTTCCCCTCTGGTTCTATTTACATAACTAGTAGTTATTACTGTCACATTTAACATTTCCCCTATAGTTCTATTTACCTAACTAGTAGTTATCACTGCCATGTCTAACATTTTCCCCTGGTTCTATTTACATAACTAGTAGTTATTACTGTCACATCTAACATTTCCCCCTGGTTCTATTTACATAACTAGTAGTTATTACTGTCACATCTAACATTTCCCCCTGGTTCTATTTACATAACTAGTAGTTATTACTGTCACATCTAACATTTCCCCCTGGTTCTATTTACATAACTAGTAGTTATCACTGCCATGTCTAACATTTCCCCTCTGGTTCTATTTACATAACTAGTAGTTATTACTGTCACATCTAACATTTCCCCCTGGTTCTATTTACCTAACTAGTAGTTATTACTGTCACATCTAACATTTCCCCCTGGTTCTATTTACATAACTAGTAGTTATCACTGCCATGTCTAACATTTCCCCTCTGGTTCTATTTACCTAACTAGTAGTTATCACTGTCACATCTAACATTTCCCCCTGGTTCTATTTACCTAACTCTACTAGAAATGTTGCGCCTCATGCATGATTTTTAAGCATGCTATAATATATGTCTGGACAAAATAGAAGAAGTTGTATTATCTGAGAGGGAGAAGTATGCAGTAGCAAGAGGTAAGTTATGTAAGGAAAGAGTCAAACATCAGTAATGTGTGTGTAATCTCCCCAGTCTAACAGCCTATAATAATTAAAGACGTTAATCACACGGTGGGGTGGCGTATATTATTTTCAGAGGGACGCTGGCGGGAGCTGGAGCTGAGCTCTATGCATGGAAAGAAGAGGAACCTTACCCTCCTAGATAAACAGGAACCTTACCCTCCTAGATAAACAGGAACCTTACACTCCTAGATAAACAGGAACCGTACCCTCCTACTGTAGATAAACAGGAACCTTACTACCTAGATAAACAGGAACCTTACTACCTAGATAAACAGGAACCTTACTACCTAGATAAACAGGAACCTTACTACCTAGATAAACAGGAACCTTACACTCCTTGATAAACAGGAACCGTACCCTCCTACTGTAGATAAACAGGAACCTTACTACCTAGATAAACAGGAACCTTACTACCTAGATAAACAGGAACCTTACTACCTAGATAAACAGGAACCTTACTACCTAGATAAACAGGAACCTTACTACCTAGATAAACAGGAACCTTACTACCTAGATAAACAGGAACCTTACCCTCCTACTGTAGATAAACAGGAACCTTACTACCTAGATAAACAGGAACCTTACCCTCCTAGATAAACAGGAACCTTACTACCTAGATAAACAGGAACCTTACTACCTAGATAAACAGGAACCTTACTACCTAGATAAACAGGAACCTTACCCTCCTAGATAAACAGGAACCTTACCCTCCTACTGTAGATAAACAGGAACCTTACTACCTAGATAAACAGGAACCGTACCCTCCTACTGTAGATAAACAGGAACCTTACTACCTAGATAAACAGGAACCTTACCCTCCTAGATAAACAGGAACCTTACCCTCCTACTGTAGATAAACAGGAACCTTACTACCTAGATAAACAGGAACCGTACCCTCCTACTGTAGATAAACAGGAACCTTACCCTCCTACTGTAGATAAACAGGAACCTTACTACCTAGATAAACAGGAACCTTACTACCTAGATAAACAGGAACCTTACCCTCCTAGATAAACAGGAACCTTACCCTCCTACTGTAGATAAACAGGAACCTTACTACCTAGATAAACAGGAACCTTACTACCTAGATAAACAGGAACCTTACCCTCCTAGATAAACAGGAACCTTACCCTGCTAGATAAACAGGAACCTTACCCTCCTAGATAAACAGGAACCTTACTCTCCTAGATAAACAGGAACCTTACCCTCCTAGATAAATAGGAACCGTACCCTCCTACTGTAGATAAACAGGAACCTTACTACCTAGATAAACAGGAACCTTACTACCTAGATAAACAGGAACCTTACACTCCTAGATAAACAGGAACCGTACCCTCCTACTGTAGATAAACAGGAACCTTACTACCTAGATAAACAGGAACCTTACTACCTAGATAAACAGGAACCTTACAAGCGAGATAAACAAGAACCATACCCTCCGAGATAAACAGGAACCTTAGATGTGTTAGATGTGACCCTCCTAGATAAACAGGAACCTTACTACCTAGATAAACAGGAACCTTACTACCTAGATAAACAGGAACCTTACACTCCTAGATAAACAGGAACCTTAGATGTGTTAGATGTGACCCTCCTAGATAAACAGGAACCTTACTACCTAGATAAACAGGAACCTTACTACCTAGATAAACAGGAACCTTACTACCTAGATAAACAGGAACCTTACTACCTAGATAAACAGGAACCTTACTACCTAGATAAACAGGAACCTTACACTCCTAGATAAACAGGAACCTTACTACCTAGATAAACAGGAACCTTACTACCTAGATAAACAGGAACCGTACTACCTAGATAAACAGGAACCTTACTACCTAGATAAACAGGTACCTTACTCCCTAGATAAACAGGAACCTTACTACCTAGATAAACAGGAACCTTACTACCTAGATATACAGGAACCTTACTACCTAGATAAACAGGAACCTTACACTCCTAGATAAACAGGAACCTTACACTCCTAGATAAACAGGAACCTTACTACCTAGATAAACAGGAACCGTACCCTCCTACTGTAGATAAACAGGAACCTTACACTCCTAGATAAACAGGAACCTTACTACCTAGATAAACAGGAACCGTACCCTCCCAGATAAACAGGAACCTTACTACCTAGATAAACAGGAACCTTACACTCCTAGATAAACAGGAACATTACCCTCCTAAATAAACAGGAACCTTACTACCTAGATAAACAGGAACATTACCCTCCTAAATAAACAGGAACCTTACTACCTAGATAAACAGGAACCTTACCCTCCTAGATAAACAGGAACCTTACTACCTAGATAAACAGGAACATTACCCTCCTAAATAAACAGGAACCTTACTACCTAGATAAACAGGAACCGTACCCTCCCAGATAAACAGGAACATTACCCTATCAGATACACAGCAGTGTTGTAAAGTAGAAGGGTAAAAATACTTTAAAGTACTACTTAAATAGGTTTTTGGGGTATCTGTACCTGTATTTAATCTTTATATTTTTGACAACTTTTACTTTTACTTCACTACATTCCTAAAGATACATTTTCCCTGACACCCAAAAGTACTCGTTACATTTTGAATGCTTAGCCAGACAGAAAAATTGTCCAATTCACACACTTATCAAAAGAACATCCCTCTGATCTGGCGGACTCAATAAACACAAATGCTTGGTTTGTATATGATATCTGAGTGTTGGAGTGTGCACCTGGCATTGTGCAGTCTGGTTTGCTTAATATAAGGAATTTGAAATGATTTATACTTTTAGTTTTACTTTTGATACTTAAGGATATTTTATCAATTACATTTACTTTTGATACTTAAGTATATTTAAAACTAAATTATTTTAGACTTTTACTTAAATAGTACTTTTTCCACCACTGATAAACAGAAACCTTACCTTGTTAGAAAAACAGGAGATTGATAGGCCCCATGTTTATTCATGGAGAGATATCCATCTCTCTATCTCTGTCTGTCTGTCTGTCTGTCTGTCTGTCTGTCTGTCTGTCTGTCTGTCTGTCTGTCTGTCTGTCTGTCTGTCTGTCTGTCTGTCTGTCTGTCTGTCTGTCTGTCTGTCTGTCTGTCTGTCTGTCTGTCTGTCTGTCTGTCTGTCTGTCTGTACCTGTATGTATGGCTTTGGAATTTCTATAAAAAAGCTCTAAAATCATTGTAATTTCATAATACATTTAATGTTTAGAAATGTAATCGAAACCGAAATTGAAAACCGTGATCATTTAAAAAAAAATATCAAACCGAAACTGAACCCACCTCAAAAAGCACTAATCGCTCAGCACTAGTTGGGGGAGGAAGGATGTGAACGTGAGCAGCTAACCGAGCCGGATAGCCAGTGTTAAAGCCAGATCCAGACTTAGCCTGTATCTTCAATGGCACCCTATTCTCTATATAGTGCACTTCTTTGACCAGAACCCCATTGGCCCTTGTCAAAAGTAGTGTACTATATATGGAATAGGGTGCCATTTGGGAAGCAACTATGGACTTGTAAGGAGGTACCTATCAGCAAACAGAGAGGGAATGGAAATTAACCTCGGGGGGGGGGGGTGTGTGTGTGTGTGTGTGTGTGTGTGTGTGTGTGTGTGTGTGTGTGTGTGTGTGTGTGTGTGTGTGTGTGTGTGTGTGTGTGTGTGTGTGTGTGTGAAAATCATGTTTGCAGTCTTGATCACCGAGGAGTCATAACATGCCATGTTCTGTGTGATGATGTGGTAGTGGGTCTTAATATTTAATGCTTAATGTGGACACGCCAGGTCATGAGGCTATTGTGGTGGACGGCAGACGGGGTCAAAGGTCAGAGCTTGGTAAAGGTCAGACAAGTTCTCCCGCTGCGTTTACTCATATTCAATTATACTCAATTTATGAAGCGTTCGCTACCGCACGCAAATCAACATCCAGGTCATGTGGACTACGTTGTGGAGTGTGAAACAACCTTCCAATTAAATAGAACAATAATAGGAATACTATGATGTATCTGAAAACACCGACGTTATAAACTTTCATTCCCTTCATTTAAGCCGGCTACCTGACCTGATGATAATGGTGAACTGGTGTCATGGTTGCATCTCAAATGGCACCGTACTCCCTACATAGTGCATTGTTTTGGACCAGAACACATAGGGCTCTCGTTGACTCGTTGAAATGTGTCTTTGCTGTGATTCCAGTTCACTGGCCTGCTAGGTTTTTCTTACTGGTGTTATAGATACCCTACACAATCGCACCACACCATTCCCCACAGACCGATACAGGCAGTAGTGGAAACAACAGCTGCTGCTACAACACTACCACCATACATAGGAGACAGGTTACTGTAGGCTGGTGCATTGCCAGCACTGTGTAATAGAGGTGAGGGTTTGGCTGTGCAGTTTGATCAAAATTCTGCTCGCTGATAGAAGAATATAGTGGCGAGATGCTCTGTCTGTCACTGTGCAGATTTGGTTTAGTGGTCTTGCCAACACATTTGGTTGTACATTTTACGTTTCAGTTTGACTTTGACATCTCATTCCCTTGCAGAGCTTTTCTCTACTGTCTCCTCACCCCCCAAACAGCATCCATCCATCTCTGCCACACACACACACACAGACACACACACACACACACACACACACACACACACACACACACACACACACACACACACACACACACACACACACACACACACACACACACACACACACACACAGTCATATAGTCAGAATGTGTTGTTTGTCCAAAACTGCATCAACATTCCGTCCAGCTGATCCTGTGATATCAGACCTATCAGAGTATTAACTCAATGCTATCAAACCCAGTGTTTATTATTGCTCTTCAGAGAATAACAAAAGCCTCAGCTCACAAACACCACCCTCTGTCTCTCTTTCTCTCTCTTTCTCTCGCTCTCTCTCTCACTCTCTCACTTCTCTCTCTCAAGTCAATTCAATTCAATTCAAGGGGTTTTATTGGCATGGGAAACATGTTTACATTGCCAAAGCAAGTGAAATGGATAAACAAAAGTGAAATAAACAATAAAAAGTGAACAGTAAATATTACCCTCACAGAAGTTCCAAAATAATAAAGACATTTAAAATGTCAGATTATGTCTAAATACAGTGTTTTAGCTATGTGCAAATAGTTAAAGTACAAAAGGGAAACATCAAAATGGGTTGTATTTACAATGGTGTTTGTTCTTCACTGGTTCCTCTTTTCTCGTGGCAACAGGTAACAAATCTGTTGTGATTGCACACTGTGGTACTTCACTTAATATATATGGGAGTTTATCAAAATTGGTTTTGTTTTCGAATACTTTGTTGGTCTGTATGTGTGTCTCTAATATGGTCATATATTTAGCAGGAGGTTAGGAAGTGCAGCTCAGTTTCAACCTCATTTTGTGGGCAGTGTGCACATAGTCTGTCTTCTCTTGAGAGCCTGAGTCTGCCTACGGCAGACCTGAGTCTGTACATAGTCAAAGATTTCCTTAAGTTTGGGTCAGTCACAGTGGTCAGGTATTCTGCCACTGTGTACTCTCTGTTTAGGTCCAAATAGCATTCTAGTTTGATCAGTTTTTTTGTTAATTCTTTCCAATGTGTCAAGTAATTATCTTTTTGTTTTCTCATGATTTGGTTGGGTCTAATTGTGTTGCTGTCCTGGGGCTTTGTGGGGTCTGTTTGTGTTTGTGAACAGAGCCCCAGGACCAACTTGCTTAGGGGACTCTTCTCCAGGTTCATCTCTCTGTAGGTGTTGGCTTTGTTATGGAAGGTTTGGGAATCGCTTTCTTTTAGGTGGTTGTAGAATTTAACGGCTCTTTTCTGGATTTTGATAATTAGCTGGTATCGGCCTAATTCTGCTCTGCATGCATTATTTGGTGTTTTATGTTGTACACAGAGGATATTTTGCAGAATTCTGCAGGCAAAGTCTCAATTTGGTGTTTGTCCCATTTTGTGAATTCTTGGTTGGTGAGAGGACCTGTCACGGTCGTCGTACGTAGTGGACCAAGGCGCAGCGGGTTGAGTGCTCATCTTAACTTTATTTGAACACATACGAAACAAAACAAGAAAACGATCGAACGAACAGTATTGCAGGTTACACACACAGCTATGCAACAACAACTTCCCACAAACCACAGGTGAAAAAAGGGCTACCTAAGTATGACTCCCAATCAGAAACAACAATGTACAGCTGTTCCTGATTAAGAGTCATACCAGGCCAACAAAGAAATACACAACATAGAAAACCATAGAAATACAAAACAAGAACATTACCCAAAAACCCCGGAACACATAAAACAAACACCCCTCTTACATAAATACATATCCCAATAAACCCCGAACCACATAAAACAAATACCCCCTGCCACGTCCTGACCAAACTACAATAATCAATAACCCCTTATACTGGTCAGGACGTGACAGGACCCCAGACCTCACAACCATAAAGGGCAATGGGTTCTATAACTGATTCAAGTATTTTTAGCCAGATCCTAATTGGTATGCCAAATTTTATGTTCCCTTTTGATGGAATAGAAGGCCCTTCTTGCCTTGTCTCTATGATCGTTCACAGCTGTGTGGAAGTTACCTGTGGCGCTGATGTTTAGGTCGAAGTATGTATTGTGTTTTGTGTGCTCTAGGGCAACGGTGTCTAGATGGAATTTGTATTTCTGGTCCTGGCGACTGGACCTTTTTTGGAACACCATTATTTTGGTCTTACTGAGATTTACTGTCAGGGCCCAGGTCTGACAGAATCTGTGCAGAAGATCTAGGTGATGCTGTAGGCCCTCCGTGGTTGGGGACAGAAGCACCAGATCATCAGCAAACAGTAGACATTTGACTTCAGATTCTAGTAGGGTGAGGACAGGTGCTGCAGACTGTTCTAGTGCCCTCGCCAATTCGTTGATATATAGGTTGAAGGGGTGGGGCTTAAGCTGCATCCCTGTCTCACCTCACAGCCCTGTGGAAAGAAATGTGTGTCTTTTGCCAATTTTAACCGCACACTTGTTGTTAGTGCACATGGATTATATAATATTGTATGTTTTTCCCCCAACACCACTTTCCATCAATTTGTATAGCAGACCCTCATGCGACATTGAGTCAAAAGCTATTTTTAAATTCAACAAAGCATGAGAAGACTTTGCCTTTGTTTTGGTATGTTTGTTTGTCAATTAGGGTGTGCAGGGTTAATACGTGGTCTGTCGTACGGTAATTTGGTAAAAAGCTAATTTGACATTTGCTCAGTACATTGTTTTCACTGAGGACATGTACAAGTCTTCTGTTAATGATAATGCAGAGGATTTTCCCAAGGTTGCTGTTAACGCATACCCCACGGTAGTTATTGGGGTCACATTTGTCTCCACTTTTGTGGATTGGGGTGATCAGTCCTTGGTTCCAAATATTGGGGAAGATGCCAGAACTGATGAGGATGATCTTAAAGAGTTTAAGAATAGCCAATTGGAATTTGTGGTCTGTATATTTTCAAATTTCATGTAGGATACCAACAACACCACAGGCCTTTTTGGGTTGGAGGGTTTGTATTTTGTCCTGTAGTTCATTCAATGTAATTGGAGAATCCAGTGGGTTCTGGTAGTCTTTAATAGCTGATTCTAAGATTTGTAATTAATCATGTATATGTTATTTTTTGTTATAGAGCCAAAAAGATTGGAGAAGTGGTTTATCCATACATCTTCGTTTTGTATAGATAACTCTTGGTGTTGTTGTTTGTTTAGTGTTTACCAGTTGTCCCATAAGTGGTTAGATTCTATGGATTCTTCAATGACATTGAGCTGATTTATGAAGTGCTGTTCCTTCTTTTTCCCTAGTGTATTTCTGTATTGTTTCAGTGATTCACCATAGTGAAGGTGTAGACTCAGGTCTCTATGTTTTTGGTTGGATAGGTTTCTCAATTTCTTTCTTAAGTTTTTCAATTCTTCATGAAACCATTTGTCATTGTTGTTAATTTTTTGATTTGATAGAGAAGCTGAAAGGTAAAATATACTGTTTAGGCTTTCTACTGCAAGCTTTACCTCTTCACTATTACAGTGAAATGTTTTGTCCAGAAACTAGTCTAAAAGGGATTGAATTTGTTGTTGTATTTTGGTAGGTTTCTACACTACTTTCCTTCCATCTATAGCATTTATTAATATTACTCAGTTCCTTTGGCTTTAATGACTCATGCTTAAGTATTGCTCTGTTCAGGTAGACTGTGATTTTGCTGTGATCTGATAGGGGTGTCAGTGGACTCACTGTGAACGCTCTGAGAGACTCTGGGTTGAGGTCAGTGATAAAGTAATCTACAGTACTACTGCCAAGGGATGAGCTATAGGTGTACCTACCATAGGAGTCTCCTCGAAGCCTATCATTGACTATGTACAGACCCAGGGTGCGACATAGCTGCAGGAGTTGTGACCCATTTTTGTTGGGTGTTTTGTCATAGTTGCGTCTAAGAGGGCATATTTGGGAGGGAATACTGTCACCTCCAGGTATGTGTTTGTCCCCCTGTGTGCTGAGAGTGTCAGGTTCTGGTCCAGTTCTGGCATTTAGGTCGCTACAGACTAGTACATGTCCCTGAGAATGGAAATGGTTGATCTCCCCTCTAGGATGGCAAATCTGTCATCGTTAAAGTATGGGGATTCTATTGGGGGATGTAGGTAACACACATGATATTTTCCTTATTCATTTCTAGCCATATGTAAAATGTTCCTGTTTTGACTAATTTAAACTCTCTCTCTCTCTCTCTCTCTCTCTCTCTCTCTCTCTCTCTCTCTCTCTCTCTCTCTCTCTCTCTCTCAATTCAATTTAAGGGCTTTATTGGCATAAAAATTAACAGTAAACATTACACTCACAAAAGTTCCAGAAGAATAAAGACATTTCAAATGTTCAAATATTATGTGCCAATAGTTAAAGTACAAAATGGAAAATAAATAAACATAAATATAGGTTGTATTTACAATGGTGTTTGCTGCTGTGATGGCACACAGTGGTATTTCACCCAGTAGATATGGGAGTTAATCAAAATTGGGAAATATGTGTCTCTAATATGGTCATACATTTGGCAGGTCTCTCTCTCTCTCTCTGTCTCTCTACACACAACACCCTACAATGACAAAGCGAAAACATGTTTTTAGAAATGTTTGCAAATTGATAAATAACTGATTTACCTTATTTACATAAGTAGACCCTTTGCTATGAGAATCGAAATTGAGTTTAGGTGCATCCTGTTTCCATTGATCATCCTTGAGATGTTTATACAACTTGATTGGAGGTCACCTGTGGAACATTCAATTGATTGGACATGATTTGGAAAGGCACATACCTGTCTATGTAAGGTCCCACAGTTGACAGTGCATGTCAGAGCAAAAACCAAGCCATGAGGTTGAAGGAATTGTCCGTAGAGCTCCTAGACAGGATTGTGTCGAGGCACAGATCTAGGGAAGGGTACCAAACAAATTCTGCAGCATTGAAGGTCCCTAAGAACACAGTGGCCTCCATCATTCTTAAATGGAAGACGTTTGGAACCACCAAGACTCATCCTAGAACAATCGGGGGAGAAGGGCCTTGGTCAGGGTGTTGACCAAGAACCCAATGGTCACTTTGACAGAGCTCCAGAGTTCCTCTGTGGAAATGGGAGAACTTTCCAGAAGGACAACCATCTCTGCAGCACTCCACCAATCAGGCCTTGATGGTAGAGTGGATAGACGGAAGCCAATCCTCAGCAAAAGGCACATGACAGCCCACTTGGAGTTTGCCAAAAGGCACCTAAAGACTCTCAGAACATGAGAAACAAGATTCTCTGGTCTGATGGAACCAAGATTGATTTCTTTGGCCTGAATGCCAAGCGTCACGTCTGGAGGAAACCTGGCACCATCCCTGTGGTAAAGCATGGTGGTGGCAGCGTC
The DNA here is from genome assembly GCF_965601325.2 of Salmo salar. Classification (NCBI taxonomy): domain Eukaryota; kingdom Metazoa; phylum Chordata; class Actinopteri; order Salmoniformes; family Salmonidae; genus Salmo; species Salmo salar. Next base: position 39,317,697 of record NC_138314.1, read on the forward strand.
ATGCTGTGGGGATGTTTTTCTGCGACTAGTCAGGATCAAGCGAAAATGAACGTAGCAAACTACAGAGAGATCCTTGATGAAAACATGCTCCAGAACACTCAGGACCTCAGACTGAGGCGAAGGTTCAACTTCCAACAAGACAATGACCCTAAGCACACACCCAAGACAACGCAGGTGTGGCTTTGGGACATGTCTCTGAATGTCCTTGAGTGGCCCAGCCAGAGCCCGGATTTGAACCCGATCAAACATCTCTGGAGACCTGAAAATGGCTGTGCAGCGATGCTCCCCGTCCAACCTGACAGAGCTTGATAGGATCTTCAGAAAAGAATGCAAGAAACTCCCCATATACAGGTGTGCCAAGCTAGTTGGGTCATACCCAGGAAGATTTTAGGCTTTATTCTCTGCCAATGGTGCTTCAGCAAAGTACTGAGAAAAGGGAATGAATACTTATGTAAATGTGATATTTCAGTTTGTCATTTTTAATACATTTGCAAAAAAATGTTTTAATGGTTTTGCTTAGTCATTATGGGGTATTGTGTGTAGATTGATAAGGGGGAAAAATGTAATCCTTTTTAGAATACGGCTGTAGAGTAACAAAATGAGGAAAAAGTCAAGGGGTCTGAATACTTTCTGAATGCACTGTGTATTTCCCCCCTCCCTCCCTCCCTCCCTCCCTCCCTCCCTCCCTCCCTCCCTCCCTCCCTCCCTCCCTCCCTCCCTCCCTCCCTCCCTCCCTCCCTCCCTCCCTCCCTCCCTCCCTCCCTCCCTCTCTACCAATCCCCCCTCTCCCTCCCCCTCCTTCTTTCTCTGTCAGTAATCCCAAATGTGCAGTTCCCTGATGCTGGGCTTCTCTGCACTGTCAATGGGTGGCACCACTGTCTGTGAAAGGCACCGTAAAATATCCTCATTACTTTGTTCTATTTTTTTTTATCACCATTAGCCAAGTGCTCTTCACCTGCCTGTTACTGACCTCAACCCAAGATAGATTCATTACATTTAATTAACTAAGGCTAGATGTTTGGCATATGTAAATGGTTGGTATTTTAATAATTCTCCCATTTTATTTGTAGGAATGAGAGCTCTATCTAGCCTTATTGAAGGTCAGCACATGAATTGCAGTGTTATGAGGGAGGCCCCGGCAGAGTGCAGTGCATGCCATAGGCAATAATCTTTTCATCCATCATAATGGGGACATCAACCATATACCCACGTATATTACCATGTCACAAACGAACGATAGGCAACACATACCCAGACAGGAGACTGACAGCATGCAGTAGGTATAAACCGTGCACAGATGTGCGCTTCACAAGATTGTGATCCGTAATCATTGGAGAAAAAAGAAAAAATATATCAATATATTATGACAGCCTGCGATGTGTTGGTTGTCTATGAATGAGGTAGCGTTGACATATGGTCTGTCTCTCTAGCGTATCACGCCGGTGTGTTTTGACTGACAGCCGAGCCAAGCAGGCCCAGATGTAGACAGTGAGTGGTGGAGGAAGCAGGTGATTCCCAGTGGGCCGTGTGAGTGTGTGTGACTGCTTTCCTGTTTGCATGTATGTGTGTGTGTGTGTGTGTGGGGGGGGGGGGGGGGGGGGGGGGCAGGTGCAGAGAAGATGGGCCTCATGATATGCATCTAGCTCCACGTATGAAGCCCCTGTGAAGAACAGCAGAGTCCCGGGGGGCCTCCCCAGTTAGGCCAGCTGTTTGAGGTTGCTGTGGTGGCTCCTGATGAGGTGTGATGTAGACGAGAGGAGAAAACACAATGATGCCTACATTCTGCTTCTTCTGCCTGGAGACAAGAGAGAGAAGGGCCTCTAATAAGCAAAGGTTGTGCCCCTAATTTGTGTCCACACTCATGCCTCTTGAGTTCTCCTGGTATTGGTGTGTGCCAGTGGATTAAATTTAGTTGGCTTTTTTTAGCCATACTGCTGTCTTGCTTGTTTAAAACCACTTAAAGGCTCAGTGCAGTCAAAAATGTGATATTCCTTTGTTATATATAAACTCAGCAAAAAATAAATGTCCTCTCACTGTCAACTGCGTTTATTTTCAGCAAACTTAACATGTGTAAATATTTGTATGAACATAACAAGATTCAACAACTGAGACAAAAACTGAACAAGTTCCACAGAAATTGAATAATGTGTCCCTGAACAAAGGGGGGGTCAAAATCAAAAGTAACAGTCAGTATCTGGTGTGGCCACCAGCTGCATTAAGTACTGCAGTGCATCTCCTCCTCATGGACTGCACCAGATTTGCCAGTTCTTGCTGTGAGATGTTACCCCACTCTTCCACCAAGGAACCTGCAACTTCCTGGACATTTCTGGGGGGAATGGCCCTAGCCCTCACCCTCCGGTCCAACAGGTCCGAGACGTGCTCAATGGGGTTGAGATCCTGGCTCTTCGCTGGCCATGGCAGAACACTGACATTCCTGTCTTACAGGAAATCACGCACAGAACGAGCAGTATGGCTGGTGGCATTGTCATGCTGGAGGGTCATGTCAGGATGAGCCTGCAGGAAGGGTACCACATGAGGGAGGAGGATGTCTTCCCTGTAACGCACAGCGTTGAGATTGCCTGCAATGACAACAAGCTCAGCCCGATGATGCTGTGACACACCGCCCCAGACCATGACGGACCCTCCACCTCCAAATCGATTCCGCTCCAGAGTACAGGCCTCGGTGTTCCTTCATTCCTTCGATGATAAACGCGAATCTGACAATCATTCCTGGTGAGACAAAACCGCGACTCGTCAGTGAAGAGCACTTTTTGCCAGTCCCGTCTGGTCCAGCGACGGTGGGTTTGTGCCCATAGGCGACGTTGTTGCCGGTGATGTCTGGTGAGGACCTGCCTTACAACAGGCCTACAAGCCTTCAGTCCAGCCTCTCTCAGCCTATTGCGGACAGTTTGAGCACTGATGGAGGGATTGTGCGTTCCTGGTGTAACTCGGGCAGTTGTTGTTGCCATCCTGTACCTGTCCCGCAGGTGTGATGTTCGGATGTACCGATCCTGTGCAGGTGTTGTTGCACGTTGTCTGCCACTGCGAGGACGATCAGCTGTCGTCCATTCTGTATGGACATTGCAATTTCAGGCACGTTCACGCAGATGAGCAGGGACCCTGGGCATCTTTCTTTTGGTGTTTTTCAGAGTTAGTAGAAAGGCCTCTTTAGTGTCCTAAGTTTTCATAACTGTGACCTTAATTGCCTACCGTCTGTAAGCTGTTAGTGTCTTAACGACCGTTCCACAGGTGCATGTTCATTAATTGTTTATGGTTCATTGAACATGCATGGGAAACAGTGTTTAAACCCTTTAGAATGAAGATCTGTGAAGTTAATTAGATCTTTACAAATTATCTTTGAAAGACAGGGTCCTGAAAAAGGGACGTTTCTTTTTTTGCTGCCTTTATTTCCAAACTATGAGGTTGGGATAATACTGTGAAATTGTGAAACTGATGATAATGCCTTTTTAGGGTAAGAGCTGTTTGAAAAGACCACCTAATGGGACGGCGTTTTGGCCTGGTTAATAGACCAATAAGAAAGAGTGTTCCAAACCTCTCTGCCAATAACAGCTAGTTTTCAGTTTTCCAACTCAGACCTCTCCCAGACAGTCCTTTACTCAGAAGCTAGTTTTGTTATTTTTTTAAACAATTTTAATTGAAAACAATCACAGTAAGGTTCTTCATTGTTACCCAGGAATGATTTGATATTGAGATAAAAATTTGACCTTTAAGCAGAAAACAGTTGGAGAGGACTACAGATCCAGACAGCCTCTTGAGCCCTGCTCTGGAAACGCAGACAAGGGGATGCAGCCGTCCACCCTTAATAAAGAGATCCTCTCCATCTCCCTGTCTTTCTTGTCTCCCTCTACCTCTCTGCACACCCTTTCTAACAGTACCAACCAGCAACCTTTAAAACTGCTTGTTAGATGAGCTTGCAATAATCATAGCAACAATGATAAATACTTTGATTAATCTGGTCTGAGACGGGAGATTGATGGAGTATAGGCGGCAGGTAAATAGAAACCTCTAAGACATAAATAGACAGATAGAGAGACAGACAGAGAGAGAGAGAGAGAGAGAGAGAGAGAGAGAGAGAGACAGACAGACAGACAGACAGACAGACAGACAGACAGACAGACAGACAGACAGACAGACAGACAGACAGACAGACAGACAGACAGACAGACAGACAGACAGACAGACAGACAGACAGAGCAGAGCGAGAGAGTGACAGAGAGAGCGAGAGAGTGACAGAGAGAGCGAGAGAGCGACAGAGAAAGACAGACAGACAGACAGACAGACAGACAGACAGACAGACAGACAGACAGACAGACAGACAGACAGACAGACAGACAGACAGACAGACAGACAGACAGACAGACAGACAGAGCGAGCGAGCGAGCGAGAGAGTGACAGAGAGAGCGAGAGAGTGACAGAGAGAGCGAGAGAGTGACAGAGAAAGACAGACAGACAGACAGACAGACAGACAGACAGACAGACAGACAGACAGAAACAGGGAGAGAGAGAGAGTGACAGAGAAAGAGAAAGAGAGAGACAGAGAGAGACAGAGAGAGACAGAGACCCCCAGTAAGGCAACATCTGTGAGTTCCACTTCCCCCTCATTAGTATTGCAGTGGGATGGGTTTCACTGGGGCTGGGGACCTCCTGCTGTTCTGTAGGTCAGGTTTATTAGTCTATTAAACACTCACTCAGTCAGGAGGACTTCACTGTCCAGCACTCGCCTCCATAGACTGTCACTGGAGACAGGTCAGCTAGGCTGCCCCGCTGACCCCACTCAGCATGTTGATGATGGCTGGAAGAGATGGAAGGTATATCTGGTTTTCCTGATTAGTTCAGTGTGCTCTATTGGAATTTGAGGAAAGGCACAGACAAGAACATGTAAACAAACCCGTATTCATATGTACACACAGACACACACCCACGACACACAGATGACACACACGGCACACACGACACACACGACACACACACGCAAATCCAATAAAATCTTGGGGAAAAAATGATGTGCTGAAAAATTACTGTGAGTATCACATCTGTAGATCGACAGTGATCTTTTGAGCCAGGGGGGCTGGCGATGGAATTTAGTGCAGCGGAAATGCTGGAAGCCAAGGAGTCAGTTAGAAGGAGTTTCCACAGATCAGTACCCTGGCTACTCTGGCCTAGGGTTTGTCCTCATATTCCACTGGCTTCTCCCACAGTATTGACTCTGGACACTTATACAACAATACATAGTGTCCAGACAAGCCCAAGCTCATGTCAACCTGTCTTACATACTGAACATACAGTACTGTACTCAAAGTGGAGCTCATCGTCAGTGTCCAACCATGACTTTACTAGCTTTTTTGTCCACAAAAATATCGAACATGGTAATGACTCAAAGCAGTTCAGCTTGAAGGATCCAAAGAGTTATTTTTTATGTTAGCTTGGAAGCTAATACTGTATTTAAGATGCATGTGTTAGATATGATTTATTTGACTGTGAGAAGGCAGTGGTGTCTCGCTATTGGGTCACTCCATGAGACTGTGTTGTTGCTGCTGCCATGCCAGAGAGAGGATTTCTGTCCACTTTCAGAGTATTCTTATTTCAGTCAAGCATTCCCTTTGTTTTGGACGGCCCTAATTAACTGAGCAATGTTTTACGTGTGTGTCTGGCCACTATATTCATACCCTCCGGTTGGTTTTCTGTCAACTATATCTCCCTCAGCCTCACTACTCCCACTGGAAACGTAATTCCAAATCCCAACATGGCTGCCTGCTGTGTCCTGTATTCTATAAACAAATCACGTAGCCTGGAAATAGATATAATTCCTATTTGATCCTCCGTTTAACCCTGATCTGCATCATGTTGGTGTGATGCGCCTGCTAATTAGCCCAATGAGTATGCATCCATTTATGTATGCAAATCACAAACATCTATCAAACACACGCGTGTGCAGAGACGCTGTCGCGCGGCCACACACATGCATCAAACTTGGCAGCACGCTCTATCAATCAAAAGCAATCTTTTTTCCCAGTTTGCTCCCTGTAACTCATGGTGACAGTGTAAACACAGGGCCTGCTGTAACTCATGGTGACAGTGTAAACACGGGACCTGCTGTAACTCATGGTGACAGTGTAAACACAGGGCCGGCTGTAACTCATGGTGACAGTGTAAACACAGGGCCTGCTGTAACTCATGGTGACAGTGTAAACACAGGGCCTGCTGTAACTCATGGTGACAGTGTAAACACAGGGCCTGCTCTAACTCATGGTGACAGTGTAAACACAGGGCCTGCTGTAACTCATGGTGACAGTGTAAACACAGGGGCCTGCTGTAACTCATGGTGACAGTGTAAACACAGGGCCTGCTGTAACTCATGGTGACAGTGTAAACACAGGGCCTGCTGTAACTCATGGTGACAGTGTAAACACAGGGTCTGCTGTAACTCATGGTGACAGTGTAAACACGGGGCCTGCTGTAACTCATGGTGACAGTGTAAACACGGGACCTGCTGTAACTCATGGTGACAGTGTAAACACGGGGCCTGCTGTAACTCATGGTGACAGTGTAAACACAGGGCCTGCTGTAACTCATGGTGACAGTGTAAACACGGGGCCTGCTGTAACTCATGGTGACAGGGTAAACACAGGGCCTGCTGTAATTCATGGTGACAGTGTAAACACAGGACCTGCTGTAACTCATGGTGACAGTGTAAACACAGGGCCTGCTGTAACTCATGGTGACAGTGTAAACACAGGACCTGCTGTAACTCATGGTGACAGTGTAAACACAGGGCCTGCTGTAACTCATGGTGACAGTGTAAACACAGGGCCTGCTGTAACTCATGGTGACAGTGTAAACACAGGGCCTGCTGTAACTCATGGTGACAGTGTAAACACAGGGGCCTGCTGTAACTCATGGTGACAGTGTAAACACAGGGCCTGCTGTAACTCATGGTGACAGTGTAAACACGGGGCCTGCTGTAACTCATGGTGACAGTGTAAACACGGGGCCTGCTGTAACTCATGGTGATAGTGTAAACACAGGGCCTGCTGTGACTCATGGTGACAGTGTAAACACAGGGCCTGCTGTAACTCATGGTGACAGTGTAAACACAGGGCCTGCTGTAACTCATGGTGACAGTGTAAACACAGGGCCTGCTGTAACTCATGGTGACAGTGTAAACACAGGGCCTGCTGTAACTCATGGTGACAGTGTAAACACAGGGCCTGCTGTAACTCATGGTGACAGTGTAAACACAGGGCCTGCTGTAACTCATGGTGACAGTGTAAACACAGGGCCTGCTGTAACTCATGGTGACAGTGTAAACACAGGGCCTGCTGTAACTCATGGTGACAGTGTAAACACAGGGCCTGCTGTAACTCATGGTGACAGTGTAAACACAGGGCCTGCTGTAACTCATGGTGACAGTGTAAACACAGGACCTGCTGTAACTCATGGTGACAGTGTAAACACAGGGCCTGCTGTAACTCATGGTGACAGTGTAAACACAGGGCCTGCTGTAACTCATGGTGACAGTGTAAACACAGGGCCTGCTGTAACTCATGGTGACAATGTAAACACAGGGCCTGCTGTAACTCATGGTGATAGTGTAAACACGGGACCTGCTGTAACTCATGGTGACAGTGTAAACACGGGGTCTGCTGTAACTCATGGTGATAGTGTAAACACGGGGCCTGCTGTGACTCATGGTGACAGTGTAAACACAGGGCCTGCTGTAACTCATGGTGACAGTGTAAACACAGGGCCTGCTGTAACTCATGGTGACAGTGTAAACACATGGCCTGCTGTAACTCATGGTGACAGTGTAAACACAGGGCCTGCTGTAACTCATGGTGACAGTGTAAACACAGGGCCTGCTGTAACTCATGGTGACAGTGTAAACACAGGGCCTGCTGTAACTCATGGTGACAGTGTAAACACAGGGCCTGCTGTAACTCATGGTGACAGTGTAAACACAGGGCCTGCTGTAACTCATGGTGACAGTGTAAACACAGGGCCTGCTGTAACTCATGGTGACAGTGTAAACACAGGGCCTGCTGTAACTCATGGTGACAGTGTAAACATGGGACCTGCTGTAACTCATGGTGACAGTGTAAACACAGGGCCTGCTGTAACTCATGGTGACAGTGTAAACACAGGGACCTGCTGTAACTCATGGTGACAGTGTAAACACAGGGACCTGCTGTAACTCATGGTGACAGTGTAAACACAGGGCCTGCTGTAACTCATGGTGACAGTGTAAACACAGGGCCTGCTGTAACTCATGGTGACAATGTAAACACAGGGCCTGCTGTAACTCATGGTGATAGTGTAAACACAGGGCCTGCTGTAACTCATGGTGACAGTGTAAACACAGGGCCTGCTGTAACTCATGGTGACAGTGTAAACACAGGGCCTGCTGTAACTCATGGTGACAGTGTAAACACAGGGCCTGCTGTAACTCATGGTGATAGTGTAAACACAGGGTCTGCTGTAACTCATGGTGACAGTGTAAACACAGGGCCTGCTGTAACTCATGGTGATAGTGTAAACACAGGGCCTGCTGTAACTCATGGTGACAGTGTAAACACAGGGTCTGCTGTAACTCATGGTGACAGTGTAAACACAGGGTCTGCTGTAACTCATGGTGACAGTGTAAACACAGGGTCTGCTGTAACTCATGGTGACAGTGTAAACACAGGGCCTGCTGTAACTCATGGTGACAGTGTAAACACGGGACCTGCTGTAACTCATGGTGATAGTGTAAACACAGGGCCTGCTGTAACTCATGGTGACAGTGTAAACACAGGGCCTGCTGTAACTCATGGTGACAGTGTAAACACAGGGCCTGCTGTAACTCATGGTGACAGTGTAAACACAGGGTCTGCTGTAACTCATGTTTCAGTATAGACATGATGCTGAGGGACTTAGTCGATTGGCAGGGCACACACTGTATAGTTATTGTAGTGTGGGGGTGCTGGGTTGTGCCTCTGTCTGTTTCTATTCCCTCTTCTCTCTAGCTCTCTCCCCCTTCTCTCTCAGCACGGCTGTTAATTGAAGCAGCTCATCCATGATTAATGCCAGTCATGCGTGTGCTATATTGTTGAGCTGCGGTGTTAAAGGCTGAGTTCTAGGAGTTTACAGGGCACAGACAGAAAGCCCTGCTACACTGTCATGTACTAAAGAGGGATATTGAGAGGTGTCGGGCCAGGCTGTAGGTCAGGATATTTGGTGTGGAGGTGAAGTGAATCCGAGCCTTCTCCTCCTCCTGCCCGGGGACCTGGGGGGGGGGGATTCCTCAGGTTAAGACAGACCCTACCTCACCACCTCAGGCAGTTTCTCTGTTTAAATAGCCCCAAGGCCCCCCGTCTTCAAAGTTCTTTGAAGAAAATGAAACATGCCAAATGCGTCTGGTGTCAGGACGGTTAGAGCTGCTGAGGTAACACATAGAACACGGTTATGTTCCGTTGGTACAATGGGACAAGGCTGCTTTGATGTAATAGCATGCTCATAGCAACAATTTACACTTTCTTTCTTTTACAAAATGCCCTACAGCTTTTTTTAATAACCCTCTAGGGGAAATCTGAAGATACATTACAACCTATAGATGTTTTACATTTTAGGCCAGCTTAGACTTTTAAAAGGAAATATATTTGAATATTTCATAACCCCCAGTCCCCCCAAGATCCTTCGGTCATATAAGGCCAAGATAATTCCAATTTGTTTTGTCTATGTTCAGAATGAGGTAATTCTTCTGATGGAATGAAGTGTGGCTTTGATGAACTGCAGAGTAATTGCATACAGTCAAGTTCTTCTTAGTTTAGCTATTGCTTCTGTACCCTTGAGTGAGAGACCTAAATTGCATCAGTCACTGTACACTGGTCAACGCTATCCAACTAGGGTTGAATGGTGGGAACACGGTTACCGAGATTTACCACCCCAAAATACTCCCTTGTCCCGGCATAAATAACTGCGAGAAACCGGTAAATTATAATAAATTATTTATATGAACAGCATGACGTGAAATGGAACTGTTAAATTATATGCAATGTCTAAATCTGGCTTCTCTACAGCCATCTCTGCTCTCTGCATGAGCAATCATCAACGCTCAGGGTGGGGACCGACAGCCCATCTCAGGGTGGGGACAGACAGCCCGTCTCAGTATGGAGTGCAGTTCACAATGCATGTAGACCTATTATCTCATCATAGTAACTGTTTTTCTTGTGACAGGTAGGCCTACATTTGCTGCAGCAAAGCTTATGCTATAGTAATATAAAGACTGAAGGCGAGTCTAAATTTACACATCTCCATCACCTTATTTATTTTAATTTGAAAGATAATTTAAAAAAAATTGCAGCTGCATAGTTTTAAAACAGCCTATCACCCGAATACCGTTGCTTTACGGAGCATTCTGAAAGTATTCAGACCCCTTGACTTTTCCACATTTTGTGACGTTACAGCCATATTCTAAAATGGATTACATTGTTTTTATTCACATCAATCTACACACAAAACTTCATAATGACAAAGCAAAAACATTATTATTATTTTTTTTTGTTGCTAATTTGTAAAAAATAAAGAACTGAAATATCACATTTACATAAGTATTCAAACCCTTTACTCAGTAGTTTGTTGAAGCACCTTTGCAGCGATTACAGCCTCGAGTCTTCTTGGGTATGACGCAACAAGCTTGGCACACCTGCATTTGTTTGGGAGTTTTTCCCCATTATCCTCTGCAGATCCTCTCAAGCCTTGGCAGTGTGCTTAGGGTCGTTGTACTGTTGGAACCCCTACAACTCATCCAGAACGCCGCAGCCCATCTGGTGTTCACCGTTCCCAAGTTCTCTCACGTCACCCCGCTCCTCCGCACACTCCACTGGCTTCCAGTTGAAGCTCGCATCTGCTACAAGACCATGGTGCTTGCCTACGGAGCTGTGAGGGGAACGGCACCTCCGTACCTTCAGGCTCTGATCAGTCCCTACACCCAAAGAAGGGCACTGCGTTCATCCACCTCTGGTCTGCTCGCCTCCCTACCTCTGCGGAAGCACAGTTCCCGCTCAGCCCAGTCAAAACTGTTCGCTGCTCTGGCACCCCAATGGTGGAACAAGCTCCCTCACGACGCCAGGACAGTGGAGTCAATCACCACCTTCTGGAGACACCTGAAACCCCACCTCTTTAAGGAATACCTGGGATAGGATAAAGTAATCCTTCTACCCCCCCCCCCCAAAAAAGATATAGATGTACTATTGTAAAGTGGTTGTTCCACTGGATATCATAAGGTGAATACACCAATTTGTAAGTCGCTCTGGATAAGAGCATCTGCTAAATGACGTAAATGGAAATGGAAATGGAAAGTCAACCTTCACCCCAGTCTGAGGTCCTGAGCGCTCTCCAACAGGTTTTCATCAAGGATCTCTCTGTACTTTGCTCCGATCATCTTTCCCTTGATCCTGACTAGTCTGCAAGTCCCTGCCGCTGAAAAACATCCCCACAGCATTACGCTGCCACCACCATGCGTCACCGTAATGATGGTGCCAGGCTTCCTCCAGACGTGATGCTTGGCATTCAGGCCAAAGAGTTCAGTATTGGTTTCATCAGACCAGAGAATCTTGTTTCTCATGGTCTGAGAGTTCTTTAGGTGCCTTTTGGCATCCTCCAAGCGGGCTGTCATGTGCCTTTTACTGAGGATTGGCTTCCGTCTGGCCACTCTACCATAAAGGCCTGATTGGTTGGAGTGCTGCAGAGATGGTTGTCCTTCTGGAAGGTTCTCCCATCTCCACAGAGGAACTCTGGAGCTCTGTCAGTATGACCATCGGATTCTTGGTCACCTCTCTGACCAAGGCCCTTCTCCCCCAATTGCTCAGTTTGGCCTGGCGGCCAGCTCTAGCAATAGTCTTGGTGGTTCGAAAATTCTTCCATTTAAGAATGATGGAGACCACTGTGTTCTTGGGGACCTTCAATGCTGCAGAAATGTTTTGGTACCATTCCCACCATCTGTGACTAGACACAGTCCTGTCTCGGAGCTCTACGGACAATTCCTTCGACCTCATGGCTTGGTTTTTGCTCTGACATGCACTGTCAACTGTGGGACCTTATATAGACAAGTGTGTGCCTTTCCAAATCATGTCCAATCAATTGAATTTAACACAGGTAGACTCCAATCAAGTTGTAGAAACATCTTTAGGATGGTCAATGGAAACATGATGCACCTGAGCTCAATTTCGAGTCTCATAGCAAAGGGTCTGAATATTTATGTAAATAAGGTATTTCTGTTTTTTCTAAATAATTAAACCGTTTTTTTCGCTTTGTCATTATGGGGTAGTGTGTGTAAATTGATGAGGATACCAATTAATTCAATCCATTTTAAAGTAAGGTTGTAACATAACAAAATGTGTGAATACTTTCCGAATGCACTGTATGTATGGGTCAGCCTACTAATTATATAAATAATTAGCAGGCTGACCCATATTACACTACATACAAAAGTATGTGGACACCTGCTCATCGAACATCTCATTCCAATATCACGGTCGTCTAATATGGAGTTGGTCCCCACTTTGCTGCTAGAACTGCCTCCACTCTTCTGGGAAGGCATTCCACAAGATGTTGGAACGTTGCTGCAGGGACCTGCTTCCATTCAGCCACAAGAGCATTAGTGAGTTTGGGCGATTAGGCCTGGCTCGAAGTCGGAGTTCCAATTCATCCCAAAGGTGTTCGATGGGGTTGAGGTCAGGGCTCTGTGCAGGCCAGTCAAGTTCTTCCACACCGATCTCACAAACCATTTCTGTATGGACCTCTTTTTGTGCACAAGGGCATTGTCATGATGAAACAAGAAAGGTCCTTCCCCAAACTGTTGCCACAAAGTTGTGAGCACAAAATTGTCTAGAATGTCTTTGTATATTGTAGCGTTGAGATTTTTCTTCACTGGAACTAAGGGGCCTAGCCTGAACCATGAAAAACAGCCCCAGACCATTATTACTCCTCCACCAAACTTTACAGGTCGCACTATGCATTTGAGCAGGTAGCAACCTCCTGACATCTACCAAAACCAGATTAGTCCGTCAGATTACCAGATGGTGAAGTGTGATTCATCACTCCAGAGAACGTGTTCCCACTGCTCCAAAATCTAATTGCGGCGAGCTTTACACCACTCCGGCCCGACGCTTGGCATTGTACATGGTGTTCTTAGGCTTGTGTGCGGCTGCTCGGCCATGGAAACCCATTTCATGAAGCTCCCGACAAACAGTTCTTGTACTGACATTACTTCCAGAGGTAGTTTGGAACCCGGTAGTGAGTGTTGCAACCTAAGGCAGACAATTTCTATGTGCTACAGCACTCAACGGTCCCTTTCTGTGAGCTTGTGTGGCCTACCACTTTGCAGCTGAGCCGTTGTTGCTCCTAGACATGTCAAATTTACAATATCAGCACTGGCTTCATCAATAAGTGCATCTACGATGTCGTCCCCACAGTGAGGGTGCGTACATATCCCAGTCAGAAGCCATGGATTACAGGCAAAATCCACACGAGCTAAAGGCTAGAGCTGCCGCTTTCAAGAAGCGGGACACAAATCCGGACGCTAATAAGAAATCCTGCTATGCCCTCAGATGAACCATCAAACAGGCAAAGCGCCAATACAGGACTAAGATTGAATCCTACTACACAGGCTCTGTGTAGTAGCCGATGTGAGCAAGAACATTAAACAGGTAAACATTCACAAGGTCACAGGGCCAGATGGATTACCAGGAAGTGTACTTAGAGCATGCTCAGAGGAACTTGCAAGTGTCTTCACTGACATTTTCAACCTCTCCCTGACCGAGTCTGTAATACAGACATGTTTCAAGCAGACCACCATAGTCCCTGTGCCCAAGAAACTGAAGGTAACCTGCCTAAATTACTACCGCCCCGTAGCACTTACGTCGGTAGCCATGAAGTGCTTTGAAAGGCTGGTCATGACTCACATCAACAACATCATCCCGGAAACCCTAGACCCACTCCAATTTGCATACCGCCCAAACAGATCCACAGATGATGCCGTCTCAATTGCACTCCACACTGCCCTTGAGAATGAGAATGCTGTTCATTGACTACAGCTCTGCGTTCAACACCATAGTGTGCACAAAGCTCATCACTAAGCTAAGGACCCTGGGACTAAACACCTCCCTCTGCAACTGGATCCTGGACTTCCTGACGGGCCGCTCCTAGGTGGTGAGGGTAGTCAACAACACATCTGCCATGCTGATCCTCAACATGGGGGCCCCTCAGGGGTGTGTGCTTAGTCCCCTTCTGTACTCCCTGTTCACCCACGAGTGCGTGGCAAAGCACGACTCCAACACCATCATTAAGTTTGCTGATGACCCAACAGTGGTAGGCCTGATCACCGACAACGATGAGACTGCCTATAGGGAGGAGGTCAGAGACCTGGCTGTGTGGTGCCAGAATAACAACCTCTCCCTCAACGTGAGCAAGACAAAGGAGCTGATCGTGGACTACAGGAAAAGGCTGGCTGAACACGCCCCCATTCACGTCGACGAGGCTGTAGTGGAGCGGGTCGAGAGTTTCAAGCTCCTTGCTATCCACATCACCAACAAACTATCATGGTCCAAGCTCACCAAGACAGTTGTGAAGAGGGCACGACAACATATTTTCCCACTCAGGAGACTAAAACGATTTGGCATGGGTTCCCAGATCCTCCAAAGGTTCTACAGCTGCACCATCAAGAGCATCCTGACTGGTTGCATCACTGCCTGGTGTGGCAACTGCTCGGCATCTGACCGTAAGGAGCTACAGAGGGTAGTGCGTACGGCCCAGTACATCACTGGGGCCAAGCTTCCTGCCATCCAGCATCTACAGTTGAAGTCGGAAGTTTACATACACCTTAGCCAAAAACATTTAAACTCAGTTTTTCACAATTCCTGACATTTAATCATAGTAAAAATTCCCTGTCTTAGGTCAGTTAGGATCACCACTTTATTTTAAGAATATGAAATGTCAGAATAATAGTAGAGAGAATTATTTATTTCAGCTTTTATTTCTTTCATCACATTCCCAGTGGGTCAGAAGTTTACATACACTCAATTAGTATTTGGTAGCATTGCCTTTAACTTGGGTCAAACATTTCGGGTAGCCTTCCACAACCTTCTCACAATAAGTTGGGTGAATTTTGGCCCATTCCCCTTGACAGAGCTGGTGTAACTGAGTCAGGTTTGTATGCCTTCTTGCTCGCACACGCTATTTCAGTTCTTCCCACACATTTTCTATAGGATTGAGGTCAGGGTTTGTGATGGCCCCTCCAATACCTTGACTTTGTTGTCCTTAAGTCATTTTCCCACAACTTTGGAAGTATGCTTGGGGTCATTGTCCATTTGGAAGACCCATTTGCGACCAAGCTTTAACTTCCTGACTGATTTCTTGAGATGTTGCTTCAATATATCCACATAATTGTCCTCCCTCATGATGCCATCTATTTTGTGAAGTGCACCAGTCCCTCCTGCAGCAAAGCACCCCCACAACATGATGCTGCCAACCCCGTGCTTCACGGTTGGGATGGTGTTCTTCAGTTTGCAAGCCTTCCCCTTTTTCCTCCTAACATAACGATGGTCATTATGGCCAAACAGTTCTATTTTTGCTTCGTCAGACCCGAGGACATTTCTCCAAAAAGTACGATCTTTGTCCCCATGTTCAGTTGCAAACCGTAGTCTGGCATTTTATGGCGGTTTTGGAGCAGTGGCTTCTCCCTTGCTGAGCGGCCTTTTAGGTTATGTCGATATAGGGCTCGTTTTACTGTGGATATAGATACCTTTGCACCTGTTTCCTCCAGTCTCTTCAAAAGGTTCTTTGCTGTTGTTCTGGGATTGATTTGAACTTTTCGCACCAAAGTACGTTCATCTCTAGGAGACAGAACGCGTCTCCTTCCTGAGCGGTATGATGGCTGCATGGTCCCATGGTGTTTATACTTGCGTACTATTGTTTGTACAGATAAACGTGGTATTGCTCCCAAGGATGAACCAGACTTGTGGACATCTACATTTTTTTTTCTGAGGTCATGATTTTCTCATGATTTCAAGCAAAGAGGCACTGAGTTGGCCTTGAAATACATCCACAAGTACACCTCCAATTGACTCAAATGATGTCAATTAGTCTATCAGAAGCTTCTAAAGCCATGACATCATCTTCTGGAATTTTCCAAGCTGTTTAAAGTCACACTGGGAGTGTGGTACAGTGAATTACAATGAATTATAAGTGAAATAATCTGTCTGTAAGCAATTGTTGTAAAAATGACTTGTGTCATGCACAATGTAGATGTCCTAACCGACTTGCCAAAACTATAGTTTGTTAACAAGAAATTTGTGGAGTGGTTGAAAAACGAGTTTTAATGACTCCAACAAGTGTATGTAAACTTCTGAGTTCAACTGTATATACAGAGGAAAGGCCAAAAATTGTTAAAGGCTCCAGTCACCCAAGTCATACTGTTCTCTCTGCTATCGCATGGTAAGCGGTACCAGAGCTCCAAGTCTAGGTCCAAAAGGCTCCTTAACAGCTTCTACCCCAAGACATAAGACTGCTGAAAAGCTAATCAAATGGCCACCCGGACAATTTACATTGACACCCTCCCCCCATTGTTTTTACACTTCTGCTACTCACTGTTTATTATCTATGCGTAGTCACTTTACCCCTATATACATGTACAAATTACCTTGACTAACCTGTACCTCTGCACATTGACTCGGTACCGGTACCCCCTGTATATAGCCTCGTTATTGTTATTTTATTGTATTACTTTGTATTGAATTTTTTACTTCCGTTTATTTAGTAAATATTTTCTTAACTCTCTTTCTTGAACTGCATTGTTGGTTAAGGGCTTGTAAGTAAGCATTACACTACAAGGTCTACACCTGTTGTATTCGTCGCATGTGACAAATACAATTTGATTTGATTTGACTTACACTTGACCGGAGCAGCTCTAGCAGGGCCGAAATTTGACGAACTGACTTGTTGGAAAGGTGGCACCCACGTTGAAAGTCACTGAGCTCTTCAGTACGGGCTATTCTACTGCCAATGTTTGTCTATGGAGATTGCATCGCTGTTTGCTCGATTTTATACACCTGTCAGCAATAGGTGTGGCTGAAATAGCAGAATCCACTCGTTTAAAGGTATGTCCACATACTTATGGCCATGTTGTGTGTATATATATATATATATATATATATATATATATATATATAGTCCCATGGTGTTTATATATTTGCGTAATTCCAGTCAATATAATACAATTCCAGTCAATAAGTCCAGTCAATATAATACAGTATAATACAATACAGTACAGTAATACAGTCCACACTCAAAAGATTAGCCTACCGGAGCTAGTTTCATTTATTTACCCAAGAGAGCATTTAGCTAGATACATCTATGGGCTTTTATGTGTTTCTGTCATGCGTAATGGGCAGTAGCCTATATATTATGTGTGTATTGGAAAATAGCACAATCATTTGGGCTTTTTTGGACTTGGGCTCATAAAGAATATTTGAATGTTTGGCTCATCAGGCCCACATAGCGTCAGGTTCGAAAGCTATAATCAAATCCAAACATAGGCCTATTTATATGCCTTTATATGCTGTTGAATGACACTTCTGGTTTTGGTGGGAAATACAGGGTTACCCAGGAGAAAAGGGATTTATTCTCGGCGTTGAATATTTGTAAAATACCGGGAAAATATTCAACCTTACATCCAACTTTAGCGGGGATCGTGTGCCAAACGGTAGCGGCGTTCGCTGCTCTGAATCAATACCTCTTTTAAGCACATAAATGAATAACCTCAAAGCTTCTTAATGAAAACAGAGATGAATTTGGCTTTTCTGAAAGAGAGGATCCAGAGTGCCCAGAAAAATAGCTATCCTTGGCCAGAGAGCTATGAGCCAGCTGGAGGGAGGGAGAGTAGTGGGAGATTTCTCTTTTCACAATTTGACGTCTAGGGAGATGACTTCTCGGGAAGCTAAACCAATCAGTTATGTAGGTAGACGCATCCTGGGAGAAAATATGCTCCTGCTTCACAGATTTCAATGTAGTTTATGTGTCCGTTTGATTTCATTATGAATGTTTGTGATTATAAATATCCCCCTGCAAGGAGAGAACCAACAAGGCTAAAAGCTTGTGTGTATTTTCTCCAACAGGGGAAAATAGGAAATAAAATCTGTCAGAATAAAACAAAACAAAATCATGGTCTATGGCCCAATGCAGTATCTACTGTTTACTATGGTGATTTAAAATCAATAGTAGTTTGAACTGAAGGAGGAATCTGGAGGAATACCTGTGTGTGAATATCAGACTTATCAGTGCCGTTACGTAACAATTTTAGAGTATCTGTGCAGCGGTTTATTGAATGATGAAGTGAAAATAAAAGCAGACTGTTAGTGGTAATATCATGTACAATAAGAGAAGAACTAGTGTCAAAGACATTTTTATATTAGCCTTTGAAGTGATTTTATAATGTTTTGTCCTCATTCCTAGATCATCCTCCAGCTTTGTCAAGAACACTTGTAGTAATGAAATCCTAATTAAAAAGTGCAACCCTTAGGTGAACTCACAAACTACCTTCAATCAAACCAATCAAATATTTTTGCAACACAATTTTATGATGAACTTTTTGGACACAATTGCACTTTGGACAGAGGAGACACTTCAGTTCAGGCAAATTCAAATCTTAAACTTACTGCCAGTTCAGCTGCTGATTTTCATTCTTCCCCTCTAACAAAGGACTAATTTAGACCTAGGTCACCAGGTGGGTACAAGTAATGATCAGATAGAACAGAAAACCAGCAGTACCCCAGACATCCAGGCTCAGATTTGAATAACCCTAGTATAGCTCCTCCCCGCTGTGTTTAAAAGCATACAGCCACAGTGGTCAATCAGAGACATTCTGTAACTGTCCAGTCTATATGCACACTGCACATGAATGCTCACCAACCCTGGCTTCTGGCCCAGATTAGCCCTCTCCTAAAGCTGGTTTGGGATCAGCCCTTAAGTGTCAGATGCAACATTAGCCTGAGAACAGGAGCGAGCCTTGTTTAAAACAGGGTTACCCCTCATTGCACCTGGATTCATGGCTGCCATTAAGCAGCCCCTTGATCCTCAATCACAGTTCACCAGCTCACCAGCCAGCGCTGATTGGATGTCTAAAGATAGCTGCGCTGTTCTGTTGAATAGATGCCATGAAACCAGGAAGTCCTATATAACCAATCACGTTTTTTACAAAAAAATCTAGAGATGGATCCATTTCACATGTCAAAGTCTCTAATCTAGAGCTTCTGACAGGTCTCTGTCAAACAATCATGGCAGCTCCACACAACTGTGGCCTATAATCATCCGAGAGAATGCCTGTCACACTTTAAATCCTAATGATTGGACCGAAAGAGGGATTCGCTTCTTAAAGCGGAAAATCTGCCTAAGGAGTGTCACTCACCCTGCCTCTTTTGCACTAAAGAGGGCGTTTGTGCTTGTCTGAGAGCAGAAGGCTTCTAATGCCTTTGCGTTGGTAAGCTCAACACTGGGCCATTTCAATAACAGCTTTAATAATGCATGGTGTCATTGACAGATAGATGGCTGAGAAGTCTACTCTTAAGCCAAAGGCCCTGGGATTCTTCTGGAGTGATGTGAAGGGAGCGCTTTTTGATCTTCTTTTCCCAACTGTAACTTTGTCCTCTGTCAATGGGCCTGTATCGGCTCTTTGAGCTAAGAGATCACAGATCAGCCTGTATTTATTTATTTATTTATTTCAATGATCATCTTACTTACGAATACCGCCACAGAAACTCAATGACATTTTGGATTTGCCAGCCTTCATCAGAATAAGTGCCTGTCTGGACCCCAGAGATTTTGTATCATGGCTACACTACACTAAAGTATTGGTGAAAACCAAAATCTGTCATTATTTATGTGAGCATCAATGTGAACATCAATGTGAACATCAATGGTTCATTGTTTCTGTATAGCTACTATTATATTTGCTTATCAACCGTCAGCCTGGAGAACAGGGTAGAAAGACCACCGTCAACCTGAAGACCAGGGTAGAAAGACCACTGTCAGGGTAGAAAGACCACCGTCAACCTGAAGACCAGGGTAGAAAGACCGCAGTCAGGGTAGAAAGACCACCGTCAACCTGAAGACCAGGGTAGAAAGATCACAGTCAGGGTAGAAAGACCACCGTCAGCCTGGAGACCAGGGTAGAAAGATCACCGTCAACCTGAAGACCAGGGTAGAAAGACCACAGTCAGGGTAGAAAGACCACCGTCAACCTGAAGACCAGGGTAGAAAGACCACTGTCAGCAAGGAGACAAGAGTAGAATGACCACCGTCAGGGTGAAAAGACCACCGTCAGCCTGGAGACCAGGGTAGAATGACCACTGGCATCTCTGCTGTGTTGAAGGTTAGGAAGTCGTCGCCAGTAAACTGTGATGATCCAAGATGATCCAAGATGGCGCCAACAGAGAGGGTTGCCTCGCTATGAGTCTTTAGGAAACTATGCAGTATTTTGTTTTTTATGTATTATTTCCTACATTGTTAGCCCAGAAAATCTTGAGTGTTATTACATACAGCTTGGAAGAACTATTAGATAAAAGGCCGACGTCAATTTACCAACATTACGACCAGGAAAACTACTTTCCCGAAGCGGATCCTTTGTTCGGACCACCACCCAGGATATTGGATTTAATCCCAGAGGTCGACCGAAAACAACGTCACCACTGAAGGGGTAGACGGAGGCATGCACACCACCCACCGCTTCCGAGTATATTACTCGCCAATGTCTAGTCTCTAGATAACAAGGTATACGAAATTAGGGCAAGGGTTGCTTTCCAGAGAGATGTCAGAGATTGTAACATTCTCGGAAACATGGCTTTCTCGGGATATGTTGTCAGAGTCGGTACAGCCACCGGGTTTCTTCATACGTCATGCCGACAGAAATAAACATATCTCTGGGAAGAAGAAGGGCGGGGGTGTATGCTTCATGGTTAACGATTC
This sequence comes from Salmo salar, assembly GCF_965601325.2. Lineage (NCBI taxonomy): Eukaryota > Metazoa > Chordata > Actinopteri > Salmoniformes > Salmonidae > Salmo > Salmo salar. The sequence goes on from NC_138314.1 coordinate 39,338,712, forward strand.
ATGGTGTAATCATAACAACATACAGGAACTCAAGTCCCTTTGTTCACCCGACCTAGAATTCCTTACAATCAAATGCAGACCACATTATCTCCCAAGAGAATTATCTTTGATTATAGTCACAGCCGTGTATCCCCCCCCCCCATCTATGTAAAGTGGAAATCATATATCCTAAGGCCGCATTTATTGTAGCTGGGGATTTTAACAAAGCTAATTTAAGAGCAAGGCTACCTAAATTCTATCAGCACATTGACTGTATCATGCGCACGGGCAATACACTGGACCACTGCTACTCTAACTTCTGCGATGCATACAAGGCACTCTCTCCCACCCTCCCTTCGGCAAATCCGACCACGACTCCATTTTACTCCTACATTCCTACAGGCAAAAACTCATACAGGATGTACCCATGACTAGAACCATTCAACGCTGGTCTGACCAATCAACGCTGGTCTGACCAATTGTTTTGATCACGCGGACTGGGAAATGTTCCGGGAAACCTCAGAGAATTACATTGATTTATATGCTGACTATGAGTGAGTTTATAAGGAAGTGCATTGGAGATGTTGTACCCACTGTGACTTTGTATACCGCCCCAACATATCCACAGACGATGCAATCGCCATCACACTGCACACTGCCCTATCCCATCTGGACAAGAGGAATACCTTTATAAGAATGCTGTTTATTGACTACAGCTCAGTATTCAACACCATAGTACCCTCCAAGCTCATCATTAAGCTTGAAGCCCTGGGTCTCAACCCCGCCATGTGCAATTGGGTCCTGGACTTTCTGACGGGCCACCCCCAGGTGGTGAAGGTAGGAAACAACATCTCCACTTCACTGATCCTCAACACAGGGGCCCCACAAGAGTACATGCTTAGCCCCCTCCTGTACTCCCTGTTCACCCATGACTGCGTGGCCATGCACACCTCCAACTCAATCATCAAGTTTGCAGACGACACATCAAGTGGGCTTGATTACCAACAACGACGAGACAGTTTGATGAGGTGATGGCACTCGGAGTGTGGTGTCAGGAAAACAAACTCTCACTCAACATCAACAAAACAAAGGAGATTATCTTGGACTTCAGAAAACAGCAGATGGAGCATCTACCTATCCACGTCGACGGAAAGTAATGGCGAAGGTAGAAAGTTTTAAGTTCCTCTGCATACACAACACGGAAAAACTGAAATGGTCCACCCACTCAGACAATGTGGGTAAGAAGACGCAACAGAGCCTCTTCAACCTCAGGAGGCTGAACAAATTTGGCTTGTCACCTAAAACCCTCACAAACTTTTACAGATGCACAATTGAGAGCATCCTGTCGGGCTGTATCACCGCCTGGTACTGCAATTGCACTGCCCTCAACCGCAAGGTTCTCCAGAGGGTGGTGCGGTCTGCACAACGCATCACTGAGGGCAAACTACCTGCCCTCCAGGACAGCTACAGCACCCGATGTCACAGGAAGGCCAAAAAGACCATCAAGGACAACAACCACCTGAGCCACTGCTTGTTCAAGCCGCTACCATCCAGGAGACGAGTTCAGTACAGGTGCATCAAAGCTGGGACTGAGAGACTGAAAAGCAGCTTCTATCTCAAGGCCGTCAGACTGTTAAACAGCCATCACTAACACAGAGAGGCTGCTGCCTACATACAGACTCAAATCATTATCCACTTTAATAAATGGATCACCAAATGGCACTTTAGTAATGTTTACATATCTTACATTACATCTTACATTACATGTATATAGAGTATGTTATACCATCTATTGCATCTTGCATATAACGTTCGGCCATCGCTCATCCATATATTTATATGTACATATTCTTATTCCATCACTTTACATTTGTGTGTATTAGGTAGTTGTTGTGAAATTGTTAGATTACTTGTTAGATATTACTGCACTTTCAGAACTAGAAGCACAAGCATTTCGCTACACTCGCATTAACATCTGCTAACCATGTGTATGTGACCAATAAAATTTGATTTGATTTGATTTGTTTGATCATGACCTCTGGTTTTAACACTAAGAGAAATCAGGCTTTCTGTTTCTATAATTGTTTACCATCTGAAAACCTCCTGACCCATGTCACATGGTCACGACAAAGTATAACTAGCAGTAGACCCCAGAAGTAGGATGAGTCACTGTGTGTGTGTGTCTGTGTGTTGCGCAAGTGTGTGTGTGTGAACGCAAGTGTGTGTGTCTGTGTGTTGCACAAGTGTGTGTTTGCATGTGTGTAGTTTATCTCACTTCAGCCTCAGAGAGCAAAAGCACCTGGTTGTCCAGAGCAGCAAGAGTCGTCCTGGACGGCTCGGTATTGTCTGCCTCGACACCAGCATAGAATGCATTTAATCATTATTTAACTGGCCAAGTCAGTTAAGAACAAATTCTTGTTTTACAATGACGGCCTACCCCGGACGACGCTGGGCCAATTGTGCGCCGCTCTTTGGGACTCCCAATCATGGCCGATTGTGATACAGCCCGGGATCGAGCCAGGGTGTATAGTGAGATGCAGTGCCTTAGACCACTGCGCCACTCGGGAGCCCTTAAAAAATGTGTTAAGCTCATCTGGGAGAGGGGCTTCGGTAGGCACCACACAGCTGGATTTGCCTTTGTAGTCTGTGATAGTCTGTAGTTCTTGCCACATGCGTCAGTCTGAGTTGTCGAACATCAATTCAAGTTGGAGTCTGTATTGTCTTTTTGCGTCCCTAATGGTATTGTGGAGCTCATAGCTGCTTGCCTTGTACGCGTCGCGCCACCGAGTCATTGAGGTTCGTTCTGCTGACATCGAATGCTGCAGTACGGACTCTCTGAACATGTTCTCTTTATGACAGATTATTAAAATGAGGTGAAAAAAAGACCATGTTACACTTCTCAAAAGGCACCCTGTTGGTGTTACGACCCTACCCTCTCTGATTATGACTGCTTTCATTGTCTTCCTGTCATATTGCCTTTTTCTTTCATTTGGTGACGTTTATTTTAACGTGTTTGAAATCAGACTTACCCAGTGTGGGGGTGACTCATTATGGAACCTTACACATCATAACCAACTATAGCAGCCAATGAACCTCGTTTCTCTGTGTCTTTTACCACAGTGACAAGAGAATCATTTTTAAACGTCCTTCTGAGTGAAACTGGCGCTGAAATCCTGAGCTTAATGAGGTTGAATTGCAAAGGGAAGGTTTCTGGAAGTCAGGTGAAAATAAAAAGCCTGCCTTTCCTATTTTCAGCTCCATATTTTTCTCGGGGATGGGAGATAAGTGAAATGAGATTAAGGCATGGCCGGAGTAATAGGACATTTCTGACACCCCCGCTAGAGCGATCCTGTTAGCTCTGTCTGAGGGCTGTACGCTGTGACTAATCCAATCGCTGGTGGAAGGCTGGTGGGAGCATCGCTAAGACAAGCCCCTGTGTGCATCTACATCTCTGTGTTCGTGTAAATGTGCACAATAATGTAATTAAGGACAGTCAATAATAGATTTATCAGTGAAGAGCAGAGGTGGAGAGGGAAGCACCAACCTCCGGGATCCCTGCCCACCAGCCAGCCTCCCACCTGGCTTCCATGGGTGTGGGTAGACAGAGCATCCTCTCTCTCTCTCTCTCTCCATGTGAAGGGACTGCCTAGTAAACTACCTGTTGGGTCAGGCAATAAAAACCCCTTCCACATCCATCACAAAGAAAGAGGATCTTGTCAGTAATAGCTAAAATAGCTCCCAGGCATTGCTTAGCATGATCACTATTTTATTATGGCGCCAGTGCCTCTCATTTGCTCTCCGCCACAGTGAGCTGTTTTCATAAGGACTCTCGGTGTGAGTCGCACACATCCTCCTTACCCACAGTCTTTCTATTCTGTGTTTCCCACCTCACAGAACCCAGTGTCCACACAGCCAGGCCCTTCACAACATCTGCTGTAATTGCAACACATTACCTATACTATTTGGACAGAGCCACATGTTAATGCAGCGTACCATACGTAAACACTTTCACATCCCCCGTTTAAACACAACCAGATATGCCTGCCCACACAAACATCTCCAGCTCCATTTGTCTATTTGCTTCAAACAACGGCAGTTTAGTGCCCTGTAGTATCCCACTGTATAGTTCAACCCTTCCATAACAGGTGTTTTTTTGTGTTTTAAATACAGTAATATTCGTCATGTGAAAAAGAAAGCATTCACCTTTTGTCTTTATTGTGCTTAACATCTGCTGGCGAGTTCTGGCGGCTCAATTCCGCCACCATTACGTTGCAGTATTTACGGCGGCCATTTTGTCTAAAACAAACAGTTGTTTTAACTTCTCTACCTTTTGGTGGAGGTATTTTCCTGTTGTTATGTTTATAAGAAAATGTGGAGGCAAATGTGAGCTTTTCCTCCACAGCGTCTGTGTACTAAACTCCATTGGCCGTTTAATTATAAACCCCCAGCAGGTCTCCTACTGTCCCTCAATGTTAATTAACCTTTATTGACTGCCTGCCGGGTATTAAATTCCAACTTTATAGCCTGCTTTTTAAACGACTGATTTAAAGTCAACCTGAAGTGTTGCAGCTGAAAGAATATGCTCACTCAGTACACTATGTGACTGCTTTGTTCCTATCAACCTACTGTCAAATGCTTCCACTTTGGTCACTTCCTGGCATTCGAGAGCAACACCATTGATTGAGCTGATGAGTGTCCCCATTCTGTAAGGTGAGGGAGCAGGGGAAGGAGAGCGATAGATTATGTTCTCTTTCCCTGGGAAATGAAACACACTTATAAACCAGACTGCAGACTGCAGAAAGCCATTGAGAATTAATAGTCTGGCAGTTTCTGACTGAGATAAATATATCCTACATTATGTGGGTCTTTCTTTAAATAATGGGGCCAATGTGTTGCATTGGGATAAACATTTCAAAATGTTTTGAAACAAAAATACATTTAAAAAATGATGCAGTTCCACATGTGGACTTAGAAGAATATATGCAAATTGGCCCATAACTCCACCTATACAACAACATAGTCCTAGGACTATACCTCCTTTACAATATAGGCCTATTCAACGCCTTTGTTATGGCAAGCTTAAATACAGTACGTTCAGGAGTAACATTTGCTTAACAAGTCTCGTAATAAGTTGCATGGACTCACTCTGTGTGCAATAATAGTGTTTAACAGGATTTTTGAATGACTACCTCATCTCTGTACCCCACACATACAGTTATCTGTAAGGTCCCTCAGTCAAGCAGTGAATCTCATTTCAGTCATTTTGACCCCTTTTTCGTGATATACAATTGGTAATTACAGTCTTGTCCCATCGCTGCAACTCCCATACGGACTCGGGAGAGACGAAGGTCGAGAGCCATGCATCCTGAGGCTAAGCAGGATTGGTCCTGGTAGGTCCCTGGATGGGAGACCAGATGCTGCTGGAAGTAGTGTTGGAGGGCCAGTAGGAGGCACCCTTTCCTCTGGTCTAAAAACATATCCCAATGCCCCAGGGCAGTGATTTGAGTCATTGCCCTGTGTAAGGTGCCGTCTTTCAGATAGGTCGTTAAACGGGTGTCCTGACTCTCTGTGGTCACTAAAGATCCCATGGCACTTATCGTAAGTGTAGCGGTGTTAACCCTGGTGTCAAGGCTAAATTTACAATCTGTCCGTCATATCATCACAGTCACCTAATCATCCCCAGTTTACAATTGGCTCATTCATCTGTCTCCCCTGTAACTATTCCCCAGGTCGTTGCTGTAAATGGGAATGTGTTCTCAGTCAACTTACCTGGTAAAATAAGGTTTAAATAAAAATAAATAAAATAAAAATCCTCTGAAACATGACCCTGCCAAGCCGCACTGCTTCTTGACACACTGCTCGCTGAACCAAAATACCAGCCGCACCAATTTGTGGAAACACAGTACAACTGGTGACCGAAGTCAGCGTGCATGGTGAATGTATTAATTACACTTTGGATGGTGTATCAATACACCCAGTCACTACAAAGATACAGGTATCCTTCCTTACTCAGTTGCCGGATTTGAAGGAAACCGCTCAGGGATTTCACCATGAGGCCAATGGGGACTTTAAAACAGTTACAGAGTTTAATGGCTATGAATGGAGAAAACTGAGGATGGATCAATAACATTGTAGTTACTCCACAATACTAACTTAAATGACAGAGTGAAAAGAAGGAAGCCTGTACAGAATAAAACATGTTTGAACAAGCATTCTATTTGCTATAAAGCACTAAAGGTAAACTGCAAAAAATGTGGCAAAGAAATTTACTTAAGGTCCTGAATACAAATAGTTTATTTGGGGCAAATCCAACACAACACATCAATGAGTACCACATATTTTCAGGATTGGTGGTGGCTGCATCATGTTATGGGTATGTTTGTCATCGGCAAGGACTAAGGAGTTTTTAGGATAAAAATAAACTGAACAGAGTTAAGCACAGGCCTGTGTACAGTCTGCTTTCCAGTTTCACAGTTCTGATTTAAATCAGCTCGAAAATCGATGGCAATACTTGAAAATGGCTGTCTGGCAATGATCAACAACCAGAGGTTGAAGAATTTTTGTAATAATAATGTGCAGATATTGTACAATACAGGTGTGCAAAGCTCTTAGAGACTTACCCAGAAAGACTCACAGCTGTAATTGCTGCCAAAGGTGATTCTAACATGTATTGATGTAAATTAGATATTTCTCTATTCATTTTCGAATAAATGTGCCAAAAATTCTAAAAACATGTTTTCACTTTATCATTATGGGCTATTGTGGGTAGATGGGTGAGAAAATACATCTATTTAATAAATTTTGAATTCAGGATGTAACACAGCAATCTCACCATCGTTTTTTTTACAATGTGAAAGTTAACAAAAAACAGGTTTCTCTTAGTAATGGAAGGATTTGTATGGAATGCCAAGTCGAAGTCAGCGTGAGATGTTTTCCTCATAATAACCACACATGGTTTTACTGCAACAGAGTAGCACAACACCTTTCAATAGAAAACTGATCAGAAATTAAATGACAGATATTTCTAAGTGTTGTGTGACAAAAATGCACATTTTAGAGTGGCCTTTTATTGTCTCATGATCATGTTGTTAAATCAGCTTCTTGATATGCCACACCTGTCAGGTGGATGGATTATCTTGGCAAAGGAAAAATGCTCACTAACAGGGATGTAAACGAATTTGTACACAAAATGTGAGAGAAATAAGCTTTTTGTGCATATGGAGCATTTCTGGGATCTTTTATTTTAACTCATGAAACATGAGATCAACACTTTACATCTTGCGTTTATATTTTCTCAAGTCTTTTTTTTTTTTACAAGAACTGTGTTTGCGTGCTGTGCATGTGTATCGGTGTGTGTGTGTGTGTGCTCGCCCACAGGTCAGTGCCCTACAACCTTTAATGCCTCCCACTGGACTGTCAGATAGATGCAGCACTTGAGTGCAGATAGCAGGGCTATGTGTGATTGTCTTTGAATGAAAGTGCATAGGGAGTCAGGGAGGGAGGGAGATGGAGGGAGAGAGAGAGAGACAAATATATGATATTGGTTATGCATATGAGGCTAGAGAAGTGAGCGCGGGGATCAGAGCGGGCGCTGAGGCATTGAGGGAGTATTTGCTGCCAGAGCTCTGGGAGCAGTGTTCTTTAGGCTGATGAGTAGTTTAGGTGGGAGGGGGTATGGGGGAAAGGGGGAGTGGAAGGGAGGGGAGTGGAAGAGGAGGGGACTGAGAGAAAGCAATATTGGACTGACACCCACACTTAGTGAAGTCACCTCAACCCTGTCCCCCTGGCCTCCCGGCCCCATCGGCCCTCTGGCCCCTGGCGGAGCTCCCTCACCTCTACTCCTCTTGGCAGGGCTTTTCTATTTCATCCGGCCCTGGGGACGGGACGCTGTGCTAATTGGCTAACGATAGCCTGTCTCCACCAGCTCCTCGTATTGTGCCCCGGTAGCTTGCCCCAGTGATTGGCTCACTGCTCTGCTGGCTTTTGTCTCTGGATTATGAGCCCAATGGGCCGTGACAGGAAATGGAGACCAAAGGGGATTCTGGGTGGGGTCACACATCTGACGGGCGAAATTATAAAGTCTTAATTCCGATGATGTCATAATTGCACAGATTTGGGGCTGTGATAGGCAGGAGTGTAATGTAACAGTAGTCTGAAGTCAAACTTTTTGACAGTCTCTGTGTCAATGGTTCATTATCTGATTAAGTCCCTGTAATACAGGCCAATGGGAGCCAGGGAGGAACAATACTCTTTTTTTTATTGAGCTTCTATACAAAGGATTACGGCATTGTTTTTACTGAGCTTCTATACAAATTATTACAACACCTTTTTATTGACAGTTTAGCATTGAAAGCATTGAATGAAGATGGCGCCGAAGAACACACGTTTTACATTCTCCCAACCAATTGTGCAATTTTGTTATTTTTTTTGCGTTTTGTGTTACTTATTTTTTAACTGTAACATCTTATGTTTCACCGAGATTTGGCTGAACAAAGAAATGGACAATATAGAGCTGGCGGGATTTTCCATGCACCAGCAGAACAGAGATGTCTTTTTGTCAATAACAGCTGGTGCGCGATGTCTAACATTAAAGAAGTCTCGAGGTATTGCTCGCCTGAGGTAGAGTACCTTATGATAAGCTGTCAACCACACTATCTACCAAGAGAGTTTTCATCTGTATTATTCATAGCAGTCTATTTACCACCACAAAGCGAAGCTAGCACTAAGACCGCTCTCAACCAACTCTATAAGGCCATAAGCAAAGAAGAAAATGCTGACCCAGAAGTGGCGTTCCTAGTGGCCGTGGACTTTAATGCAGGCAAACTTAAATCAGTTTTACAACATTTTTACCAGCATGTCACATGTGCAACCACGGAAAAACAAATCCTAGACCACCTTTCCTCCACACACAGAGATGCATACAAAGCTCTCCCCCGCCCTCCATTTGTCAAATCTGACCACAATTCTATCCTCCTGATTCCTGCTTACAAGCAAAAACTAAAGCAGGAAGTACCTGTGACTCGCTCAATACGGAAGTGATCAGATGACACGGATGCTACACTACAGGACTGTTTTGCTAGCACAGACTAGAATATGTTCCAGGATTCATCCAATGGCATTGAGGAATACACCACCTCAGTCATCGACTTCATTAATAAGTGCGTCGTTGATGTCGTCGCCACAGTGACTGTACGTACATATCCCAACCAGAAGCCATGGATTACAGGCAACATCCACATCGAGCTAAAGGCTAGAGCTGCCACTTTCAAGGAGCGGGAGACTAATCCAGACACTATTAAAGAAATAGTGTCTTGATTAGTCTCCCTCAGACGAACCATCAAACAAGCAAAGCGTCAATACAGGATTAAGACTGAATCCTACTACCCCAGCTCTGACGCTCGTCAGATGTGGCAGGGCTTGAAAACTATTACGGACTACAAAGGGAAACCCAGACGCGAGCTGCCCAGTGACGCGAGCCTACCAGATAAGCTAAATGCCTTTTATGCTCGCTTCGAGGCAAGCAATACTAAAGCGTGCACGAGAGCACCAGCTGTTCTGGATGACTGTGTGATAGCCCTCTCGGTTAGCCGATGTAAACAAAACCTTTAAACAGGTCAACATTCACAAAGCCGATGGGCCAGACGGATTACCAGGACGTGTAATCAAAGCACGCGTGGACCAACTGTCAAGTGTCTTCACTGACATTTTCAACCTCTCCCTGACCGAGTCTGTAATACCTACATGTTTCAAGCAGACCACCATAGTCCCTGTGCCCAAGGAAGCGAAGGTAACCTGCCTAAATGATTACCGCCCTGTGGCACTCACATCGGTAGCCATGAAGTGCTTTGAAAGGCTGTTAATGGCTCACATCAACAGCATCCTCCCGGACACCCTAGACCCACTTCAATTCGCGTACTGCCCAAACAGATCCACAGATGATGCAGTCTCAATCTCACTCCACACTGCCCTTTCCCACCTGGACAAAAGGAATGAGAATGCTGTTCATTGACTACAGCTCAGCGTTCAACACCATAGTGCGCACAAAGCTCATCACTAAGCTAAGGGCCCTGGGACTAAACACCTCCCTCTGCAACTGAATCCTAGACTTCCTGACAGGCCGACCCAAGGTGGTAAGAGTAGGCAACAACACATCTGCCACGCTTATCCTTAACACTGGGGCCCCTCAGGGGTGTGTACTTAGTCCCCTCCTGTATTCCCTGTTCACCCATGACTGCGTGGCCAAACACGACTCCAACACCATCATTAAGTTTGCTGACGACACAACAGTGGTAGGCCTGATCACCGACAATGATGAGACGGCCTTTAGGGAGGAGGTCGAACAGGCCCCATTAACATCGACGGGGCTGTAGTGTAGCGGGTCGAGAGTTTCAAGTTCCTTGGTGTCCACATCACCAATGAACTATCATGGTCCAAACATACCAAGACAGTAAAGGTCGACCGATTATGATTTTTCAACGCTGGTACCGATTATTGGAGGGCCAAAAAAGGCCAATACCGATACCGATTAGTTGGCCGATTTTTATATATATATATATATATATTTGTAATAATAACATTTACAACAATACTGAATGAACAATGAACACTTTTATTTTAACTTAATATAATACATCAATAAAACCAATTTAGTCTGAAATAAATAATGAAACATGTTCAATTTGGTATTAAATAATGCAAAAACAAAGTGTTGGAGAAGAAAGTAAAAGTGCATTATGTGCCATGTAAGAAAGCTAACGTTTAAGTTCCTTGCTCAGAACATGAGAACATATGAAAGCTGGTGATTCCTTTTAACATGAGTCTTCAATATTCCCAGGTAAAAAGTTTTAGGTTGTAGTTATTATAGGACTATTTCTCTCTATACCATTTGTATTTCATATACCTTCGACTATTGGATGTTCTAATAGGCACTTTAGTATTGCCAGCCTAATCTCGGGAGTTGATAGGCTTAAAGTCATAAACAGCGCAATGCTTGAAGCATTGTGAAGAGCTGCTGGCTAACGCAGGAAAGTGCTGTTTGAATGAATGCTTACGAGCGTGCTGCTGCCTACCACTGCTCAGACAGACTGCTCTATCAAATCATAAACTCAATTATAATATAATAACACACAGAAATACGAGCCTTAGGTCATTAATATGGTCAAATCCGGAAACTATCATTTCGAAAAGAAAATGTTTATTCTTTCAGTGAAATACGGAACCGTTCTGTATTTTATCTAATGGGTGGCATCCATAAGTCTAAATATTACTATTTCATTGCACAACCTTCAATGTTATATCATAATTATGTTTGAGCCAGGCATCCCAAACTGTTGCATATACCCTGACTCTGCGTGCAATGAACGCAAGAGAAGTGACACAATTTCCCTAGTTTAATATTGCCTGCTAACATGAATTTCTTTTAACTAAATATGCAGGTTTAAAAAAATATACTTCTGTGTATTGATTTTAAGAAAGGCATTGATGTTTATGTTTTTAGGAAGAAATGGTCTTCACACAGTTCGCAATGAGCAAGGTGGCCCAAACTGCTGCATATACCCTGACTCTGTTGCACAGAACGCAAGGGAAGTGACACAATTTCCCTAGTTAAAAGAAATTCATGTTAGCAGGCAATATTAACTAAATATACAGGTTTAAAAATATATACTTGTGTATTGATTTTAAGAAAGGCGTTGATGTTTATGGTTAGGTACACATTGGTGCAACGACAGGGCTTTTTTCACGAATGCGCTTGTTAAATCACCCGTTTGGCGAAGTAGGCTGTGATTCAAGGCACCGCATCGATTATATGCAACGCAGGACTAGATAAACTAGTAATATCATCAACCATGTTTAGTTAACTAGTGATTATGTTAAGATTGATTGTTTTTTATAAGATACGTTTAATGCTAGCTAACACCTTACCTTGGCTCCTTGCTGCACTCGCATAACAGGTAGTCAGCCTGCCACGCAGTCTCCTCATGGAGTGCAATGTAATCGGCCATGATCGGTGCCCAAAAATGGCGCTTACCAAGTTATGAAAACATTGAAATCGGCCCCAATTAATCGGCCATTCCGATTAATCGGTCAACCTCTACAAGACAGTCGTGAAGAGGGCACGACAAAACCTTTTCCCCCTCAGGAGACTGAAAAGATTTGGCATGGGCCACCAGATCCTCAAAAGGTTCTACAGCTGCACCATTGAGAGCATCCTGACCGGTTGCATCACCGCCTGGTATGGCAACTGCTCGGCATATGACCATAAGGCGCTACAGAGAGTAGTGCGAACGACCCAGTACATGACTGGGGCCAAGCTTCCTGCCATCCAGGACCTATATAATAGCCGGTGTCAGAGGAAAGCCCATAAAATTGTCAGAGACTTCAGTCACCCAAGTTATAGACTGTATTCTCTGCTACCACAAGGCAAGCTGTACCGGAGTGCCAAGTCTAGGACCAAAAGGCTCCTCAACAGCTTCTACCCCCAAGCCATTAGACTGCTGAACAATTCAGAAAAATCGCCACCGGACAATTTACATTGACACCCCCCACCCCCCTCTCGTACACTGCTGCTACTCGCTGTTTGTTTGGTACCTATGCATAGTCACTTTGCCCCCACCTACATGTACAGATTACCTCAACTAGCCTGTACCCCTGCACACTGACTCGGTACCGGTGCCCCCTGTATATAGCCTCGTTATTGTTATTCTTATTGTATTACTTTTTATTATTACTTTTTATTTTAGCCTACTTGGTAAATATTTTCTTCTTCATGAACTGCACTGTTGGTTAAGGGCTTGTAAGTAAGCATTTCACAGCAAAGTCTACGCTTGTTGTATTTGGCGCATGTGGCAAATAAAGTTTGATTTGATTATCTTTACTAAGACTACTAGATGCTATGATACAGTATATCATATAAATAGAATGAATAGAATGGGTATCCCCATTCAAGTCAATGATGGCATAATGGGTGGACTGGCGGACATTATGAGTGTACCCAAAGGAGAAAAGCTGGAAGTAAACGCAGGATGTAAAAGCAGGTAGTGTACACATCAATGCGTTGTATTCAACTCTACTTACTTTTTCAAAAAATAGATTCCGTTGCATGAGCCACATCAGTTAACATTTGAATTAACTTTCTACATTACCATGGAAATTATTGCATCACAATACCAGGCAGCCATTGCGCGTGTACCCATGAGTTTACCAGTCAAATTGTCAGGGTTAGAGGTTCCAAGTCCTTTCTATTCATTCTATTTCTATGCACTACACAGCATCCTTTTTGTTATAGTTGAATTATAGATGGTACTATTCAAAATGACTGTTGTTGACATCAGAGACCCAGCAAAGCTAATGGGAAAGCACTTTTCATCAATCCTGTTTTTAAAACCATTCTTTTTAGTTTAGAATCAAGTTGAATGAAGAAACTATTAAATCATATATACGACTTAAAGACAAGGAAATAAAAGTGGACGCTGATTTAAAGATGCTGAAAATAAATTTTATGCGAGTCGTAAAAAGCAAAGGTCCGGTTTCCCCCCTAGCACAACTTAGTATTAATGCTGAGGAGGAGGGTTTGGGATTTATTTTAATTCTTCAATTTAGTCATTTTGGAGCGTAAACAGCTGCGGATTTGCACTGGGATTATAAAGCCATAAAATTGAGCGGGAGGAAAAGAAATCGATACGCTGGGAATCGGCATATGCGTTTCATACCATTCCATACACTGTGTCCGTCCCGAATATTCAGAGTGCTTTCTGCAATACTAATCCTTGAGCACATCTAAAAGCATTCTTCCAAAATTAGAGTGTGTTCTGAGTTGACATCTAATTACAAACGCCCAAAATAGATCACCTTCTCTCCTCCTGTCTTCTCCGTAGCAGATGAGACTAGTGGTCACATCCTTCTGTACCTACGTTCTGTGTGTTGCAGTCCCAAATGGTACCTTATTCCTTACATCGTGCACTACTTCTGATCAGGGACCATAGGGCTCTGGTCAAAAGTAGTGCACTATATAGGGAGTAGGCAGTCATGGGAGTAGGCAGTCATGTTCTGATCAGAGATGTAGCTATTTATTTCTGTACCATGGGTCCATTGAGATCCATTAACTCCCCACACAGTTTCCCCTTCACTAGACACTCCACAATAATTCCTGACAGTCACCTAACCTTGCTTCCCCCCATTTTAGGGCCTATTTTCCCTCATTTTAGGACCTCTTTCATAATTTAATTTGTCATTAACCCTCCCCCTTTCATCTATTCCTCCAACATACACTTCCTCTCTCACTTCCTCTCTCACTCAGGCCTTTGTTTGTTCTTCCTTTTCATCACATACTAGTTGTGTTTCCACAGGCTGTAGGTGTTACAGTATCTGTTGATATAGTGCTGTATCTAATATATGACCGGTAGGTGTTACAGTATCTGTTTATATACTGTAGTGCTGTATCTAATATATGACCGGGGGCGGGTAGGCTGCTGCCGGTACAGTAGGTGTTCGTCTGATAGTAGTGCTGTATCTAATATATGACCGGTACAGTAGGTGTTACAGTATTTGTTGATATAGTGCTGTATCTAATATATGACCGGTACAGTAGGTGTTACAGTATCTGTTTATATAATGTAGTGCTGTATCTAATATATGACCGGTACAGTAGGTGTTACAGTATCTGTTGATATAGTGCTGTATCTAATATATGACCGGTAGGTGTTACAGTATCTGTTGATATAGTGCTGTATCTAATATATGACCGGTACAGTAGGTGTTACAGTATCTGTTTATATAGTGCTGTATCTAATATATGACCGGTACAGTAGGTGTTACAGTATCTGTTTATATACTGTAGTGCTGTATCTAATATATGACCGGTACAGTAGGTGTTACAGTATTTGTTGATATAGTGCTGTATCTAATATATGACCGGTACAGAAGGTGTTACAGTATCTGTTTATATACTGTAGTGCTGTATCTAATATATGACTGGTACAGTAGGTGTTACGGTATTTGTTGATATAGTGCTGTATCTAATATATGACCGGTAGGTGTTACAGTATCTGTTTATATAGTGCTGTATCTAATATATGACCGGTACAGTAGGTGTTACAGTATCTGTTTATATAGTGCTGTATCTAATATATGACTGGTACAGTAGGTGTTACAGTATCTGTTTATATAATGTAGTGCTGTATCTAATATATGACCGGTAGGTGTTACAGTATCTGTTTATATAATGTAGTGCTGTATCTAATATATGACCGGTACAGTAGGTGTTACAGTATCTGTTTATAAAGTGCTGGATCTAATATATGACCGGTAGGTGTTACAGTATCTGTTTATATAATGTAGTGCTGTATCTAATATATGACCGGTAGGTGTTACAGTATCTGTTTATATAATGTAGTGCTGTATCTAATATATGACCGGTACAGTAGGTGTTACAGTATCTGTTTATAAAGTGCTGTATCTAATATATGACCGGTAGGTGTTACAGTATCTGTTTATATAATGTAGTGCTGTATCTAATATATGACCGGTAGGTGTTACAGGATCTGTTTATAAAGTGCTGTATCTAATATATGACCGGTAGGTGTTACAGTATCTGTTTATATAATGTAGTGCTGTATCTAATATATGACCGGTACAGTAGGTGTTACAGTATCTGTTTATAAAGTGCTGTATCTAATATATGACCGGTAGGTGTTACAGGATCTGTTTATATAATGTAGTGCTGTATCTAATATATGACCGGTAGGTGTTACAGGATCTGTTTATATAATGTAGTGCTGTATCTAATATATGACCGGTACAGTAGGTGTTACAGTATCTGTTTATAAAGTGCTGTATCTAATATATGACCGGTAGGTGTTACAGTATCTGTTTATATAATGTAGTGCTGTATCTAATATATGACTGGTAGGTGTTACAGGATAAGTTTATAAAGTGCTGTACCATGTTGTTTGTTGCCAGTCACTTATCGCTATAGTGGTTATTTTGCGACACAGAAATGACCATATATTTACTCAGCAACAAGGCGCAATGGTAATTATACACCAGGGATCATCAACTATATTCAGCCAGGGGACGTTTTTTTCTTGAGCGGATGGTCAGGGGGCCGGAACATAATTACACATCATTTATAGATTGCAAATTGACCGCAATAAGCTCAAACATATATACTATTTCAAACCTCTGGCAAAAGCTCTGGTGGACATTCCTCCTGTCAGCATAACAATTGCACACTTCCTCAAAACTTGAGACATCTGTTGCATTGTGTTGTGTGACAAAACTGCACATTTTAAAGTGGCCTTTTATTGTCCCCAGCACAAGGTGCACCTGTATAATGATCATGCTGTTTAATCAGCTTCTTGATATTTCAGACCTGTCAGGTGGATGGATTATCTTGGCAAAGGAGAAATGCTCACTAACAGGGATGTAAACAAATTTGTGCACAAAAATTGAGAGAAAATAGTTTTCGAGGGTATGGACATTTTCTTGGATCTTTTATTTAATCTCATGAAACATGGGACCAACACTTTGCATGTTGAGTTTAATAGTTGGCTAAAACAATCATTTTAAACCTTGCTTACATTTGTGTATGATCACGTGTCTCTCTATTATGCGTGGGAGTACTTAGGAACAGATTTCCGAAATTAAAATCACTTGGAGATGATTTTGGGCCGTTTTTAGTCTTTTATGTCCAACAGTCATATAAAAAATATTAAAAAAAACATGTTTTTTTATTTTGCTCAGAAAACTTTGTCCCGTGGGCTGCCAGTCAGGGAACCGTGCACTAGAAGTTGTGTGTACACATGGCTTGAGATTTGCGCACACTTCCCCGTCAACTTCAAATTTGATAAATACCAACCTTTGCAGAAAAACTGCCGCACGCAAGGTTTAGAGTATTTTTTTGTGCGCACACACCTTGACCAATGAGGCCCAAGGAAAGCAGCTGGAATGGAGAATAAAAGTAGGCGGAACAGGAAACAGGAAATAGGTGATGAAATCAAATCAATGTTTATTTGTCACGTGCGCCGAATACAACAGGTGTAGACCTTACAGTGAAATACATACTTACAGGCTCTAACCAATAGTGCAAACAAGGTATTACGTGAACAATAGGTAAGTAAAGAAATAAAACAACGTGTAAAAAGACAGTCTATATACAGTAGTGAGGCTATAAAAGTAGCGACGCTACAGGGAGTACAGGAGGGGACTGAGCACGCACCCCTGGGGAGCTCCAGTGTTGAGGATCAGCGTGGCAGATGTGTTGCTACCTACCCTCACCACCTGGTGGCGGCCCATCAGGAAGTCCAGGATCCAGTTGCAGAGGGAGGTGTTTAGTCCCAGTGTCCTTAGCTTAGTGAGCTTTTTGGGCACTATGGTGCTGAATGCTGAGCTGTAGTCAATGAATAGCATTCTCACATAAGTGGTCCTTTTGTCCAGGTGGGAAAGGGCAGTGTGGAGTGCAATAGAGATTGCATCATCTGTGGATCTGTTTGGGCGGTATGCACATTGGAGTGGGTCTAGGGTTTCTGGGATAATGGTGTTGATGTGAGCCATTACCAACCTTTCAAAGCACTTCATGGCTACGGACGTGAGTGCTACGAATCTGTAGTCACTTAGGCAGGTTGCCTTTGTGTTCTTGGGCACAGGGACTATGGTGGTCTGCTTGAAACATGTTGGTATTACAGTCTCAATTAGGGACTTGTTGAAAATGTCAGTGAAGACATTGCCAGTTGGTCTGCACATGCCCGGATCACACGTCCTGGTAATCCATCTGGCCCTCCAGCTTTGTGTATGTTTTTTCAATTTTTTGAATTTATTTTACCCCTTTTCGTGGTATCCAATTGGTAGTAGTTACAGTCTTGTCTCATCACTGAAACTCCCGTACGGACTCGGGAGAGGCAAAGGTCGAGAGCCATGTGTCCTCTGAAACACAACCCAACCTAGCTGCACTGCTTCTTGACACAATGCACATCCAACCCGTAAGCCAGCCACACCAATGTGTCGGAGGAAACACAGTACACCTGGTGACCTGGTCAGTGTGCACTGCGCCCGGACCACCACAGGAGTCACTAGTGCACGATGAGACAAGGATATCCCTGCCGGCCAAACCCTCCCTAACCCGGGCGACGCTGGGCCAATTGTCCGTCACCACATGGACCTCCCGGGGCTCGAACTCAGAATCTCAGGTGGGACAGCTAGCCCTGCAATGCATCGCCTTAGACCACTGCGCCACCCGGGAGGCCAGCTTTGTGTATGTTGACCTGTTTAAAGGTCTTACTCACGTCGGCTACGCAGAGCGTGATCACACAGTCATCCGGAACAGCTGATGCTCTCATGCATGCCTCAGCAAGCATAGAAGCGAGCATAGAAGTGATTTAGCTCGTCTGGTAGGATCGTGTCACTGGGCAGCTCGCGGCTGTGCTTCCCTTTGTAATCTGTAATAGTTTGCGAACGTTGGAGCCGGTGTAGTATGATTCAATCTTATCCCTGTATTGACGCTTTGCCTGTTTGATGGTTCATCGCAGGGCATAGCAAGATTTCTTGTAAGCTTCTGGGTTAGAGTCCCGCACCTTGAAAGTGGCAGCTCTACCCTTTAGCTCAGTGCGAATGTTGCCTGTAATCCATGGCTTCTGGTTGGGGTATGTACGTACAGTCACTGTGGGGACGACGTCCTCGATGCACTTATTTATAAAGCCAGTGACTGATGTGGTGTACTCCTCAATGCCATCGGAGGAATCCCAAAACATGTTCCAGTCTGTGATAGCAAAACAGTCCTGTAGTTTAGGATCTGCTTCATCTGACCACTTTTTTATAGACCGAGTCACTGGTGCTTCCTGCTTTAATTTTTGCTTGTAAGCAGGAATCAGGACGATAGGGTTGTGGTCGGATTTACCAAATGGAGGGCGAGGGAGAGCTTTGTACTCGTCTGTGTGTGGAGTACAGGTGATCTAGAAGTTCTTTCCCTCTGGCTGCACATTTAACATGTTGATAGAAATTTGGTAGAACTGATTTAAGTTTCCCTGCATTAAAGTGTCCGGCCACTAGGAGCGCCACCTCTGGGTGAGTGGTTTCCTGTTTGCTTATTTCCTTATACAGCTGACTGAGTGCAGTCTTAGTGCCAGCATCTGTCTGTGGTGGTAAATTAACAGCTACGGAAAGTATAGCTGAAAACTCTCTAGGCAAGTAGTGTGGCCTGCAATTTATCACTCTACTTCAGGCGAGCAAAATCTAGAGACTTCCTTAGATTTCGTGCACCAGCTGTTGTTTACAAATATGCACAGACCGCCCCCCCCCCCTCGTCTTACCGGAGTGTGCTGTTCTATCTTGCCGATGCAGCGTATATCCCGCTAGCTGAATATCCATGTCGTCATTCATCCACGATTCCGTGAAACTTAGGATATTACAGTTTCTGATGTCCTTGTTGGTAGGATATTCGTGATCATACCTCGTCTAATTTATTGTCCAATGATTGCACGTTGGCGAGTAGTATTGACGGTAACGGCAGCTTTCCCACTCGCCTTCTCCGGGCCCTGACCAGGCATCCGGCTCTTTGTCCTCTGTACCTGCGTCGCTTCCTCTTGCAAATAACGGTGCGTCTGTCATACCCTGGCCATAGAGAGGTTTTTTATTCTCTATTTTGGGTAGGCCAGGGTGTGACTAGGGTGGGCATTCTATGTTCCTTTTTCTATGTTCTTTATTTTCTATGTTTTGGCCGGGTATGGTTCTCAATCAGGGACAGCTGTCTATTGTTGTCTCTGATTGGGAACCATACTTAGGTAGCCCTTTTCCCTCCTTGTGTTGTGGGAAGTTGACTTTGTTTATGGCCCATAGCCTTTAGCTTCACGGTTTGTTGGGTAGTGTTTATTGTTTTGTTCGGCGTCTTTTCTAATAAAAAGAATATGTACGCTCACCACACTGCACCTTGGTCCTCTCCTTTCAACCGACGTGACAGCGTCCTCCTTGTTGTAGAAAAAATCTTTGTCTAATGAGGTGAGTGATCGCTGTCCTGATATTCAGAGCTCTTTTTTTGACATAAGATACGGTTGCAGAAACATTATGTACAAAATAAGTTACAAGTAACGCGAAAAACCCCCACATAATAGCACAATTGGTTGGGCACCTGTAAAACTGCTGTCATTTCTTCTGGCTCTATTCTGTTGGAGAGTTTATTTATGGAAAGACTAGAGGACTGTGCTGTATAGTGGCATATTAGTAGAAGGAAGCACCAAATCAGGGTTATGATTATTTTGGTAAGATGGGTAAGTGGTAGCACTTAATTTTAAGGCAGACCTTCTGGTTCTATTAGTATTGACCTAGTATGACCTACTGGTTCTATTAGTATTGACCTAGTATGACCTACTGGTTCTATTAGTATTGACCTAGTATGACCTTCTGGTTCTATTAGTATTGACCTAGTATGACCTACTGGTTCTATTAGTATTGACCTAGTATGACCTACTGGTTCTATTAGTATTGACCTAGTATGACCTACTGGTTCTATTAGTATTGACCTAGTATGACCTTCTGGTTCTATTAGTATTGACCTAGTATGACCTACTGGTTCTATTAGTATTGACCTAGTATGACCTACTGGTTCTATTAGTATTGACCTAGTATGACCTACTGGTTCTATTAGTATTGACCTAGTATGACATACTGGTTCTATTAGTATTGACCTAGTATGTATGGTTCAGGAAATGTATTGCTAACAATGGTTGCTCTCCAGTACTTACCTCAACTGTGAGTCCTGTGTGGCTGAGTTGGTAGAGCATGGTACTTGCAATGTCATGGTTCTGTGTTCAGTTCCCATGGGGGACTAGTATGACAAATGCCTGCATTCACTTCTGTAAGTTGCTTGGGTTAAGAGTGTCTCCTTAATTAATTATGTATCACATAATGCTTTGTCTTAATGAATCCCAAAGAACTAAACAAGTAGTTCATCATTACTGTATAACTGTTTTCCCCAACTGTCTGGATGGATTTATTTGTGTGTCTGACATAAGGTAGGACATTGTTGGACGGGTAGGCAGTCATTGTAAATAAGAATTTGTTCTTAACTGACTTGCCTAGTTACATAAAAGACTGTAAAAACACCAGAAAATTAGCTCGAAGCCATTTTATTTTAGGAAATCTGTTCCTAATTGTTACCACACATAATAGAGAGATACGTGATCGTATACAAATGTAAGCAAGGTTTTAAATAATTCATTTATTCAAATATAACACTGAACAAAAATATAAACGCAACATATAAAGTGTTGGTCCCATGTTTCATGAGTTGAAATAAAAGATCCCAGAAATGTTCTATACACGCAAAAAGCATATTTCTCTCAAATTTTGTGCACAAATCTGTTTAAATTCCTGTTAGTGAGCATTTGTCCTTTGCCAAGATAATTCATCCACCTGACAGGTGTGGCATATCAAGAAGCTGATTAAACAGCATGATCATTACACAGGTGCACCTTGTACTGGGGACAATAAAAGGCCACTCTAAAATCTCTAAAATCTGCAGTTTTGTCACACAACACAATGCCACAGATGTCAAGTTTTGTGGGTTTGTGCAGTTGGCATGCAAGAATGTCCACTAGAGCTGTTGTCAGAGAATTGAATGTTAATTCTTTACCATAAGCCACCTCCAACGTTGTTTTAGAGAATTTGGCAGTACGTCCAACCGGCCTTACAACCTCAGACCACGTGTATGGCGTCATGTGGGCGAGCGGTTTGCTAATGTCAACGTTGTGAACAGAGTGCCCCATGGTGGCAGTGGGGTTATGGTAAGCGCAGGCATAAGCTACGGACAACAAACACAATTGCATTTTATTTATCAATGTGAATTTGAATGCACAGAGATCAATGTGACGAGATCCTGAGGCCCTTTGTCGTGCCGTTCATCTGCCGCTATTACCTCCTGTTTCTGCATGATAATACATGGCCTCATGTTGCAAGGATCTGTACACAATTCCTGGAAGATGAAATTGTCCCAGTTCTTCCATGGCCTGCATACTCAACAGACATGTCACCCATTGAGCATGTTTGGATGCTCTGGATCGACATGTATGACAGCGTGTTC
Source organism: Salmo salar (assembly GCF_965601325.2). Classification (NCBI taxonomy): domain Eukaryota; kingdom Metazoa; phylum Chordata; class Actinopteri; order Salmoniformes; family Salmonidae; genus Salmo; species Salmo salar. Next base: position 39,360,757 of record NC_138314.1, read on the forward strand.
CAATTTCCACCTATATCCAGCAACTTCGCACAGCCATTGAAGGGGAGTGGAACAACATTCCACAGGCCACAATCAACAGCCTGATAAACTCTATGTGAAGGAGATGTACAGCGCTGCATGAGGCAAATGGTCACACCATATACTGACTGGTTTTCTGATCCACACCCCTACTTCTTTTAAAGTACACTATATATACAAAAGTATGTGGACACACATTCAAATTAGGGGATTCGGCTATTTCAGCCACACACATTGCTGACAGGTTAATCAAATCGAGCACACAGCCATGCAATCTCCATAGACAAACATTGCCAGCAGAAAGGCCTTACAGAAGAGCTCAGTGACTTTCAACGTCGCTCTGTCACAGGATGCCACATTTCCAACAAGTCAGTATGTCAAATTTCTGCCCTGCTTGAGCTGCCCCGGTCAACTGTAAGTGCTGTTATTGCCAAAAACAGAAATACCTTATTTACATAAGTATTCAGACCCTTTGCTATGAGACTCTAAATTGAGCTCAGGTGCATCCTGTTTCTGTTGATCATCCTTGAGATGTTTCTACAACTTGATTGGAGTCCACCTGTGTTACACTCAATTGATTGGACATGATTTGGAAAGGCTCACACCTGTCTATATAAGGTCCCACAGTTGACAGTGCATGTCAGAGCAAAAACCAAGCCATGAGGTTGAAGGAATTGTCCGTAGAGCGCTGAGGCATAGATCTGGGGAAGGGTAACAAAACATTTCTGCAGCATTGAAGGGCCCCAAGAACACAGTGGCCTCCATCATTCTTAAATGGAAGAAGTTTGGAACCACCTAGAGCTGGCCGCCCGGCCAAACTGAGCAAACGGGGGAGAAGGACCTTGGTCAGGGAGGTGACCAAAAACCCTATGGTAACTCTGACAGAGCTCCAGAGTTCCTCTGTGGAGATGGGAGAACCTTCCAGAAAGACAAGCATCTCTGCAGCTCTCCACAAATCAGGCCTTTATTGTAGAATGGCCAGACGGAAGCCACTCCTCAGTAAAAGGCACATGACAGTCCGCTTGGAGTTTGCCAAAAAGGCACCTAGATGAAACCAAGATGGAACTCTTTGGCCTGAATGTCAAGCGTCACGTCTGGAGGAAATTTGGCACCATCCCTACGGTGAAGCATGGTGGTGGCAGCATCATGCTGTGGGGATGTTTTTCAGCAGCAGGGACTTGGAGACTAGTCAGGATCGAGGCAAAGATGAACAGAGCATGGTACATAGAGATCCTTGATGAAAACCTGCTCCAGAGTGCCTGAGGACATCAGAATGGGGCGAAGTTTCACCTTCCAACAGGACAACAACCCTAAGCACACAGCCAGGGGTGACTTCGGGAAATGTCTCTGAATGTCCTTGACTGTCCCAGCCAGAGCCCGGATTTGAACCCAATTGAACATCTCTGGAGAGACTGAAAATAGCTGTGCAGTAGCGCTCCCCATCCAACTTGACAGAGCTTGAGAGGATCTGCAGAGAAGAATGGGAGAAACTCCCCAAATACAGGTGTGCCAAGCTTGTAGCGTCATACTGTAGAAGACTCCAGGCTGTAATCGCTGCCAAAGGTGACTCAACAAAGTACTGAGTAAAGGGTCTGAATAGTTATGCAACGTGATATTTCAGTTTTTTATTTTTAATAAATTAGCAACAATTTCTAAAAAACTGTTTTTGCTTTGTCATTATGGGGTATTGTGTGTAGTTTGATGAGGGAAAAAAACGATTTAATACATTTTTGAATAAGGCTGTAACCTCACAAAATGTGGAAGAAGTCAAGGGGACTAAATACTTTCCGAAGGCACTGTAAGTTTAAAGCCGAGACAGTAAGAAGACACAGTGGCAGAATAAATTTAACCACATCTTTGTTTCATCACAAAACCAAAGAGCAACCTCTGGCCGTGAAGTCCACAAAGCATATTGCATATAACAAACAGTTACGTGACCAACAGCATGGTCAAATTTTCAGACTACTAAACAACTATTGATTTAGAACCACAGAGATGTTTTGGGGGCTATTTTATGAGGATCCCCAAAAAAGCAGCAGTTACTCTTTCTGGGTTCCACACAAAACATGAATCATGACACAATACAGAACATTAATAGACAACAGCTCAAGGACAGACTACACTATTTATTTGTATTTTTTACAAAAGGCACACGTAGCCTACATATCAGTGCATACACACAAACTATCTAGGTCAAATAGGGGAGAGGTGTTGTGCCGTGAGGTGTTGCTTCATACATTTTTTTAAACCAGGTTTGCTGTTCACTTGAGCAATATGAGCTGGAACAGAGTTCCATGCAGTAATGGCTCTATATAATACTGTATGCTTTCTTGAATATGTTCTGAATTTGGGGCTGTGAAAAAAACCCTGGTGGCATGTCTGGTGGGGTATGTGTGTGTGTGTCAAAGCTGTGTGTAAGTTGACTATGGAAACAATTAGAGATTTTCAACACATTGTTTCTTATAAAAAGAAGAAGTGACGCAGTCAGTCTCTCCTCAACTCTTAACCAAGAGAGATTGGCATGCATAGTATTTATATCAGGCCTATGATTACAATGAAGAACAAGACGTGCCGCTCTGTTCTGGGCCAGCTGCAGCTTAGCCTGGTCTTTCCTTGCAGCACTCGACCACATGACTGGACAATAATCAAGATAAGACAAAACTAGAGCCTGCAGGACTTGCTTTGTGGAGTGTGGTGTCAACAAAGCAGAGCATGTCTTTATTACGGCCAGACCTCTCCCCATCTTTACAACCACTTAATCTATATGTTTTGTCCATGACAGTTTACAATCTAAGGTAACGCCAAGTAATTTAGTCTCCTCAACTTGTTCAAAAGCCACATCATTCATTTCCAGATTCAGCTGAGGTCTAGAACTTAGGGAATGATTTGTACCAAATACAATGCTCTTAGTTTTAGAGATGTTCAGGACCAGTTTATTACAGGCCACCCATTCCAAAACAGACTGCAACTCTTTAAGGCTTTCAGTGACTTCATTAGTTGTGGTTGCTGATGTGTATATGGTTGAATTATCAGCATACATGGACACACATGCTTTGTTTAATGCCAGTGGCAGGTCATTGGTAAAAATATAAATAGTTTCCGCAAGTTGCAAAGAAAACAGGAGCTGCCTCCACTATTCCAGCACCGTTTCATCTTCAACATTTCAATTTCATCAATATCATCAAATCACATCTAGCTATATACTGAGCTTCCATCCTCTCAGTCCAGGGGCACAATGTATGAATTTATGGTTGGATCATAATCACCGTTATAATCATTGGCCAGTAAGGATAATTTAGTAAAAACACAAGTACAAATCCCTATTTCCCTCCATGGCTAATTTAGGAATGGGACAATTTTAGCTAGCTAGCCACAAGAGGAAAACAACACAACGAGATGCAACAATTCAAGTTGTTTCTGTCAATGATGTCTGGGTCTCGATGTGATGTGATTAGAGAGAAGCCAAATCAAAACTGGCTTCCCTTGACACTTTTCTTTGGTGCTCCAGGACCATTCACAGTTGAGCTCACTCCGTTTAGCTCAACGCTGATTGGCTATTATTTTATACTTTTTAATCAAGGGAGGCTAAATGCTCGCTGGTCCCCTTGTATTCAATGCTACGGGTGGCAACAATATCATAGTCTTTTTGACCAGACAGCATCAGATAGACGGCCTACACATACAGAGACAGACGGGCGCTTTTTCGCTTACTCGGATGCTTTCTCCGGTGTGATACATTCAGACTTGCAAATTGAACATTTTTGAAAACTCAGAGAGAGGAGTTTTATTGGTAAATGCACGTCGCTGCGTATAGCAGAATGCCACCTAATAGGCCTATATTTATTTGACTTATAGGCCTAAATCACAATAATATTGCAGGGAATATCTCTCCTTTTCTGACATGACTGGTTTATCTCCGCTGCATAACAAATATTAGGCTATATCCATCGCTCATTCAATAGCCAACCATGCTCGAAAGTAAATAGACCAGTAGCCTATGATAGTATGGGTAGACTACAGTACTGCTGTGCGATAGGAGATAGAAACACAATCATGCAGCCTACTGACAAACAAATATTGATCAACAATTTGTATTTTGCATTGAAGTGTGGGCTGTAGCAGCATTTAATTTGACATAGTTTAATAGGCAATCAATATTGCGGAATGTGCGGCCATTGTTTGGCACTCGCTATAGGCGGCATGCATTTTTTCTTTAAAAAGATTTAAACGTTATGCCCATACCTTCACAGAAATGTGATCAAAATTGCCATTGCGCTTTAGTAACTATCATGGCCCAGTTCCAACAACTCCAAATCATACAGCAAATGAGTATATTCTTGTTTCCATAAAAGGTCAATAGAGCGTTTTCCAGGCGGGGTTGTAACAATTGTTCACGAGCGAAAAAATATAGTATTGCTCTGATTTATCAATGAAAACATGCGTATGTGTTGCGACAGTTTGATAAATCCATATAATTTGTTGCGCACGCAAATCCTGCAATATCCACCACGTATGGCAGAATTTACTGAGAAATGTACGCGCGTTTGATAAATGAGGCCCCTGCTCTCTCTGGGTGTAATTCCATCCCCTCGACCTCTTCTGGGCACGGCTCCCTGCCGTGGCCATGTTGCCAGTTTGGTTGTCCCATTTCCTTGAAAGCTGTAATGCCCGGGAACAGGAGAAATGAGGCACAATCACACTCAATCTCCCAACCGAGGCCCCATAGAGGCCTGATTGGGGAAATTGGCGCTCTCCGTGGTGCTGATAAATAAATGCCCTACAGGTCTAGCACTGCCGCTCAGGCACTCACTCCTAGAAAAAGGGAAAGCCTCAATTTTTTTCGGGAGGCAAGCAGGTTTTCTCCGCCCATGACAATGCGCCTTGTCGTTTTCATATCCACTCCTATTCATTTATTTAACACATTTGTGTTGCCGGTATCAGGGGTTCAGTTAAGACATAAATAACTAAATACGTACATGGAAAATGAATAGGTGATTAAACGTTAGTCAGCCTTGGTTCTGTGGGTCTGATAGAAGGGGGGGGGGGGCACACAAAGGCTTCACACACAGATGAGACAGGCTGGTAAAAGGACCACTAAGTGCTGCAATAAATTCATTCATTAATAGAAGACAGTACATTTAACATGCTCTGAAGGAGGCCTGTTTTTTACTACTGTGTGCCAGACCCTGGTGTATCCTGTTGACTGGTCATAATTGTTCATTGAAACGTGATTAACAGAAATCCATATCACCCTGCAGCCTCTAACAATCGATAGCATAGTGAGACAGGACCACAGTATGGACTGGGCCTATCCCTAGATTGCTTTACCAGTGTTGTGTGTTGTATGTATAGGACCTCAAAGGCTTTGACCCCACTGACCCGCAGTCACCCACTGACCTTTCCTGTGTTTTACCACATCTCTCTCTTGCTCCAAGTGACAATTTCCCTCCATCTTTGTTGTTTCCCTGGTGTTTGTTTATCTGCCCCGTTTCCCATGGCAACTTGTCCCCCTGCATAATCCAACAGCACAGCCCGTTGTCTATTTCATTATTCACACCCTGCTACTTAAGCTCACGTTTACAGGTGAGATCAGACTGTCACAGAGACACAGGCCTCCATTGATAACAGACATGACAGGCCAATATCAATAGGGGTCGAATGGACCTGACCTGGCTCCTGTTGGGGGGGAGGCACTCCTCTTATCTGGTCCACATCACTCTCAGGGTTCAACTTGAGAGGCATTGGGGCCCATCATAGTCAACACACTTGTGGAAGCAGAACACTGATTCTTTCATTACATCTCTACTAGCGTTTTTTATTTAACCTTTTATTTAACTAGGCAAGTCAGTTAAGAACAAATTCTTATTTTACAATGACGGCCTATACCGGCCTAACCCGGACGACGATGGGCAAATTGTGTGCAGCCCTATGGGACTCTCATTCACTGCCGGTTGTGATACAGCCTCTAACATTAAGATGCAGTGCCTTAGACCGCTGCGCCACTCGGGAGTCTGTCTATTCTTATTTACAACTGCTGCCTTATGTCTGCCAGGTCTAGCTGTTTGGGTTTTTCAGCATGTTGCACCCTTAATACCTCCTATTGTCCAGATCCATTCATCATGCAGCCCTCTCATATCCACGGACACAAAGACCGGCCCATTATTTATCTACAAGTTCATTTAATTATACTGTAGAATATTGAATGAGCTGCTCTTGTAATGGAAAAAGAACATAGGAAACCCAGCACATTGTCTTCATTGTCTCGCTGAGAGAGAAGCACAAAATCACAAGCTGATTAGCATTGATTGTGGATTGCGATTGTCCGTGTGTGTGTGTGTGTGTGTGTGTGTGTGTGTGTGTGTGTGTGTGTGTGTGTGTGTGTGTGTGTGTGTGTGTGTGTGTGTGTGTGTGTGTGTGTGTCATTGCAAGTGTGTGTGGGTGTTAAATCCATTTCAACCTTAGATTTACAGTCAGATTTACATATCTTTCGGTTACTGGAACAATGGCAGTTGTGTAGTAGTGGTGCTCGGAGAAGTGGGTATAAATGTCCAAACGGCCCGCCCGGCGAAGGAAAGGCACCCTGTGTGAAAAGTTGTATGAGGAACAGTGACATACACTCTGAATGACCTAAAATTATAATCCAATATTGGTCTTTCACAGTCAGGCCAACCTAAACCGTACTGTTCATATTGGTCTTTTACAGTCAGGCCAACCCAAGCTGTACTGTGCAAGTAGGCTAATATTAGGCCTACTATTGAAACAGATAAAAAAATACTTAACCAGCACTTGCACCCTGGAGAAGTCAGGCCAACCCAAGCTGTACTGTGCAAGTACATGAGGCCTACTATTGAAACAGATGAGAAATATTTAACCAGCAAATCCCTCCCCCCATGATATGTGGTTGTCCCACCTACCTGGATAAGATAAATTACTCAAATGCCAAATCAAAATAATTTTTACAGAAAAAAAACAAAATTGTATGTTCACCAGTAAGTCCATAACAATGCTTGAACAACATCAGGAGACCACTTTTGAGTTCTGGGAAAAATCTAAGAAATGTAGATTTGAGTGTAGTTACCCTTTAATTCTAGTGCGCATGCACTGTTGTTTGATTAGTGATGTTTCTGTTGCACATGAGATGGAGTAGGCAAAATAAATGGACAGTGGATTGATGCAAATAATCATCATATCATTCTGACAGGTAGGCGTAGCTACTTTGTACATAGTTAATGTCACGCCCTGACCTTAGAGAGCCTTTTTTATTCTCTATTTTGTTAGGTCAGTGTGTGACTTGGGTGGGCATATCTATGTTTCTATTTCTTTGTTGGCCTAGTATGGTTCCCAATCAGAGGCAGCTGTTTATCGTTGTCTCTGATTGGGGATCATACTTAGGCAGCGCTTTTTCCCACCTTTGATTGTGGGATCTTGCTTGTGTGTAGTTGCTTTCTGCACTGCATATAGCTTTATGTTCATTTTCGTATATATATTTTTTTTCCGGTGTCATTGTAAATAAAAGAAAATGTACGCCTACCACGCTGCACCTTGGTCTCATTCCAACGACAGATGTAACAGAAGATCCCACCACCAAGTGACCAAGCAGCGTGGCCAGGAGGAGCCGACATCCTGGACATGGGAGGATATCCTGGACGGTAAGGGATCCTGGACGTGGGAAGAGATCCAGGCTGGAATGGATCGCCTTCCATGGGAGCAGACGGAGGCAGCGAGAGAGGAACGGTGAGGAAAACAGGAATCAAGGAGACGACGGAAGCCCGAGAGGCAGCCCAAAGAATTTTTTTTTGGGGGGGGCACACGGGATGGCGAGCGGAGCAAAGGTGGGAACAAGAACCAACTCCCTAAAATTACGATGAGGAGTTGGTCACGGTTCAGATACCATGCTTTGCGGAGATACGCAATGTGTCTCCAGTGCGCATAAACAGTCCGGTGCGTTCTGTGCCAACTCCTCACACTTGCCGTGCGAAAGTAAGCATCCAGCCAGGACGGGTTGTGCTGGCTCAGCGCTCCTGGTCTCCAGTACGCCTCCTCGGTCCAGGATATCCTGCACAGGCTCTACGCACTGTGTCGCCAGTGCGCCTTCACAGCCCAGTGCGTCCTGTGCCAGCGCCCCGCACTTGCCGGGCTAAAGTGAGCATCCAGCCAGGACGGGTTGTGCCAGCTCTACGCTCCAGACCTGCAGTACGCCTCCTCGGTCCAGGATAACCTGCGCCGGCTCTACGCACTGTGGCACCAGTGCGCCTTCACAGACCAGTGCATCCTGTGCCAGTTCCTCGCACTTGCTGGGCTAAAGTGAGCATTCAGCCAGGACGGGTTGTGCCAGCTCTACGCTCCAGACCTCCAGTGCGCCTCCACGGCCCAGTATATCCTGTGCCAGCTCCGCGCATCCGGTCTCCAGTGCGTCTCCCCAGCCCGGTACGCCCTGTGCCTGCTCCACGCACCCGGCCTCCAGTGCGTCTCTCCAGCCTGGTACGCCCTGTGCCTGCTCCACGCACCCAGTCTCCAGTGCGTCTCCCCAGCCTGGTACGCCCTGTGCCGGCTCCATGCACCAAGCCTCCAGTGATGATCCATAGCACGAAGCCTGCAGTGATGATTCATGGCCCGAAGCCTCCAGTGATGATTCATGGCCCGAAGCCTCCAGTGATGATCCATGGCACGAAGCCTCCAGTGATGATTCATGGCACGAAGCATCCAGTGATGATTCATGGCACGAAGCTTCCAGTGACAATCCATGGCACGAAGCCTCCAGTGATGATCCATGGCACGAAGCCTCCAGTGACGATCCATGGCACGAAGCCTCCAGTGACGATCCATGGCACGAAGCCTCCAGTGATGATCCATGGCACGAAGCCTCCAGCGACGGTCCCCAGTCCGGAGCCTCCGGCGACGGTCCCCAGTCCGGAGCCTCCGGCGACGATCCACGGTCCGGTTCCACGGAAGTGGGGGCAGCCTCAAGCGGAGCGGGGTCTGCCTCCCGCACCGGAGCCTCCACCGAGATGAGATGCCCACCCGGACCCTACCCTATAGGTTCAGGTTTTTATTCTCTATTTGGTTAGGTCAGGGTGTGACTTGGGTGGGCATATCTATGTTTCTATTTCTTTGTTGGCCTAGTATGGTTCCCAATCAGAGGCAGCTGTTTATCGTTGCCTCTGATTGGGGATCATACTTAGGCAGCCCTTTTTCCCACCTTTGATTGTGGGATCTTGTTTGTGTATAGTTGCTTTCTGCACTGCATATAGCTTTACGTTCGTTTTTGTATTTATTTATTTTTTTCCGGTGTCATTTTTAAATAAAGGTCAAATGTACACCTACCATGCTACACCTTGGTCTCATTCCAACAACGGACGTAACAGTTAACATTTAATAAAGGACATTTTTACCCATCTACCAGAAGACGGTAAGGCCCATCATTAGCAATGCTATATTTTTCTTGTTCCTCAATTGTTTGACACATGAACATTTTACTTCATTATATGAGGCATGTGTTAACTTGCTTCAAAGCAGCCTATAGCCAAATCCAACCATAGAAACACGGAGGCAATACTTTTTTATAAAGACTTCCTCATCATGCGTTCTCCTGTTCTATTGGTTTTCTTTAAACTTTCTTTAATTGTCTAGCAGCCACAGGCATAGTCATATTAGCAACACATTATAGTTGTTGCATCTTTAAATCCACTCTTTTTCTTCATTGCTAATGTATATTTCCATCTCTGTTCATGAAACTACTCGCGTGTGCATTTTAGAACTGTGTTTTACAGCAATTGCATTTTGGTGCGCGTAAAATGTGGCGAAAGGATAGTTTATCAACATTTTAAGCTTAACATTCTGATCTGTTCCATCATCCGTATTAATTGATATGTCGTATACCTACACTACACAAGTTCGGATGATTCTAAGGGCCTGTGACTGACAGGGGCCCTAAAAAATTATTAGAACATTAGGTATAAACATTTCAATATTAAATTATTAACCTAACGGTTTCTTTTTCTTTTCTTGTTTTTTTGGCAAAAAGTAAACATCCAGAGAGCCTCTTAAAGAAAGAGATGCAGGCTCTTAGAGATGGATGGGAGTCTCTCCTGTCTGAGGCAACACTGATTGCTACGTAAATGGATGTTGCACCTCAATTTAGCAAGGAACACAGTCTCCAGAGGAAAAGGAAGTGATTCCATGATGAGACCTCTCAAGAGGAGACAGCTCAGGACAGTGCAGCAACGGTGTTTCGGAACACAGTGTTTTTTACTGCTATGGACAACATAAGTGACTTGGACACTAGGTTCCACACCACTGCAAAAATTGGAGAAGTATTTTCTGCTGTTCTGAAAGTTGGGCAGATTAGTGAGGATAAAATCCTTTCTGTGTGCCAACCACTGATCATGAACTATTCCAGAGATCTTACACCTGCGTTTCAAAATGAAGTAAGACACCTGAACACTGTATATGGTGCCACTTTCCCTCCTAACTTGTCCAGTCTTGGTCTCCTGAATGCAATTTGTAAGATGCAGATGCAAAGCATTTTTGGAGAAGTGTGCATTGCTTTACAAATATTTTGCAAACTGCCTGTGACTGTTGCTGGTGGCGAGAGAGCTTTCAGTAAGCTAAAACTGATAAAATAACTATTTGAGGGCCACTATGTCCCAGGACAGGCTTTGCAGTCTTGCCATGCTGTCCATTGAAAGTCAGTTAGCTAGAAAGCTGGACTTCAAAGACTTGATCAGTGACTTTGCTAGCAAGAAGGCTCAGCGCTGGGCTCTTGGTGAGTAAGGCTGAGCAAGGGCCAGTGATAACTGTTAAATGGCATGGCTATGGATATTGGATCACTACACACATGATGTCCACAGGCTGAGAACAAGACTGAGAACAGACTGAGAACAAGATATATCTCAAAGTAATGGCTGGATTGCCATAAAATGTGTTGTTCACAATCAAGACCCCAAGTGGAAGAAACCTATTGATTTGGTGACCTCTTGACCTTTCCTCTAGCGCCACCATCAGGGCTTTTCATTTCCATTTAGTTTTCCATATCCACTTTTACAGCTGCTGATTTTATTATTTTGTTTGTTATATCATTCTATAGATGATAATGCTGATTTATTTTAATTGAAGTGTTTAAATGTATACTGCTCAAAAAAATAAAGGGAACACTTAAACAACACATCCTAGATCTGAATGAAAGAAATCATCTTATTAAATACCTTTTTCTTTACATAGTTGAATGTGCTGACAACAAAATCACACAAAAATAATCAATGGAAATCCAATTTATCATCCCATGGAGGTCTGGATTTGGAGTCACACTCAAAATGAAAGTGGAAAACCACACTACAGGCTGATCCAACTTTGATGTAATGTCCTTAAAACAAGTCAAAATGAGGCTCAGTAGTGTGTGTGGCCTCCACGTGCCTGTATGACCTCCCTACAATGCCTGGGCATGCTCCTGATGAGGTGGCGGACGGTCTCCTGAGGGATTTCCTCCCAGACCTGGACTAAAGCATCCGCCAACTCCTGGACAGTCTGTGGTGCAACGTGGTGTTGGTGGATGGAGCGAGACATGATGTCCCAGATGTGCTCAATTGGATTCAGGTCTGGGGAACGGGCGGGCCAGTCTATAGCATCAATGCCTTCCTCTTGCAGGAACTGCTGACACACTCCAGCCGCATAGGAACTGAGAAGTGGTCTGTGGTCCCCACCTGCAGAACCACTCCTTTATTGGGGGTGTCTTGCAAATTGCCTATAATTTCCACCTGTTGTCTATTCCATTTGCACAACAGCATGTAAAATGTATTTTCAATCAGTGTTGCTTCCTAAGTGGACAGTTTGATTTCACAGAAGTGTGATTGACTTGGAGTTACATTGTGTTGTTTAAGTGTTCCCTTTATTTTTTTTGAGCAGTGTATATTAACTTAGATTTATTTTAAGTTATTCATTAATGTTAAGAGAATTTTCCATTCAAGAATTTGACCATTAAAATTACATTTAGACTGTAAAAGATGGCCTTTAGCACATTTCTTATAGAGGGTATCAGTCTTGCATCAAATAGTGAATTCCACTGTATGCAGAATGTTGCATGCATGTCTGCACAGTGTTATATTTTCACAGCTCACTGTCAGTTAAAATCATACAGTAAATATTGGACTACAAGAGAGTTGCAAGCCTGCGAAGGTAGAGTTATTTAAAGCTTTGAATGAGTTGGTTGGGTTCTGGAGGTGTGTGGTTACAGCAATTGCGCAGGGTTTGTGTGGCCTGTGGTGGTGGGGCCCAATGAGAACTTTTCATGGGGCCCAAAATCCCTGGTGGCGCCCCTGCTCGAGGCTACCAGTGCTGTGAATGGTTTAGTAGAAGATTCTATTCAATAGGGGATGCATGTTGATCTAATGGTTTTGATGTGTAATGATGATACCCTACAGACATGGTGCCTTGTGTAATGATGATACCCTACAGACATGGTGCCCTGTGTAATGATGATACCCTACAGACATGGTGCCCTGTGTAATGATGATACCCTACAGACATGGTGCCCTGTGTAATTATGATACCCTACAGACATGGTGCCCTGTGTAATGATGATACCCTACAGACATGGTGCCCTGTGTAATGATGATACCCTACAGACATGGTACCCTGTGTAATGATGATACCCTACAGACATGGTACCCTGTGTAATGATGATACCCTACAGACATGGTACCCTGTGTAATGATGATACCCTACAGACATGGTACCCTGTGTAATGATGATACCCTACAGACATGGTGCCCTGTGTAATGATGATACCCTACAGACATGGTGCCCTGTGTAATGATGAGGCCCAACCGATATTTTAACAATAATCTATAAACTGCGGTGATGATTCAGTCCTAACATAGATTTACTTTTTGTATTTATTTACGTAGATACTGTACTTGATTACAACATCACTTAACTTTTCTTGCATTACTCCTTTCTACGTTTTGCATCTGAGCGCCATACTTCCTCAATCATTTTCTCTTTGCAGTGACATGTTTGTGCTAATTGGTTTTCAACGCACATGCTTTTCCTATCACTCCATCACCCGGCCCTGATCAGTGCTTATCAGTAGAAACCATAGATTTAAAAGCACAAGTCTGTGGAAGAGAGTAAGAAGATAAGAGCGGTGAATCAAAGAAGAGGTAAGCCTTCTTGGAAAGCTGTGTAAACCCGTTTACTCTGTGGGATAACACAATGCACAAAACTTTTCAGCTTTTTGAAAGGGTATTTTCTTTTTCACTATCACTCCATCAGTTCCTCCCTACAGAAATCAGCTTGAGGTCTTGGGCTGCAAGGTGGCTATGTGGAATGAAACAATGTTTAGACTTAAGACAGGTAGAAAAAGCATTTGGCTTTTCTGAGTGTTTTTGGCCGGAGAATATTTTTGCAGCCTGCCATTACTTCAAAATGTCCCAGTTGTTGTCACTCCTGGTCGCTGGTTTACAGTACTCCTGAGTGGTGCAGTGGTCTAAGGCACTGCATTGCAGTGCTAGAGGTGTCACTATAGACCCTGGTTCGATTCTGGGCTGTATCACACCTGGCTGTGATCAGGAGTCGCATAGGGCGTCGCAAAATTGGCTGAGCGTTGTTAGGATTTGGCCGGGGTAGGCCGTCATTGTAAATACGAGTTTGTTCTTAAATCAATTTTATTTATATAGCCCTTCTTACATCAGCTGATATCTCAAAGTGCTGTACAGAAACCCAGCCTAAAACCCCAAACAGCAAGCAATGCAGGTGTAGAAGCACGGTGGCTAGGAAAAACTCCCTAGAAAGGCCAAAACCTAGGAAGAAACCTAGAGAGGAACCAGGCTATGAGGGGTGGCCAGTCCTCTTCTGGCTGTGCCGGGTGGAGATTATAACGGCACATGGCCGGTGTCAGGTCAGGGTTCCAGCAGGTCTGGGACAGGTAGCGCGTCCGGTGAACAAGTCAGGGTTCCATAGCCACAGGCAGAACAGTTGAAACTGGAGCAGCAGCACGGCCAGGTGGACTGGGGACAGCAAGGAGTCATCATGCCAGGTAGTCCTGAGGCATGGTCCTAGGGCTCAGGTCCTCCGAGAGAGAGAAAGAAAGAAAGAAAGAAAGAAAGAAAGGGAAGAAAGAAAGAAAGAAAGAAAGAAAGAGAGAGAGAGAGAGAGAGAGAGAGAGAGGGAATTAGAGAGAGCATATTTAAATTTACACAGGACACCGGATAAGACAAGAGAAATACTCCAGATGTAACAGACTGACCCTAGCCCCCCGACACATAAACTACTGCAGCATTAATACTGGAGGCTGAGACAGGAGGGGTCAGGAGACACTGTGGCCCCATCCGATGAAACCCCTGGACAGGGCCAAACAGGCTGGATATAACCCCACCCACTTTGCCAAAGCACAGCCCCCACACCACTGGAGGGATATCTCCAACCACCAACTTACCATCCTGAGACAAGGCCGAGTATAGCCCACAAAGATCTTCGACAAGGCACAACCCAAGGGGGGGCGCCAACCCAGACAGGAAGACCACGTCAGTGACTCAACCCACTCAAGTGATGCACCCCTCCTAGGGACGGCATGGAAGAACACCAGTAAGCCAGTGACTCAGCCCCTGTAATATGGTTAGAGGCAGAGAATCCCAGTGGAGAGAGGGGAACCGGCCAGGCAGAGACAGTAAGGGCGGTTCGTTGCTCCAGCCTTTCCGTTCACCTTCACACCCCTGGGCCAGACTACACTTAATCATAGGACCTACTGAAGAGATGAGTCTTCAGTAAAGACTTAAAGGTTGAGACTCAGTCTGCGTCTCTCACATGGGTAGGCAGACCATTCCATAAAAATTGAGCTCTATAGGAGAAAGCCCTGCCTCCAGCTGTTTGCTTAGAAATTCTAGGGACAATTAGGAGGCCCGCGTCTTGTGACCGTAGCGTACGTGTAGGTATGTACGGCAGGACCAAATCGGAAATATAGGTAGGAGCAAGCCCATGTAATGCTTTGTAGGTTAGCAGTAAAACCTTGAAATCAGCCCTTGCCTTAACAGGAAGCCAGTGTAGGGAGGCTAGCACTGGAGTAATATGATCAAATTTTGGGGTTCTAGTCAGGATTCTAGCAGCCGTATTTAGCACTAACTGAAGTTTATTTAGTGCTTTATCCGGGTAGCCGGAAAGTAGAGCATTGCAATAGTCCAACCTAGAAGTAACAGAAGCATGGATTAATTTTTCTGCATAATTTTTGGTTTTCAGATTTTTGCAATGTTACATAGATGGAAAAAAGCTGTCCTTGAAACAGTATTGATATGTTCTTCAAAAGAGAGATCAGGGTCCAGAGTAACGCCGAGGTCCTTCACAGTTTTATTTGAGACGACTGTACAACCATCCATATTAATTGTCAGATTCAACAGAAGATCTCTTTGTTTCTTGGGACCTAGAACAAGCATCTCTGTTTTGTCCGAGTTTAAAAGTAGAAAGTTTGCATCCATCCACTTCCTTATGTCTGAAACACAGGCTTCTAGCGAGGGCAAGTTTGGGGCTTCACCATGTTTCATTGAAATGTACAGCTGTGTGTCATCCGCATAACAGTGAAATTTAACATTATGTTTTCGAATGACATCCCCAAGAGGTAAAATATATAGTGAAAACAATAGTGGTCCTAAAACGGAACCTTGAGGAACACTGAAATTTACAGTTGATTTGTCAGAGGACAAACCATTCACAGAGACGAACTGATATATTTCCGACAGATAAGATCTAAACCAGGCCAGAACTTGTCCATGTAGACCAATTTGGGTTTCCAATCTCTCCAAAAGAATGTGGTGATCGATGGTATCAAAAGCAGCACTAAGATCTAGGAGCACGAGGACAGATGCAGAGCCTCGGTCTGATGTCATGAAAAGGTAATTTACCATCTTCACAAGTGCAGTCTCAGTGCTATGATGGGGTCTAAAACCAGACTGAAGCATTTCGTATACATTATTCGTCTTCAGGAAGGCAGTGAGTTGCTGCGCAACAGCTTTTTCTAACATTTTTGAGAGGAATGGAAGATTCGATATAGGCCGATAGTTTTTTATAATTTCTGGGTCAAGATTTGGCTTTTTCAAGAGAGGCTTTATTACTGCCACTTTTAGTGAGTTTGGTACACATCCGGTGGATAGAGAGCCGTTTATTATGTTCAACATAGGAGGGCCAAGCACAGGAAGCAGCTCTTTCAGTAGTTTAGTTGGGATAGGATCCAGTATGCAGCTTGAAGGTTTAGAGGCCATGATTATTTTCATCATTGTGTCAAGAGATATAGTACTATTAATTACTTAAAAATCATACAATGTGATTTTCTGGATTTTTGTTTTAGATTTCGTCTCTCACAGTTGAAGTGTACCTATGATCAAAATTACAGACCTCTACATGCTTTGTAAGTAGGAACACCTGCAAAATCGGCAGTGTATCAAATACTTGTTCTCCCCACTGTATATCCCTATATCCCTATATATCGGCTATGAAAGCCAACTGACATTTACTCCTGAGGTGCTGACCTGTTGCACCCTCGACAACCACTGTGATTATTATTATTTGACCCAGCTGGTCATCTATGAACATTTGAACATCTAGGCCATGTTCTGTTATAATCTCCACCCAGCACAGCCAGAAGAGGACTGGCCACCCCTCATAGCCTGGTTCCTCTCTAGGTTTCTTCCTAGGTTCTGGCCTTTCTAGAGAGTTTTTCCTAGCCACCGTGCTTCTACACCTGCATTGCATTGCTTGCTGTTTGGGGTTTTAGGCTGGGTTTCTGTACAGCACTTTGAGATATCAGCTGATGTAAGAAGGGCTTCATAAATAAATGTTATTTGATATACTATACCCCTATATACTATATCCCGATATACTATATACTATGTCCCTATATACTCTATCCCTATATACTATATCCCTGTATACTGTATACTATATCCCTATATACTATATCCCTATATACTATATCCCTATATCCCTATATACTATATCCCTATATACTACATATATACACTACCGTTCAAAAGTTTGGGGTCACTTAGAAATGTCCTTGTTTTTGAAAGAAAAGCAAATTTTTTTGTCCATTAAAGTAACGTCAAATTGAACAGAAAGACAGTGTAGACATTGTTAATGTTGTAAATGACTATTGTAGCTGGAAATGGCAGATGTTTTTATGTAATATCTACGTAGGCGTACAGAGGCCCATTATCAGCCACCATCACTCCTGTGTTCCAATGGCACGTTGTGTTAGCTAATCCAAGTTTATAATTTTAAAAGGCTAATTATCATTATCAAACCCTTTTGCAATTATGTTAGCACAGCTGAAACTATTGTCCTGATTAAAGAAGCAATAAAACTGGCCTTCTTTAGACTAGTTGAGTGTCTGGAGCATCAGCATTTGTGGGTTTGATTACAGGCTAAAAATGTCCAGAAATAAGCTACTTTTTTTCTGAAACACGTCAGTCTATTCTTGTTCTGAGAAATGAAGGCTATTCCATGCAAGAAATAGCCAAGAAACTGAAGATCTTGTACAACGCTGTGTACTACTCCCTTCACAGAACAGCGCAAACTGGCTCTAACCAGAATAGAAAGAGGAGTGGGAGACCCCGGTGCACAGCTGAGCAAGAGGACAAGTACATTAGAGTGTCTAGTTTGAGAAACAGACCCCTCAGTAGTCCTCAACTGGCAGCTTCATTAAATAGTACCCACAAAACACCAGTTTCAACGTTAACAGTGAAGAGGCGACCCCGGGATGCTGGCCTTCTAGGCAGAGTTGCAAAGAAAAAGCCATATCTCAGACTGGCCAATAAAAAGAAAAGATTAAGATGAGCAAAAGAACACAGACATTGGACAGAGGAAGATTGGAAAAAAGTGTTATGGACAGACAAATCTAAGTTTGAGGTGTTCGGATCACAAAGAAGAACATTTGTGAGACGCAGAAAAAATGAAAAGATGCTTTAGGAGTGCTTGACCCCATTTGTCAAGCATGGTGGAGGCAATGTGATGGTCTGGGGGTGCTTTGGTGGTGGTAAAGTGGGAAAACAAGGACATTCTAAGTGACCCCAAACTTTTGAACGGTAGTGTGTATATATAGTATTTATCCCTATATCCCTATATGCTATATCCCTATATACTGTATACTATATCCCTATATACTATATCCCTATATACTATATCCCTGTATCCCTATATACTATTTACTATATCCCTATATACTGTATCCCTTAATACTATACACTATATCCTTATATACTATATCCCTATTCCCTGTGGCTCAGTTGGTAGAGCATGGTGTGTGCAACGCGAGGGTTGTGAGTTCGATTCCCATGGGGGGCCAGTACAAAAAAATGCATGAAATGAAATGTATGAAATGTATGCATTCACTACTGTAAGTTGCTCTGGATAAGAGTGTCTGCTAAATGACAAAAATGTAAAATGTATATACTTTATCCCTGTACACTATATCCCTATAGAGTCTTATACTATACTCTATATCCCTCTATACTATTATACTATATCCCTATATACTATATAATATTTCCCTATATACTATATCCCTATGTACTATATCTGTAACGGCCGTCGTACGTAGTGGACCAAGGCGCAGCGGGTTGAGTGCTCATAATGACTTTTATTGAACACAAACAAAACAAGAAAACGATCGAACGAACAGGATTGCAGGCTAAAACACACAGCTATGCAAACAACAACTTCCCACAAAGGGACAGGTGAAACAGGGCTACCTAAGTATGACTCTCAATCAGCAACAACGATGTACAGCTGTTCCTGATTGAGAGCCATACCAGGCCAACACAAAGAAATACACAACATAGAAAACCATAGAAATACAAAACAAGAACATTACCCAAAAACCCCGGAACCCATAAATCAAACACCCCTCTTACATAAATACATATCCTATTAAACCCCGAACCACATAAAACAAATACCCCCTGCCACGTCCTGACCAAACTACAATAACCAATAACCCCTTATACTGGTCAGGACGTGACAATATCCCTATATACTATATCCCTTATTTCCAACACATTTTGTTCCTCCAACGAAAGTCCTTAAATAAAAGTATCAGCTGACAACCTCATCCCATCCAATACTATAAAGCATTGGTATACAGTCGTGGCCAAAAGTTTTGAGAATGACACAAATATAAATTTTCACAAGGTCTGCTGCCTCAGTTTGTATGATGGCAATTTGCATATACTCCAGAATGTTATGAAGAGGGATCAGATGAATTGCAATTAATTGCAAAGTCCCTCTTTGCAATGCAAATGAACTGAATCCCCCCCAAAAACAATTCCACTGCATTTCAGCCCTGCCACAAAAGGACCAGCTGACATCATGTCAGTGATTCTCTCGTTAACACAGGTATGAGTGTTGACGAGGACAAGGCTGGAGATCACTCTGTCATGCTGATTGAGTTCGAATAACAGACTGGAAGCTTCAAAAGGAGGGTGGTGCTTGGAATAATTGTTCTTCCTCTGTCAAACATGGTTATCTGCAAGGAAACACGTGCCGCCATCATTGCTTTGCACAAAAAGGGCTTCACAGGCAAGGATATTGCTGCCAGTAAGATTGCACCTAAATCAACCATTTATCGGATCATCAAGAACTTCAAGGAGAGTGGTTCAATTGTTGTGAAGAAGGCTTCAGGGCGCCCAAGAAAGTCCAGCAAGCGCCAGGACCGTCTCCTAAAGTTGATTCAGCTGCGGGATCGGGGCACCACCAGAACAGAGCTTGCTCAGGAATGGCAGCAGGCAGGTGGGAATGCATCTGCACGCACAGTGAGGCGAAGACTTTTGGAGGATGGCCTGGTGTCAAGGAGGGCAGCAAAGAAGCCACTTCTCTCCAGGAAAAACATCAAGGACAGACTGATATTCTGCAAAAGGTACAGGGATTGGACTGCTGAGGACCGAGGTAATCATGTTCTCTGTTGAATCCCCTTTCCGATTGTTTGGGGCATCCAGAAAAAAGCTTGTCCGGAGAAGACAAGGTGAGCGCTACCATCAGTTATGTGTGGGGTTGCTTCTCAGCCAAGGGAGTGGGTTCACTCACAATTTTGCCTAAGAACACAGCCATGAATAAAGAATGGTACAACACATCCTCCGAGAGTAACTTCTCCCAACCATCCAGGAACAGTTTGGTAACGAAAAATGCCTTTTCCAGCATGATGGAGCACCTTGCCATAAGGCAAAAGTGATAACTAAGTGGCTCGGGGAACAAAACATCGATATTTTGGTCCATGGCCAGGAAACTCCCCAGACCTTAATCCCATTGAGAACTTGTTGTCAATCCTCAAGAGGCAGGTGGACAAACAAAAACCCACAAATTCTGACAAACTCCAAGCATTGGTTATGCAAGAATGAGCTGCCATCAGTCAAGATGTGGCCCAGAAGTTAAATGACAGCATGCCAGGGCGAATTGCAGAGGTCTTGAAAAAGAAGGGTCAACACTGCAAATATTGACTCTTTGCATCAACTTCATGTAATTGTCAATAAAAGCCTTTGACACTTATGAAATGCTTGTAATTATCCTTCAGTATTCCATAGTAACATCTGACAAAAATATCTAAAGACACTGAAGCAGCAAACTTGGTGAAAATGTATATTGGTGTCATTCTCAAAACTTTTGGCCATGACTGTACACATGCTAAACTAAAGCATAGGGGTCAAGGTTATTTTTCTTCAAGGACATTGACACTTACTAGAGTGATGGCAGTGAAGGTATCTCAAGTCGTTACTAATGGTCATTATCTGGGGATTTTAAATTAACCATAGCGCTTTATATGAATGAACAAATCAAGTGTAAGTTTTCTAATGTCTGCAATGTAACCATGGGGACAAGATTGCCATGTTTTGGCTTGTTGATCTATCCGTTCCAGTTGTCATCAAGATGTGAGAACAAGCTACCAAAACAATGACAGATTGCACAAGCTGTGAAAACAAAGGCAGCAAAGAGTGTCACTTTATTTGGAACATGTTGACATCTAACATAAGACAATCTATAATGCCAAGTCTGACGTGCCTGTCTGGCAAGAACTATCAAATATATTAATTTCATTTCCATACATTTCTAGCTACCCATTGTAATGTTACCATCATATAATGTTTTGTACTTACTCTTTGTAAAGCATACTTAATTCACTCTTACTTACTCTCTTGTCAAAAATGTCAAAAATAGTTTCAAATTGATTCATTACATTTGAGTTGGTTAATACAGTGCCTTCAGAAAGTATTCACACCCCTTGACTTTTTCCCACATTTTGTTGTGTTACAAAGTGGGAATATTAATTGATTTGTTTGTCATTTTTTATCAACAATCTAAACAAAAATATTCTGTAATGTGAAAGTAGACGAAAAATGCCAAAAAATGGCCACATTTCTGGAAAATAAAACACGAATATATCTTGATTAGATATGTATTCAACCCTGTGAGTCAATATATGATAGAATCCCCTTTGGCAGCGATTACAGCTGTGAGTCTTTCTGGGTCTCTAAGAGCATTTTACACCTGCATTGTACAACATTTAACCATTATTCTTTGAAAAATTCTTCAAGCTCTGTCAAGTTGGTTGTTTATCATTGCTAAACAGCCATTTTTAAGTCTCGCCATGGATTTTCAAGCCGATTTAAGTCAAAACTGTAACTAGGCCACTCATGAACATTCAATGTCGTCTTGGTAAGCAACTCCAGTGTAGATTTGGCCTTGTGTTGTAGGTAATTGTCCTGCTGAAAGGTGAATTTGTCTTCTAGTGTCTGTTGGAAAGCAGACTGAACCAAGTTTTCCTCTAAGATTTTGCCTGTGCTTAGCTCTATTCAGTTTCTTTTTATCCTTCAAAACTCCCTGGAGAGTTGTACAGACTTCTTTTCACACTGTTATTTATGTTAGTATTGTGGAGTAACTTCATTTTTTTTTAAATTGTTTTTATTTTTTATTTCACCTTTATTTAACCAGGTAGCCAGTTCAGAACAAGTTCTCATTAACAACTGCGACCTGGCCAAGATAAAGCAAAGCAATGCGACACAAACAACAACACAGAGTTACACATGGAATAAATAAACGAACAGTCAATAACACAATAGAAAAAGTCTGTATACAATGTTTAGTTATGTCCTAACACAGCCATTAAACTCTGTATCTGTTTTAAAATCACCATTGGCTTCATGGTGAATTCCCTGAGCAGTTTCCTTCCTTTCTGGTAACTGAGTTAGGAAGGACGCCTGTATTTTTGTAGCGACTGGTTGTGTTGATACACCATCCATGCCTCCCTGGTCTTTGTGGTTGAATCTTTGAAGTGCACTGCTCGACTGAGGGACCTTACAGAAAATTGTATGTGTAGGGTACAAAGATGAGGTAGTCATAAAAAAATCATGTTATTAAACACTTTTATTGCACATAGAGTCCATGCAATTTATTATGAAACTTGTTCAGCACATATTTACACCTGAACTTATTTAGGCTTGGCATAACAAAGGGGTTGAATACTTATTGACTCAAGACATTTCAGCTTTTCATTTTCAATTAATTTGTAAACATTTCTAAAAGCATAATTACACTTTGACATTATGGGGTATTGTGTTTAGGCCAGTGACAAAAATTCAGACTATAACAGAACAAAATGTGCAAAATGTCAAGCAGTGTGAATACTTTCTGGAGACATTGTAAGCATGACTGATTTGTTTGTGTGTGTGTGTGTGTGTGTGTGGGCTCAGGAAATGTGGATCTTCTGTGATTGACTCACTCTGAATAAAACAGAGGTTGTAGGAAGTGGATTAAGTCGATGTTATGTTACATTTAGAGCCGGATGCCATTTTCTCCAGTTGTGTGTAGGTAGGTGTGTATGGGTTAGTGGGTGGTATGGATTCTCGTTCTTCTTCTCTGCTGTTTTGGTCCTGTTGTTGCTGTGGAGCCAGTTTTATTTTTACATGATGATGAATAGCATATTGATTGTGTGCATTCCAAATGTCTCCCTATTCCCTACATAGTGCAATACTTTTGACCATGGCCTGTAGGGCTCTGGTCCAAAGTCGTGCACTATATAGGGAATAGGGTGCTATTTGGGACGCAAACAATGACTCCCTTTGAGGCATAGAAATCATAATAGGAGTCAATTTTTTTCCATGTACATACTCTTTGTTCTGTATAACCACTTTTTCATGATGAGAGTCAGTTTGATAGACACGTCATCTTCTTTATCCCCAATATTAAAATGGCAGCTCTGCTTTTAGCTGCTAAGCAACTTTGTAGTATTTTGTGTTTTTGTGTGTTATTTTTTACATTATTAGGGCAGAATTTTGGGGGTGTTTCTTTATCCCCAATATTCTGTATCCAGACAATGCTGGATATTAGGTGTTAATAGGCGATGGAATGCAATTGATTTATTTGCTATATGTTCTGACATGTTTTCAGTGTTGTCTGTGTTAATGACATAGACAACATCATGTGAATGTTAAACGTATTTACTGCATGCTGCTGCTTCTGCTGTGACGGGGAGGGTTCTGTACTTCCTAGTATGGTTCCTGGAACGATCTTTTAAAACAAGATGTCTAAAATTGTCATTGTTATGTGTGCTGTGTAAACTAGTTACCTCATTCAGAGCCATAAAGAATGATGTAAACAAAATAAATTCCAAGCAGTGTGTAAAGAATTGTCAATACCAATTGGTGAAGAATGATAGGCTGGATTTAGTTCACTTTCACATGCTCAACCGGCTCAATGTAAAACTCAATTAACTGTTTCTTTGACTTTGGAGAAGTTGAGGCCTCTCAGTTCAGTGTCTATGAATGTGGTCTACGATAGGTCTTAATACTTTCTATTTATACTGAACAAAAATATAAACACAACATGCAACATTTTCAAAGATTTTACTGAGTTACAGTTCTTATAAGGAAGTCAGTCAATTGAAATAAATTCATTAGGCCCTAATCTGTGGATTTCACAAGACTGGGTGAGGGCACAGCCATGGGTGGTCCTGGGAGGGTATAGGCCCACCCACTTGGGAGCCAGGCACACCCACTGGGGAGCCAGGCCCAGCCAATCAGAATTTGTTATTCCCCTACAAAAGGGCTTTATTACAAACAGAAATACTCCTCGGTTTTATTAGTTGTCTGGGTGGCTGGTCTCAGACGATCCCGCAGATGAAGTAGTCAGATGTGAAAGTTGTGATTACACATAGTCTGCGGTTGTGAGGCCGGTTGGATGTACTACCAAATTCTCTAATACGACGTTGGAGGCAGCTTATGGTAGAGAAATTAACATTAAATTCTCTGGCAACAGCTCTGGTGGACATTCCTGCAGTCAGCATGCCAATTACACCCTCAAAACTTGAGACATCTGTGGCATTGTGTTGTGTGACAAAACTGCACATTTTAGAGTGGCCTTTTATTGTCCCCAGCACAAGGTGCACCTGTGTAATGATCATGATTTTTAATCAGATACTTGATATACCACACCTGTCAGGTGGATGGATTATCTTGGCAAAGGAGAAATGCTCACTAACAGGGATGTAAACAAATTGGTGCATAACATTTGAGAGAAATAAATTTTTTTTTGCATATGGAACATTTCTGGGATATTTTATTTCAGCTCATAAAATAGTCTTTTCAATTTTGGATTGAAAATATCAAGGATGTTGGTAGGTACACTACAGTTCAAAAGTTTGGGGTCACTTAGAAATGTCCTTATTTTTGAAAGAAAAGCACATTTTTTGCCCATTAAAATAACATCAAATTGGTCAGAAATACAGTATGACATTGTTAATGTTGTAAATGACTATTGTAGCTGGAAACGGCTGATTTTTTTATGTAATATCTACATAGGCGTACAGAGGCCCATTATCAGCAACCATCACTCCTGTGTTCCAATGGCACGTTGTGTTAGCTAATCCAAGTTTATCATTTTAAAAGGCTAATTGATCATTAGAAAACCCTTTTGCACTTATGTTAGCACAGCTGAAAACCGTCGTTCTGATTAAAGAAGCAATAAAACTGGCCTTCTTTAGACTAGTTGAGTGTCTGGAGCATCAGCATTTGTGAGTTCGATTACAGGCTCAAAATGGCCAGAAACAAAGAACTTTCTTCTAAAACTTGTCAGTCTATTCTTGTACTGAAAAATGAAGGCTATTCCATGCGAGAAATTGCCAAGAAACTGAAGATCTTGTACAATGCTGTGTACTACTCCCTTCACATATTCCATAAAAAATCTGCCGTTTCCAGCTACAATAGTCATTTACAACACTAACAATGTCTACACTGTACTTCGGATCAATTTGATGTTATTTTAATGGACCAAAAATGTGCTTTTCTTTCAAAAACAAGGACATTTCTAAGCGACCCCAAACTTTTGAGCGGTAGTGTACCTCTCAGCTTGAGCAGATGCTTTGAATCAAACCTTTAAAATCAGGAACACTACTAAAACATTCAAACTGCTTCAACATAATAATTTGTTTTGACAAAAACAGTAATGGGAATGACCATGTCATTTGGCTCCAGCCCCAGCCCTGATTTTTCTCTGTCAGGACCAGCATGCCTCAGTCCTAACACAGAATCCCAGTCAGTTTAGAACGATATTACAGCCCTGGTTTTTAATTAGGGCCACAGGTTTCACCCTCGAATCAGAAAGCAGGTCCATGACAGGTCCACTGTCACTGTAGACCTGACTTCATTAATATTCACAGATTGGCTATGCTAATTGTCCTGACGGAGTTGTCTGAAGTGATTTAACTGTGTAATATCTTTAGCTGAAAATAGAAGAGGAGAGGTGTGGAACATCATGGAATATTGATGCCCTGATGCTGAGGTCCAGAGACGTCATTTGCAGGGTAATGAAATAATGCTGATGATGTGATATTACTACTGCCCCCACTTCCCTGCCCTGACTGTGTGATGTGACATTCCTACTGCCTCCACTTCCCTGCCCTGACTGTGTGATATTACTACTGCCTCCACTTCCCTGCCCTGACTGTGTGATGTCATATTACTACTGCCTCCACTTCCCTGTCCTGACTGTGTGATATTACTACTGCCTCCACTTCCCTGCCCTGACTGTGTGATGTGATATTACTACTGCCCCCCCACTTCCCTGCCCTGACTGTGTGATGTGATATTACTACTGCCCCCCCCCACCTCCCTGCCCTGACTGTGTGATGTGATATTACTACTGCCCCCCCACTTCCCTGCCCTGACTGTGTGATGTGATATTACTACTGCCCCCCCCCACCTCCCTGCCCTGACTGTGTGATGTGATATTACTACTGCCTCCACTTCCCTGCCCTGACTGTGTGATATTACTACTGCCTCCACTTCCCTGTCCTGACTGTGTGATATTACTACTGCCCCCACTTCCCTGCCCTGACTGTGTGATATTACTACTGCCTCCACTTCCCTGCCCTGACTGTGTGATGTGATATTACTACTGCCCCCACTTCCCTGTCCTGACTGTGTGATATTACTACTGCCCCCACTTCCCTGCCCTGACTGTGTGATGTGATATTACTACTGCCCCCCCCCACCTCCCTGCCCTGACTGTGTGATGTGATATTACTACTGCCTCCACTTCCCTGCCCTGACTGTGTGATGTGATATTACTACTGCATCCACTTCCCTGCCCTGACTGTGTGATATTACTACTGCCTCCACTTCCCTGCCCTGACTGTGTGATATTACTACTGCCTCCACTTCCCTGCCCTGACTGTGTGATGTGATATTACTACTGCCCCCACTTCCCTGTCCTGACTGTGTGATATTACTACTGCCCCCACTTCCCTGCCCTGACTGTGTGATGTGATATTACTACTGCATCCACTTCCCTGCCCTGACTGTGTGATATTACTACTGCCTCCACTTCCCTGCCCTGACTGTGTGATATTACTACTGCCTCCACTTCCCTGCCCTGACTGTGTGATGTGATATTACTACTGCCTCCACTTCCCTGCCCTGACTGTGTGATGTGATATTACTACTGCCTCCACTTCCCTGTCCTGACTGTGTGATATTACTACTGCCTCCACTTCCCTGCCCTGACTGTGTGATGTGATATTACTACTGCCCCCACTTCCCTGCCCTGACTGTGTGATGTGATATTACTACTGCCTCCACTTCCCTGCCCTGACTGTGTGATATTACTACTGCCTCCACTTCCCTGCCCTGACTGTGTGATGTGATATTACTACTGCCTCCACTTCCCTGCCCTGACTGTGTGATATTACTACTGCCCCCACTTCCCTGCCCTGACTGTGTGATATTACTACTGCCTCCACTTCCCTGCCCTGACTGTGTGATATTACTACTGCCTCCACTTCCCTGCCCTGACTGTGTGATGTGATATTACTACTGCCTCCACTTCCCTGCCCTGACTGTGTGATATTACTACTGCCTCCACTTCCCTGCCCTGACTGTGTGATGTGATATTACTACTGCCCCCCCACTTCCCTGCCCTGACTGTGTGATGTGATATTACTACTGCCTCCACTTCCCTGCCCTGACTGTGTGATGTGATATTACTACTGCCCCCACTTCCCTGCCCTGACTGTGTGATATTACTACTGCCTCCACTTCCCTGCCCTGACTGTGTGATGTGATATTACTACTGCCTCCACTTCCCTGCCCTGACTGTGTGATGTGATATTACTACTGCCTCCACTTCCCTGCCCTGACTGTGTGATGTTACTACTGCCTCCACTTCCCTGCCCTGACTGTGTGATATTACTACTGCCTCCACTTCCCTGCCCTGACTGTGTGATGTGATATTACTACTGCCTCCACTTCCCTGCCCTGACTGTGTGATGTGATATTACTACTGCCCCCACTTCCCTGCCCTGACTGTGTGATGTGATATTACTACTGCCTCCACTTCCCTGCCCTGACTGTGTGATGTGATATTACTACTGCCTCCACTTCCCTGCCCTGACTGTGTGATATTACTACTGCCCCCACTTCCCTGCCCTGACTGTGTGATATTACTACTGCCCCCACTTCCCTGCCCTGACTGTGTGATGTGATATTACTACTGCATCCACTTCCCTGCCCTGACTGTGTGATATTACTACTGCCTCCACTTCCCTGCCCTGACTGTGTGATATTACTACTGCCTCCACTTCCCTGCCCTGACTGTGTGATATTACTACTGCCTCCACTTCCCTGCCCTGACTGTGTGATGTGATATTACTACTGCCCCCACTTCCCTGCCCTGACTGTGTGATGTGATATTACTACTGCCTCCACTTCCCTGCCCTGACTGTGTGATGTGATATTACTACTGCCCCCACTTCCCTGCCCTGACTGTGTGATGTGATATTACTACTGCCCCCACTTCCCTGCCCTGACTGTGTGATATTACTACTGCCCCCACTTCCCTGCCCTGACTGTGTGATGTGATATTACTACTGCATCCACTTCCCTGCCCTGACTGTGTGATATTACTACTGCCTCCACTTCCCTGCCCTGACTGTGTGATATTACTACTGCCCCCACTTGCCCTGACTGTGTGATATTACTACTGCCCCCACTTCCCTGCCCTGACTGTGTGATGTGATATTACTACTGCCTCCACTTCCCTGCCCTGACTGTGTGATGTTACTACTGCCTCCACTTCCCTGCCCTGACTGTGTGATATTACTACTGCCTCCACTTCCCTGCCCTGACTGTGTGATGTGATATTACTACTGCCCCCACTTCCCTGCCCTGACTGTGTGATATTACTACTGCCTCCACTTCCCTGTCCTGACTGTGTGATGTGATATTACTACTGTCCCCACTTCCCTGCCCTGACTGTGTGATGTGATATTACTACTGCCTCCACTTCCCTGCCCTGACTGTGTGATGTGATATTACTACTGCCTCCACTTCCCTGCCCTGACTGTGTGATGTGATATTACTACTGTCCCCACTTCCTTGCCCTGACAGTGTGATGTGATATTACTACTGCCCCCACTTCCCTGCCCTGACTGTGTGATATTACTACTGCCTCCACTTCCCTGCCCTGACTGTGTGATATTACTACTGCCTCCACTTCCCTGCCCTGACTGTGTGATGTGATATTACTACTGCCTCCACTTCCCTGCCCTGACTGTGTGATGTGATATTACTACTGCCTCCACTTCCCTGCCCTGACTGTGTGATGTTACTACTGCCTCCACTTCCCTGCCCTGACTGTGTGATGTGATATTACTACTGCCTCCACTTCCCTGCCCTGACTGTGTGATATTACTACTGCCCCCACTTCCCTGCCCTGACTGTGTGATGTGATATTACTACTGCCTCCACTTCCCTGCCCTGACTGTGTGATATTACTACTGCCTCCACTTCCCTGCCCTGACTGTGTGATGTGATATTACTACTGCCTCCACTTCCCTGCCCTGACTGTGTGATGTGATATTACTACTGCCCCCACTTCCCTGACCGTGTGGGTAGGGCTTACAGACAATCCCATAAGCACACAACATAATGAACAGATCCTAGAGAGCATGTGATCAAATAAATCTGGGACTCCACCTCCATCTGGGACCTTTGAGGTCAACAATGACTTTTCCATATTCTAAGTAATGTGTTTACCTTTTCCATATTCTAAGTCATGTGTTTACCTTTTCCATATTCTAAGTCATGGATTTACCTTATTTGTGAATCCTGGGAATCACACAGGATTATCAATTACTGACTGGGCTGTAAAGATTTGTGTTTGAAATACACCTGAGAACTGACAGACAGCACATGATACATGTAGTCCTCAATCTGTAGCTCAATTGGTAGAGCGTGGTGCTTGCAATGCTAGAATGGTGAGTTAAATTCCCAGGACCAACCATACGTTAAAAAAATGTATGTGAAAAAGAGATGTATTCATGACTGTCTGTAAGTCTCTTTGTATAAAGTGACTGCTAAATGGTGAATATTTTATTATAAAATCTTGCCCATTAGGGTTGAGAAATACCAATTAATTTGCCTCATTTCCGAAGAAAGGTGTCCACTTAGCCCATGTGTTTTTTCTAAAGATTTGCACAGCAACACTATACAATGTGAGTCTAATATGAAGCAGCAAAGTGCTGTCTGGAGATGGAGCCTGAGGCATGAGGCGGGGGAGGGGGGGTCTCTCAGATGTATTCCTCCTCCTCCACTACTCATTAATGGGGGAATTATGTCCCTCCATCATGTCCGGTTCCATTAATACTGTCAGATCGCCAGTGACACATGGATAATGTCACTACATGAAGTGTCTGGGGCCTCTCATTCCCCTGGTTGGCTCTAAGTCCTCCTGTCTAACTCGGCAGCGTCTCAATGATAAGGTGCCTAAAGGGGTCTTATAGCCTAACTCTGTGTTAATAAACATGCATTTAGTCAGGTCAGCAGCCTTCACAAAGGATGGCAGCCATTGACACTCAGAATGACTGTGACGGTTTGTTCCAGAGTGGGACATATCCTATGCTATTACCCTTATCTCTGTCAGGAGATTTTGTCATCTGAGGGCCAAATAGCCCAATAATGTTGTTTTGAAAATAGTATAGTCATCCATTCTTGAAAATGGTTTATTGCCTGGAACACGGGTTTGTACAAAACAAAAGCTGCAAATGTAAAGAGGTCTGAGACGATCAAATACTAGCAATATGGAAAGCGTGTTTCAACTTGTGTTGTGGGAAATGAAAGCAGAGCAGAAAATAACATATGGAAGGAAGCTACAGGCTACAGTTTGTATGGTGAATGGTGTCCCACTCTGGATGCACAAAATACAAGAAGGAACAACAAAGAGTATTTTTCACATGAAAGACATAGCCATTTTTTACAGGCTCATTTGCTCCTGACATGGGCTCCATAGTCCCAACGCCCCTTGGGACTGGGCTGCTCTTGAGAAGCTGGCTTTGTAGTCCGCCTTCTGTATTGTGCAACCATTGCTTAAGGTTTCCATCATATTCAGTGAGGTTTTTAATTTAACTCAGTTAAGAACAAATTCTTATTTACAATGATGGCCTACCCCGGCCTCCCCTAACCCGGACAACGCTGGGCCAATTGTGCACCGCCCTATGGGACTCCCGATCACGGTCTGTTGTGATACAGCCCGGGATCGAACCAGGTTTTGCAGTGACACCTCTAGCACTGAGATGCAGTGCCTCAGACGGCTGTGCCACTAGATATCCACTACTACTACCTTATTGGACGACATTGTATTCAAATGGAGAACAGGCCAGCTAATGGTGAAGAAATAACCTTTTATGGAATGTAATGACCTCCTGCCTTCTGTTGTTTTCCAATTAACAGTCACTAACAACCAATTAACCAGCGATGGGTCCATCAATGTTCACCAGAATAAGATTGCACTCTGACTGTACTTCCATGGCTAGTGGTAGTTAAATAGTAGAATAGGATAGGACAATAGGAGAAGCCCCTATTTTAGTCTTTCTCTAATTACTACCGAGAGAGAGGCAACAATTATCATTATCCTTAAAAGGTGAGGAGGACATCACTATTATGTACTGCTGCTCTTTAATTATTTCTTACTTTTTGGGGTATTTTTCTTAAAATTGCATTGTTGGTTAAAGGGCTTGTAAATTAACCATTTCACTGTAAGGTCTACACCTGTTGTATTCGACGCATTTGACAAATAACATTTGATTTGATTTGCTCCCGTGCATTAGTTACATGAGTCATCCATCTCTCAATGACCCTTGATAAGCAGCTTTAGCAGTGGAGGCTGGTGAGCGGAGGACGGTTCATAGTAATGGCTGAAATGGAGTGAACGAAAGGGTACGGAAACCATGCCTTGGATGTAGTTAATACCATTCCATTGATTCAGGTGCTAGCCATTACTATGAACCCGTCCTCTGGTTTTAAGTGCCACCAGCCACCACTGCAAGTGCAACGCAGTCACGAACAAATCCCTGGATCGATCAAGTTGATAGACTACTCTTCCTAACTATAGATTTATCTGCACCACAACAGCCATTGATAAAAGCATAGATTGCATCCAAACCACATGTTTAAATGGCTACAGAGGGCAAGTGAAGAGGAACACATTATGTAAACTATGACTACAGAGGCCAAATGAGTATGCACAACATAAAAGATAGATTTATTTATTTAGGTCTGGTGTTTGGTTTTCTTTCATGCGCTTTCTCTCTCTCTCTCTCTCTGTTCTCTCTCTGTTCTCTCTCTGTTCTCTCTCTGTTCTCTCTCTCTCTGTTCTCTCTCTGTTCTCTCTCTCTCTCTCTGTTCTCTCTCTCTCTGTTCCCTCTCTCTCTGTTCTCTCTCTCTCTCTGTTCTCTCTCTCTCTGTCTCTCACACTCTCTCTGTTCTCTGTTCTCTCTCTGTTCTCTCTCTGTTCTCTCTCTGTTCTCTCTCTCTGTTCTCTTTCTGTTCTCTCTCTCTGTTCTCTGTTCTCTGTTCTCTCTCTCTCTGTCTCTCTCTCTCTCTCTCTCTCTCTGTCTCTCTCTCTCTGTCTCTGTCTCTCACTCTCTCCCTGTTCTCTGTTCTCTCTCTCTGTCTGTCTGTCTGTCTGTCTCTCTCTCTCTCTCTCTGTTCTCTCTCTCTGTTCTCTGTTCTCTCTGTTCTCTCTCTGTCTGTTCTCTCTCTCTGTTCTCTCTCTCTGTTCTCTCTCTCTCTGTTCTCTGTTCTCTCTGTCTCTGTCTCTCACTCTCTCCCTGTTCTCTGTTCTCTCTCTCTGTCTCTCTCTCTGTTCTCTGTTCTCTCTCTCTCTGTTCTGTTCTCTCTCTCTCTATCTCTCTCTCTGTTCTCTGTTCTCTGTTCTCTCTCTGTTCTGTTCTCTCTCTCTCTGTTCTCTTCTCTCTCTCTCTCTGTTCTCTTCTCTCTCTCTCTCTCTGTTCTCTTCTCTCTCTCTCTCTCTGTTCTCTTCTCTCTCTGTTCTCTTCTCTCTCTCTGTTCTCTCTCTCTCTCTGTTCTCTGTTCTCTCTCTCTCTCTCTGTTCTCTCTTTCTCTCTCTCTCTCTGTTCTCTCTCTCTCTCTG
Organism: Salmo salar; assembly: GCF_965601325.2. Taxonomy (NCBI): domain Eukaryota; kingdom Metazoa; phylum Chordata; class Actinopteri; order Salmoniformes; family Salmonidae; genus Salmo; species Salmo salar. The sequence continues at coordinate 39,393,724 of NC_138314.1, forward strand.
TTCTCTCTCTCTCTGTTCTCTCTCTCTGTTCTCTCTCTCTCTCTGTTCTCTCTCTCTCTGTCTCTCTCTGTCTCTCACTCTCTCCCTGTTCTCTGTTCTCTCTCTCTGTCTGTCTGTCTGTCTGTCTGTCTGTCTGTCTGTCTGTCTGTCTGTCTGTCTGTCTGCTCTCGTCTGTCTGTCTGTCTCTCTCTCGTTCTCTGTTCTCTGTTCTCTCTCTCTCTGTTCTCTCTCTCTCTGTTCTCTGTTCTCTCTGTTTTCTCTCTGTCTGTTCTCTCTCTCTGTTCTCTCTCTCTGTTCTCTCTCTCTCTGTTCTCTGTTCTCTCTGTCTCTGTCTCTCACTCTCTCCCTGTTCTCTGTTCTCTCTCTCTGCTCTCTCTCTCTCTCTGTTCTCTGTTCTCTCTCTCTCTCTGTTCTGTTCTCTCTCTCTCTGTTCTGTTCTCTCTCTCTCTATCTCTCTCTGTTCTCTGTTCTCTCTCTGTTCTGTTCTCTCTCTCTCTGTTCTCTTCTCTCTCTCTCTGTGTTCTCTTCTCTCTCTCTCTCTCTGTTCTCTTCTCTCTCTCTCTATCTCTGTTCTCTTCTCTCTCTGTTCTCTTCTCTCTCTCTCTCTCTGTTCTCTTCTCTCTCTGTTCTCTTCTCTCTCTCTGTTCTCTCTCTCTCTGTTCTCTGTTCTCTCTGTCTCTGTCTCTCACTCTCTCCCTGTTCTCTGTTCTCTCTCTCTGTCTCTCTCTCTCTGTTCTCTCTCTCTGTTCTGTTCTCTCTCTCTGTTCTGTTCTCTGTTCTCTCTCTCTGTTCTGTTCTCTCTCTCTCTCTTCTGTTCTGTTCTGTTCTCTCTCTCTGTTCTGTTCTCTCTCTCTCTCTGTTCTGTTCTCTCTCTCTCTCTGTTCTCTTCTCTCTCTCTCTCTGTTCTCTTCTCTCTCTCTGTTCTCTTCTCTCTCTCTGTTCTCTTCTCTCTCTCTCTGTTCTCTTCTCTCTCTCTCTGTTCTCTTCTCTCTCTCTCTGTTCTCTTCTCTCTCGCTCTCTCTCTGTTCTCTTCTCTCTCTGTTCTCTTCTCTCTCTCTGTTCTCTTCTCTCTCTCTGTTCTCTCTCTCTCTCTGTTCTCTGTTCTCTCTCTCTCTCTCTGTTCTCTCTCTGTTCTCTCTTTCTCTCTCTCGCTCTGTTCTCTCTCTCTCTCTGTTCTCTCTCTCTCTGTTCTCTCTATCTGTTCTCTCTCTCTCTCTCTGTTCTCTCTCTCTCTGTCTCTCTCTGTCTCTCACACTCTCTCTGTTCTCTGTTCTCTCTCTGTTCTCTCTCTCTGTTCTCTCTCTCTCTGTTCTCTCTCTGTTCTCTCTCTCTGTTCTCTCTCTCTCTGTTCTCTCTCTGTTCTCTTTCTGTTCTCTCTCTCTGTTCTCTGTTCTCTCTCTCTCTGTTCTCTCTCTCTCTCTGTTCTCTGTTCTCTCTCTCTCTCTATTCTCTGTTCTCTCTCTCTCTCTCTCTCTCTCTCTCTCTCTCTCTCTCTCTCTGTCTCTGTCTCTCTCTCTCTGTCTCTCACTCTCTCCCTGTTCTCTGTTCTCTCTCTCTGTCTGTCTGTCTGTCTCTCTCTCTCTCTCTGTTCTCTCTGTTCTCTGTTCTCTGTTCTCTCTCTCTGTTCTCTGTTCTCTCTGTCTCTCTCTCTGTCTCTCTCTCTCTGTTCTCTCTCTCTCTGTTCTCTCTCTCTCTCTCTCTCTGTTCTCTCTCTCTCTGTTCTCTCTCTTTCTGTTCTCTCTCTCTGTTCTCTCTCTCTCTGTTCTCTGTTCTCTCTGTCTCTGTCTCTCACTCTCTCCCTGTTCTCTGTTCTCTCTCTCTGTTCTCTCTCTCTTCTCTCTCTCTCTGTCTCTGTTCTCTCTCTCGTTCTGTTCTCTCTCTCTCTGTTCTGTTCTCCCTCTCTGTTCTTTCTCTCTCTCTCTCTCTGTTCTGTTCTCTCTCTCTCTCTGTTCTGTTCTCTCTCTCTCTGTTCTCTTCTCTCTCTCTCTGTTCTCTTCTCTCTCTCTCTGTTCTCTTCTCTCTCTCTCTGTTCTCTTCTCTCTCTCTCTGTTCTCTTCTCTCTCTCTCTCTGTTCTCTTCTCTCTCTGTTCTCTTCTCTCTCTCTGTTCTCTCTCTCTCTCTCGTCTCTGTTCTCTTCTCTCTCTGTTCTCTTCTCTCTCTCTGTTCTCTCTCTCTCTCTGTTCTCTGTTCTCTGTTCTCTCTCTCTCTCTGTTCTCTCTCTCTGTTCTCTCTTTCTCTCTCTCGCTCTGTTCTCTCTCTCTCTCTGTTCTCTCTCTCTCTGTTCTCTCTATCTGTTCTCTCTCTCTCTGTTCTCTCTCTCGCTCTCTGTCTCTCACACTCTCTCTGTTCTCTGTTCTCTCTCTGTTCTCTCTCTCTGTTCTCTCTCTCTCTGTTCTCTCTCTGCTCTCTCTGCTCTCTGTTCTCTCTCTCTCTGTTCTCTCTCTGTTCTCTTTCTGTTCTCTCTCTCTGCTCTCTCTCTCTCTCTGTTCTCTCTCTCTCTCTGTTCTCTGTTCTCTCTCTCTCTCTATTCTCTGTTCTCTCTCTCTCTCTCTCTCTCTCTCTCTCTCGTCTCTCTCTCTGTCTCTCACTCTCTCCCTGTTCTCTGTTCTCTCTCTCTGTCTGTCTGTCTGTCTCTCTCTCTCTCTCTCTCTCTGTTCTCTCTGTTCTCTGTTCTCTGCTCTCTGTTCTCTGTTCTCTCTGTCTCTCTCTCTGTCTCTCTCTCTCTGTTCTCTCTCTCTCTGTTCTCTCTCTCTCTCTCTCTCTGTTCTCTCTCTCTCTGTTCTCTCTCTCTGTTCTCTCTCTCTCTGTTCTCTGTTCTCTCTGTCTCTGTCTCTCACTCTCTCCCTGTTCTCTGTTCTCTCTCTCTGTCTCTCTCTCTCTCTCTCTCTCTGTTCTCTCTCTCTGTTCTGTTCTCTCTCTCTCTGTTCTGTTCTCTCTCTCTGTTCTTTTCTCTCTCTCTCTCTGTTCTGTTCTCTCTCTCTCTCTGTTCTGTTCTCTCTCTCTCTGTTCTCTTCTCTCTCTCTCTGTTCTCTTCTCTCTCTCTCTGTTCTCTTCTCTCTCTCTCTGTTCTCTTCTCTCTCTCTCTGTTCTCTTCTCTCTCTCTCTCTCTCTCTGTTCTCTTCTCTCTCTGTTCTCTTCTCTCTCTCTGTTCTCTCTCTCTCTCTCTCTCTCGTTCTCTCTCTCTCTCTCTCTGTTCTCTCTCTGTTCTCTCTGTTCTCTCTTTCTCTCTCTCTCTCTGTTCTCTCTCTCTCTCTGTTCTCTCTCTCTCTGTTCTCTCTCTCGCTCTGTTCTCTCTCTCTCTGTCTCTCTCTGTCTCTCACACTCTCTCTGTTCTCTGTTCTCTCTCTGTTCTCTCTCTCTGTTCTCTCTCTCTCTCTCTCTGTTCTCTTCTCTCTCTCTCCCTCTCTGTTCTCTTCTCTCTCTGTTCTCTTCTCTCTGTTCTCTTCTCTCTCTCTGTTCTCTCTCTCTCTCTGTTCTCTGTTCTCTCTCTCTCTCTGTTCTCTCTTTCTCTCTCTCTCTGTTCTCTCTCTCTCTGTTCTCTCTCTCTCTGTTCTCTCTCTCGCTCTGTTCTCTCTCTCTCTGTCTCTCTCTGTCTCTCACACTCTCTCTGTTCTCTGTTCTCTCTCTGTTCTCTCTGTTCTCTCTCTGTTCTCTCTGTTCTCTCTTTCTCTCTCTCTCTCTGTTCTCTCTCTCTCTCTGTTCTCTCTCTCTCTGTTCTCTCTCTCGCTCTGTTCTCTCTCTCTCTGTCTCTCTCTGTCTCTCACACTCTCTCTGTTCTCTGTTCTCTCTCTGTTCTCTCTCTCTGTTCTCTCTCTCTCTGTTCTCTCTCTGTTCTCTTTCTGTTCTCTCTCTCTGTTCTCTGCTCTCTCTCTCTCTCTGTTCTCTCTCTCTCTCTCTCTCTCTCTTTCTCTCTCTCTCTCTCTGTTCTCTCTCTCTCGCTCTCTCTCCCTGTTCTCTGTTCTCTCTCTCTGTCTGTCTGTCTGTCTGTCTGTCTGTCTGTCTGTCTGTCTGTCTGTCTGTCTGTCTGTCTGTCTGTCTGTCTCTCTCTCTCTCTCTCTCTCTCTCTGTTCTCTCTTCTCTCTCTCTCTGTTCTCTGTTCTCTGTTCTCTCTCTCTGTCTCTCTGTTCTCTCTGTCTCTCTCTCTGTTCTCTCTCCGCTCTCTGTTCTCTCTCTCTGTCTCTCTCTCTCTCTCGTTCTCTGTTCTCTCTGCTCTCTGTCTCTCTCTCTCTCCCTGTTCTCTGTTCTCTCTCTCTGTCTCTCTCTCTCTCTCTGTTCTCTCTCTCTGTCTCTCTGTTCTCTCTCTCTCTGTTCTGTTCTCTCTCTCTCTGTTCTCGTTCTCTCTCTCTCTGTTCTGTTCTCTCTCTCTCTCTGTTCTCTTCTCTCTCGCTCTCTGTTCTCGTCTCTCTCTCTCTGTTCTCGTCTCTCGTCTCTGTTCTCTGTCTCTCTCTCTCTCTGTTCTCTTCTCTCTCTGTTCTCTTCTCTCTCTCTCTCTGTTCTCTTCTCTCTCTGTTCTCTTCTCTCTCTGTTCTCTTCTCTCTCTGTTCTCTTCTCTCTCTCTGTTCTCTTCTCTCTCTGTTCTCTTCTCTCTCTCTCTCTGTTCTCTCTCTCTCTGTTCTCTTCTCTCTCTGTTCTCTTCTCTCTCTGTTCTCTTTCTCTCTCTCTGTTCTCTTCTCTCTCTCTCTGTTATCTTCTCTCTCTCTCTGTTATCTCTCTCTCTCTGTCTCTTCTCTCTCTGTTCTCTCTCTCTCTGTTCTCTCTCTCTCTGTTCTCTGTCTCTCTGTCTCTGTCTCTCCTCTCTCCCTGTCTCTGTCTCTCTCTCTGTCTCTCTCTCTCTCTCTGTCTCTCTCTCTGTTCTCTGTTCTCTCTCTCTCTGTTCTGTTCTCTCTCTCTCTGTTCTGTTCTCTCTCTCTCTGTTCTGTTCTCTCTCTCTCTGTTCTGTTCTCTCTCTCTCTCTGTTCTCTTCTCTCTCTCTCTGTTCTCTTCTCTCTCTCTGTTCTCTTCTCTCTCTGTTCTCTTCTCTCTCTCTCTCTGTTCTCTTCTCTCTCTGTTCTCTTCTCTCTCTCTCTCTCTGTTCTCTTCTCTCTCTGTTCTCTTCTCTCTCTGTTCTCTTCTCTCTCTGTTCTCTTCTCTCTCTGTTCTCTTCTCTCTCTCTCTCTGTTCTCTTCTCTCTCTGTTCTCTTCTCTCTCTGTTCTCTTCTCTCTCTGTTCTCTTTCTCTCTCTCTGTTCTCTTCTCTCTCTCTCTGTTATCTTCTCTCTCTCTCTGTTATCTTCTCTCTCTCTGTTCTCTTCTCTCTCTGTTCTCTTCTCTCTCTGTTCTCTTCTCTCTCTGTTCTCTTCTCTCTCTGTTCTCTTCTCTCTCTATCTCTATCTATCTCTGTCCCCCACCCCCACACACTTGGACGGAGACAATGTTAAGTACTTACTAGGCTGCCACCATTATTTACGGCACAGCCTGACGCTTCCTTCTCCCACCATTAAGGATGTGCGACACCACGGTATTGCGAGGTTAAAGACACTTTTTTTGTTGCTCTGATTCACGGAGCGCCAGTTATGTCAAGACTTCCGACAACAAAAGCCACCCAGTGCATATAGTTAGCGTGTGTGTGTATGGTAATGGTGTTTACTAAAGGATTTATGTTGTAGCCTGGAGGTCCGTACTACTTTAGAGAGTGTGTAAACTGTTGTGTTATCTGCTGAATGGAACATAGGGATGAATGGATGAGCTGAGTTCCTCAAAAATGATGAGTGAAGATCTCCATGCTATAGTAACCTTTTGTTCCGATCCCCAAGATAACGCCGGATGATACCTTGTTGCTAGGAAACACATAAGCATGTTGTGGTGACACTACTAAGGTACACAGAACTTGACAATTATCTGTCATAGTGATGTACTGTTGTATAGTTGTCCTTAATGTCTTTGATGGTGTGGTCATCACCAGGCAAACTCAAAGCAACAGGTTGTGCATGTGTGGCTGATTTTCTGGTTGATGAAGGTTTACATGCTCTCAAATTGTAGGTGTTGTCAGTGGAGGGTAAACGCACATTAACAGCATTCACCTTAACGCAGGAAAGATGCATTGAAAATATTGGGAGTGTTCCTTTATTCACCATGAAAACCGATCAGCATTTACTCCCCTATTGTTTTACGACGACAACACAGAGTACATTATTAATATAGTTAGACCATCTTACCACTAGATCACAGAGTACAGTATTAATACAGTGAGACCATTTTACCACTAGATCACAGAGTACAGTATTAATACAGTGAGACAGTTTTACCACTAGATCACAGAGTACAGTATTAATACAGTGAGACCGTTTTACCACTAGATCACAGAGTACAGTATTAATACAGTGAGACAGTTTTACCACTAGATCACAGAGTACAGTATTAATACAGTGAGACAGTTGTACCACTAGATCACAGAGTACAGTATTAATACAGTGAGACAGTTGTACCACCTGATCACAGAGTACAGTATTAATACAGTGAGACAGTTTTACCACTAGATCACAGAGTACAGTATTAATACAGTGAGACAGTTTTACCACCTGATCACAGAGTACAGTATTAATACAGTGAGACAGTTGTACCACTAGATCACAGAGTAGAGTATTAATACAGTGAGACAGTTTTACCACCTGATCACAGAGTACAGTACAGTGAGACTGAGACATAGTGCTACTTATATTGCGTGGTTCTAATGTGGCAGTATTGGTATTGGCTTCCAACAGGCCTTTTTTGGGTGCTACTCGGCATCTGTTGGTACGACGCATCGCTTAGTCTTAACTGTGTTGCCACTGCCATGCATCTGTATAGCAAAAATCCATGCCAGAACATTTCCTTAAATGTCCTTCCGCTCCCTTAATGAGCACTTAAGACTGTCTGACAGGGGAGACTAATGGCTGCTTTTGTCCGTGCGATCTAATGGCTGTTAGGATGGCCGCTAATGAGAAGTGGAGTGGTGCTGCCACCTGTGCCTGCCCTGATGCAACCCCTTACTCACGGAAAAGGCCTGGAGAGGTCAAGGGTCATACTTCAGCCGTCCACCTCACAGAGTACGACGGGACATTGTAGCAAAAGGTCCACTAATGGACTGGTGCACTTCCTGGTCAGTGCTTTGAACTCAATACTCTCCAAAGGAAAAATGGATCCATCAGATAATGAAATGCAGAAACGGGTCTGACAAGAAAAAACTAGTGGAATCGACTAAATAAAGTCCCTCGGTGGGGTGTTTCACATGTGTTTATCCTGAATGACAGTGGGATGCATTGTAATATGAATAAGGGTTGGAGTAGAGTGGGATAGTTCTGGTTGGAGGCATGTGTGTGTTGCAGCTTATCTGGGCTAAACGAGACGTTCACTTTGGTGCCAAACTACATCCAGCGCCTTGTGTCTTCTTAACCTCCGCTCACCAAAACTCAAAATGCACACCTATGTCTCCCTTTGCAATTACATTTTTGGCATTGGACCAATGACCTTGTGTACGGCAGTCCTTTGCATCTGGGGAAGCTGACTTTCGAAGGTTCAACTCCAACATTGTGCTGCATGGGAAACAGAGACCTCCCAATCAAAAGAACAGAGTACTATGAAAAATCTTGCTCTGCCTCTTCCCTTATTGGAATCTCAATGGATTTTACAGATACTTCAGTAGGTTAAAATAGCCTGTGTTACTCACAATTAAGACTTTGGCCCAGATTGACAATCTCCTTTGATTATCAATACCAGTGATGCCAAACACTTGCTGCCTCCTGATATTTAACATCATAGAAGTCCCTTAAACTGTGTCGGGATGCAGGTTTTACTTACCCTGGACTGAAGCTAGCTGCATCGAGATACTACACAGACGTTTGGAATAAATGGTCGGATCACATGCCTTTAACATCCTTACTCTGCCAATCTCTTCCGCTTCCTGTCCAGTTTTCCAGTGCACCTGAAGTGTTTAACATTAGATGTGATATTTTCTTCTTTGATCCCCGTCCCTGAGTAGGATATGGTTGCGGTGTGCGTTTTCAAATCAGGGCCTTTCTGCAAGCTGAAGATACTGTGTTATTAGATGTCAAATATCTGTATTACTCCGATATGGCTTCTGAATTGCATAAACAAACTTTAATGGTTGAAAATAGACAGGTAACGATATTGCAATGGCTAGAACTCTGAAAAGAGTATGTCTGACCTGTGCCAGGATAGGTTTTGTAACTTTGTTATACGAAGGTCAGTGGCTCTTGCAAAACTAGATGTATTTGCTTCCAAAGTATAGTATACGTCCTAAATTACACCCTCTTCCTTGTTTCAGTGGTCACCCAACCTTTTCTGAGTCAAGATCACTTTCTGAGTCAAAATGCAAGCCGAGGTCTACCAATTAAAAAACATATGCCTATGTAACATTAACCAGTTCTGCAGCAATGAGGTTTGTTCAGTAGGCAATAGGCCCAATACATTATCACTGCATATTGGCTATTCTTGAATTGCCCTGCCAATATTGTTCTTCTCAGACCATTTTCAAATTATATAAAAAAAAATGTTTAGCGATATTGTCCCACTGGTAATAGACAATTTGTTGTATAACTTGTGAGGCACAGTGGAGTGAGTAGTAATAAGCTTTTTATTTTACTGGACTGATGATCTGCATCTGATGGTCACTCTGAGGGGAGGGAGCAGCCGACTCACCGCCCCTTCAATCACCCTCCCTCTGCTGAGAAAAGAGGACACAGTCTTCCAGCTGATGGCGAAACTCAAGTCGCACTGCATTGTTTCTGCCACATGCACCAATTCATGTTGTTACTCCTATGACCAGAGAAAGTGAAATATTCCTCGATATTAAAAAAGCCACAAGTCGCTAATAATAACAACGCAAGCTTATCGGAAAACACTTTGCTCTACTCATTCATTGCGGCTACAGTGCTGGTGGTAGCGCAGGGGTGCAGTCATGGGTAGCCAGGCCATGCCAGGCCCACCCAATCAGATTGAGCAAAAATACATAAAAAATACATTATTATCATTACAAAAATACTCCTCAGCAGCTCTCTGTATTCATTGAGTCTCTCTCCAGTCATGGTTAAAAACGTTTTGGTGACTACTGCCCTATATAGTGAACTACCTTTGACCAGGCCCTGGTCAGAAGTAGTGCAATAGGGTGCCATTTGGGATGTAGAAAATGTAGCTGTTGGATGCTGATATTTTGCGAACAGTAAATGTTTTCTTTTCTCTTTGCCTTTGAGACGGAATAGGGATGGGGTGTTTTTTGTTGTTGCCTGGATTGATAAGGCAAGCTGCTTACATCCCTGTCTTATCTCTGGCTCAAGGCTAATATTCTTTTTTTGCTCATTGTCTTTTTTGTTGTTGTTGAGAAAAGCCGTATGACTTATCGTCATTCATTGTGGCTGTGTCTTTTCTTTAAAGCTGCTTTACCGTCTCAGTGCTGAGTGCCAGCAGACCACATATGTATACCTCTCAAGGTTTTATCTATTCCAAGGATAAATATTTGGTGGGATTAATATTTGTTTGTATCTGATTTGAGTGCTGCGTAGGGGATGTACTCTTCTTTTATATGGAAACTTGTTCTTTTGATTTCTCACAAGTTGACCTTTTCCGAGAGAATGGGTTTGGAGCAATGTTCCTGGCTCTCCCACTGAGGCAGAAGGTGTATCGCTTCATCACGCTAGATTTCACTTTATTCAATAAGGTTGCAATCTTTTTTCCGTACTGTTTGAAAACTGATGACTATTTCCTTCATATGTATTGCCTTTCGCTGTGTATTTACTGGAGAGATAAATTGCTTTTTCTCTCTCTCTCTCTCTCTCTCTCTCTCTCTCTCTGCCCTCTCTCTCTCTCTCTCTCTCTCTCTCACCTTTGACCTCTCTCTCTCTCGCTTTCTCTCTCTCTCTCTCTCTCACACACACACACACACACACACACACACACACACACACACACACACCGCACACACACACACACTCTCGCTCTCTCTCACACACACACAAAAGTTCACACACACACACACACACACACACACACACACACACACACACACACACACACACACACACACACACACACACACACACACACACACACACACACACACACACACACTGCCCTTCATTCTTTCACACTCCTCTTATAAATCAATAAATGAAACACGGCCTCATGCAAAGTCATTGGATTTAATCTGCATCCCAAACATCCTGTAAAAATCCTGCTCTACTGGTTCATTTAGGCCATTTGGGACACAGTCCTGCTCTACTGGTTCATTTAGGTCATTTGGGACACAGTCCTGCTCTACTGGTTCATTTAGGTCATTTGGGACACAGTCCTGCTCTACTGGTTCATTTAGGGTAATTTGGGACTCAGCCCTGCTCTACTGGTTCATTTAGGGTAATTTGGGACACAGTCCTGCTCTACTGGTTCATGTAGGGCCATTTGGGACTCAGCCCTGCTCTACTGGTTCATTTAGGTCATTTGGGACACAGCCCTGCTCTACTGGTTCATTTAGGGTAATTTGGGACTCAGCCCTGCTCTACTGGTTCATTTAGGTCATTTGGGACTCAGCCCTGCTCTACTGGTTCATTTAGGGTAATTTGGGACTCACCCCTGCTCTACTGGTTCATTTAGGGTAATTTGGGACTCAGCCCTGCTCTACTGGTTCATTTAGGTCATTTGGGACTCAGCCCTGCTCTACTGGTTCCAAGCCACACAGTGTGGGCGTGTTCCATGTTTGTCCACTCTGTGAATCACTGCACTTTAACCTTGTTAAGGGCTGGTTAAGGGCCGAATGTATGCATGTATGTTTACCGTATGGATAGGGGAATGAAGGAGTACTGATGGATGAGGGGTGGGGGAATGAAGGAGTACTGATGGATGAGGGGTGGGGGAATGAAGGAGTACTGATGGATGAGGGGTGGGGGAATGAAGGAGTACTGATGGATGAGGGGTGGGGGAATGAAGGCGTACTGATGGATGAGGGGTGGGGGAATGAAGGAGTACTGATGGATGAGGGGTGGGGGAATGAAGGAGTACTGATGGATGAGGGGTGGGGGAATGAAGGAGTACTGATGGATGAGGGGTGGGGGAATGAAGGAGTACTGATGGATGAGGGGTGGGGGAATGAAGGAGTACTGATGGATGGGGGTTGGGGGAATGAAGGAGTACTGATGGATGAGGGGTGGGGGAATGAAGGAGTACTGATGGATGAGGGGTGGGGGAATGAAGGACTACTGATGGATGAGGGGTGGGGGAATGAAGGAGTACTGATGGATGAGGGGTGGGGGAATGAAGGAGTACTGATGGATGAGGGGTGGGGGAATGAAGGAGTACTGATGGATGAGGGGTGGGGGAATGAAGGATTACTAATGGATGAGGGGTAGGGGAATGAAGGAGTACTGATGGATGAGGGGTGGGGGAATGAAGGAGTACTGATGGATGAGGGGTGGGGGAATGAAGGAGTACTGATGGATGAGGGGTGGGGGAATGAAGGATTACTAATGGATGAGGGGTAGGGGAATGAAGGCGTACTGATGGATGAGGGGTGGGGGAGTGAAGGACTCCTGATGGATGAGGGATGGGGGAATGAAGGAGCACAGTATATCGTTTGGGAAAAAAATGGTATATATAGGTATAGGTAAATTAGGATGGGCAATGTCAAGAATACAGTATATACATAAACATGCATTTGGGACTTTGACAAAATAAGAAACATGACGCAGAGCACATGGAGAAGGAATTCAAGGAAATTATCACTTTGAGTTTAGGAATATATTTCACTTTGAATATAAACACACCCATAAAAAAAACATTCATTTTCTATTATAGGCTAATACATTTCAATTTAATTTCCTTTGAAGTTTTTTTTAGGAATATGCCGAAGTAATGACGGTCATTCTCTTTCCTCTTTTCCATGTTACCTTTCTACCTGTCCGCCTGCCTGGTCCTCTCCAATTAAGGTAAGAGAATGTTCAATCAAACCTCCTGTGTTGATACTGTACCTCCATTCAATGCCCCAGTGGTCAATTATGGGGCTTGATAATGTCACACATAGTCCAAATTCAAATAGACAATTGGAATGACCGCCTTCACATCCTTAGTACTATTACACAGCAGATCTAATCTGTTATTGTTATCTGTTAACAAACTAAAAGGTAATTAGCTAGTTGTACGCATAGAAATACAACTACTAGAATGGTCGATGTCGTAATCGCGGTGATAATTCTATTGCTACTGGGATTCCATTTCTGTAGTATTTTTCTTTTGGACCTTCCTCCATCTTGGGGCGCAGCAGCCACTTGATATATCTGGATGATTCCTCATTGGTTTGTGTTGAGATAATGAACGGTGAGTTTCTTTAGCACAGTGGCTAACTGCTACACAGTGCCCCCCCCCTTGCACTCTCAGCAGTTAGAACCATGCTAATTGCTAACTGTACCTGCCAGCTGGATACTGATCCATGGCTGAGTTTTATAAAAGCATTAGCCGGATGGATAACACAGAGTGGATGCTCACCACGGCGACTGTGAAAAACACTAGTTCCACCAAACAATCTATTTTCATCCTTCCAAGGCCAATCTGCTGCATATTAGAAAATACAACCCCTTACTGGCTATTAAGGTCGCCGAAGTAACTCAAAATACCTTGGTAAAATGCAATTAAATGTGCTAGGTCTTAATAGATCACAATGTTACTAGCAACTACTACTGGTAGTTTAATAGGAGGAAGCTGCAGACAATGTTCCCACTTCGATACAGCACCTTCCAAAGTAAGTGTCATCCCCATTAACACTGAGTCACGCTGCTGAGCTTCCACTGTGATGTAGTAGCATGTTCCCTTCTTTCGTTTGCCTCGTGTTTAGTGAAGGAAGGATATGCTCAGAGGCTAGAGGAAGGAGGTACATCCACTCTCTCACTTCCAGTTTTTTGGGGCAGCGTTGATAGAGCGTTTCTATACCGTGTAATCAAAATGTGATATTCTGTTGTAATGTGTTCTCGGTCCATTCGAACAGGCAGCACAGGACTATGCTGCGTGGGTCAAAACAACTATGGAGTTAATGAACACGCGTCTTCAATTTGACGAGTCGAGATGAGACAATGACATTTAGACAATGATTTAATCAACAGGAGTATCCATCCAGACACGTTCAACAAAGAGGAAAACAAACACTTGGACCCAATAACTAGAGGTGCATTAATTAGTGCACACTAATCGGACGAATCAGGTAGTCCCTCCTCATTTCTGTCCGTTTGCTTCAAGTCAATACACCCACTGATATGTTATCATTTTTAGAGACATCAAGTTGTTTCAGACAGATCCATTATGGATACACGTTACATTCAATACATTCAATGTAATGTTCAATATAATGTTATATTCAAAACAATGTTATAGCTTATTGGTGTACCAACACAAAGAACATTTCCTAAGATTCAACCCCAGGCTCTCCTACAGTAACAAAAATACTGTTTTCCCTAGCAAAACTAATCCATTGCTATTTAACATGCATGGGTGCAGGCCAGCAACATGGTCCTATCATTACATGCAGCCTGTAGTCTGTCTTAAGGCGCCCCATGCTTTGGGAGCTGTGTCAAATCTGCCCCACAGTCCCACTAGTGAGATGTGATTACTGGCTTTCTGTTATGACCCAGACTCCCGTAGGACATGCCTAACCTGTGTTTGCCATATTCTTCAAAATAACAATTGTTATTACAATAACATTCCAGGACACTCAGGTCTATTGCCTGCACATTCACATTCTTAATTCGGTCATTTTTGTCCCGAAGCAGAAAGGGACATGTTCGGGGAATAATTTATTTTTAAATGGAGGTGATGTTTATTGTGGGTTGTAAAATAAACATAATGCCACTCAATGTGCTTTGGCATCGATGGGATTAGTGGACAATGTTGTCAATACTGTTTGTGAGGTTCTTTCCACTTTGAAACCACAGGAAATAGCAGACAGCAAGGTAGCATTGTGTGAACATGTACGTCTTGTTACGAGGTAAGAATAGCTTATCCTGCTCTAACATCTTAATTTGAAAGGAAAGCATAGCGACTTATAGAGAGCTATTGCTATTGTCATTTAGCAGATGCTCTTATCCACAGCGACTTACAGTTAGTGCATTCAACTTAAAATAGCTAGATACAGTACAAAGGGAAACCCAGCCGTAAGCTGCCCAGTGACGTGAGCCTACCAGACTAGCTAAATGCCTTTTATGCTCGTTTCAAGGCAAGCAACAGTGAAGCATGCATGAGAGCACCAGCTGTTCCAGACGAGTGTGTGATCACGCTCTCCGTAGCCGATGTGAGCAAGACCTTTAAACAGGTCAACATTCACAAGGCCGCAGGGCCAAACGGATTAACACGGAGTGCAATCGGAGCATGCATGGACCAACTGGCATGTGTCTTCACTGACATTTTTTAACTCTCCCTGACCGAGTCTGAAGTACTTACATGTTTCAAGCAGACCACCATAGTCCCTGTGTCCAATAATGTAAAGGTAACCTGCCTAAATGACTACTGCCCTGCAGCACTCACGTCGGTAGCCATGAAGTGCTTTGAATGGCTGGTCATGGCTCACATCAACACCATTATCCCAGAAACCCTAGAAACACCTCCCTCTGCAACTCGATCCTGGGCTTCCTGATGGGCCGCCCCCAGGTGGTAAGGGTAGGCAACAGCACATCTTTCATGCTGATCCTCAACACCGGGGCCACTCAGGGGTGTGTGCTTAGTCCCCTCCTATACTCTCTGTTCACCCATGACTGCGTGGCCAAGCACGACTCCAACACCATCATTACGTTTGTTGATGACACAACAGTGATAGGCCTTATCCACGACAACGATGAGACAGCCTATAGGGAGGAGGTCAGAGACCTGGCAGTGTGGGGCCAGGACAACAACCTCTCCCTCAATGTGAGGATGGAAAAACAATCTCTCCCTCAACAGGAAAAGGATGGCCGAACAGGACCCCAATAATAATATCTACTTGGCTGTAGATGGGGTGGGTCGAGAGATTCAAATTCCTTGTTGTCCACATCACCAACAAACTATGATGGTCCAAACATACCAAGGCAGTTGTGAAGAGGGCAAGACAACAGCTTTTCCTCTTCAGGAGACTGAATATATTTGGCATGGGTTCCCAGATCCTCAAAAAGTTCTACAGCTGCACCATCGAGAGCATCCTGACCGGTTGCATCACCGCCTGGTATGGCAACTGCTCGGCATCCGACCGTAAGGTGCTACAGAGGGCCCATCACTGGGGCCAAGCTTTCTGCCATCCAGGACCTATATACTAGGCGGTGTCAGAGAAAGGCCCAAAGAATTGTCAAAGACTCCAGTCACCAAAGTCATAGACTGTTCTCTCTGTTACCGCACGGGAAGCAAGCAGAGTGCCAAGTCTAGGTCTAAAAGGCTCCTTAACAGCTTCTACCCACAAGCCATAAGACTGCTGAACAATTCATCAATTGGCCACCTGGACTATTTGTATTGACACCCTTACCTATATGTACAAATACCTTGACTAACCTGCACATTGAATCGGTACTGGTACCGTCTGTATATAGCCCCATTATTGTTATGTAATTTTATTGTGTTACTTTTTATAAAATGATTTGCTTCAGTATATTTTGTCAATATTTTCTTAACTTTATTTCTTAAACTGCATTGTTGGTTAAGGGCTTGTAAGTAACCATTTCACTGTAAGGTCTACCACCTGTTGTATTTGGCTCATGTGACAAATACAATTTGATTTGATTTTACAGTACGACCACATAGAGAGATATTGCTATTGTTATTTAGCAGATGCTCTTATCTCCCCCCCCCCCCGACTTATTTCACATCTTCACAACTCTATAGAGATACGTCTTCAAAAGTCTACTATTTTTCAATTTCTGGGAATGGTGCCGTTTGTGCACAAAGCCTCTCCCTGCAGGATGCAGCTGTTTGTACCTGGCTCCAATGCTGGTTGTCAGGTACAGCCAGATGAGTGCCAGGTACATATGCCAGGTTCCAAGCTGTGCAGCGGCAACATCTCCAAGTGCTTATAAGCCAACAGTTACCCGGCAACGCTCTTGTCATGGTGCTCTCTCTCTCCCTCTCTCTCTCTCTCTCTGAGAGGTGTGCTCTCCCTCTGTCTTTGTCTGTCTCTCTTATCCCTCCCTCCCTCCCTCCCTCAATCCTTTTCTCCCCCCGCTCTCTCTCTCTCTCTCTCTCTCTCTCTCCCTCCCTCGCTGGGCCTCAAGCGGTCTCAGCTGAAGGATGTGTTTTTTCGATACACTACATTTCACTGCGCTGAGCAAGCCTCCTGTGGCCCTGACTCATGCCCTGTGCTTATCTCTCCACTTGTCCTGGGTAGCCTTGTACCTACACTGTCTGTCGTCAAGGAATTCAGTGGAGGGGCAATGTCTCCTGTCGGACGTGTGAAAATCGATACAAAGTGGCTGAAAGCTTTGCTGTTGTACAGGGGATCCTAGTTTAGTGGAGCCTTTCGGCCATTTTATCTGCCCTGTCTTGAAGCTGCTGAGACATAGCTTAGTAGATTTTAGATGGCTTCGCTAATGGATTCAAAGACTAAAGAGCACCTTGAAACATCAGGTGTCCGTTTATTTTAAGATTAACTTTAAAATGTATCTTTCTCTGGAAATATAAAGCCATGAAAGGCCATGAAAACTTTCTGTAAACTTTCTTTAAGATCAATACAAAGTGTATGTCATTGTTTTTTCAAAAACAAGTCCAGAGGATGTATTTACAATTCTGCAGTATCTTGTAGAGATCTGGGCGGTGGAGACAACCGAACCGGCAGACAGATCAACAGATTGCAAGACAGACATATATACCTTTTGAAAATGTTACGACGGTATTCTGAGCAAAGATAGTTCACTCAATATGAGTTCTGTTATCAAAGAGTTTTGTCAAGCTTTGAGATGAGAGGGAATGAAAGCGAATCAGCCTAGGGATTGATATTCATTAAACATGAGTTGGACATAGTTCTACAGTAGTGTTAGTAGTAGTAGTAGTAGTAGTAGTTGGACTTAGTCCTACAGTAGTGGTAGTAGCAGTGGTAGTAGTTGGACTTAGTCCTGCAATAGTGGTAGTAGTAGTTGGACTTAGTTATACAGTAGTGGTAGTAGTAGTTGGACTTAGTTCTACAGTAGTGGTAGTAGTAGTAGTTGGACTTAGTTCTACAGTGGTGATAGTAGTAGTAGTAGTTGGACTTAGTCCTGCAGTAGTGGTAGTAGTAGTAGTAGTAGTAGTTGGACTTAGTTCTACAGTAGTGGTAGTAGTAGTAGTAGTAGTAGTTGGACTTAGTCCTGCAAAAGTGGTAGTAGTAGTTGGACTTAGTTCTACAGTAGTGGTCGTAGTAGTAGTAGTAGTTGGATTTAGTTCTACAGTGGTGATAGTAGTAGTAGTAGTTGGACTTAGTCCTACAGTAGTGGTAGTAGTAGTAGTAGTAGTTGGACTTAGTTCTACAGTGGTGGTGGTAGTAGTATTAGTAGTAGTTGGACTTAGTTCTACAGTAGTGGTAGTAGTAGTAGTAGTAGTAGTTGGACTTAGTCCTGCAAAAGTGGTAGTAGTAGTTGGACTTAGTTCTACAGTAGTGGTCGTAGTAGTAGTTGGATTTAGTTCTACAGTGGTGATAGTAGTAGTAGTAGTTGGACTTAGTCCTACAGTAGTGGTAGTAGTAGTAGTAGTAGTTGGACTTAGTTCTACAGTGGTGGTGGTAGTAGTATTAGTAGTAGTTGGACTTAGTTCTACAGTAGTTGAAAAAGTAGTAGTACTTGGACTTAGTTTTACAATAGTGGGAGAAGTAGTAGTTGGACTTAGTTTTACAGTAGTATCAGTAAGAGTAGTAGTAGTAGTTGGACTTAGTTCTAAAGTAGTGGTAGTAGTAGTATCAGTATTTGGACTTAGTCCTACAGTAGTGGTAGTAGTAGTAGTTGGACTTAGTTCTACAGTAGTGGTAGTAGTAGTAGTTGGACTTAGTTCTACAGTAGTTGAAAAAGGAGTAGTACTTGGACTTAGTTCTACAGTAGTGGTAGTGGTAGTAGTTGGACTTAGTTCTACAGTAGTATCAGTATGAGTAGTAGTAGTAGTTGGACTTAGTCCTACAGTAGTGGAAGCAGTAGTAGTAGTTGGACATAGTTCTACAGTAGTGGTAGTAGTTGTACTTGGACTTAGTTCTACATTAGTAGTAGTAGTAGTAGTAGTAGTTGGACTTGCAATAGTGGTAGTAGTAGTATTAGTTGTACTTAGTTTTACCATAGTGGAAGTAGAAGTAGTTGGACTTAGTTCTACAGTAGTGGTAGTAGTAGTAGTAGTAGTAGTTGGACTTAGTTCTACAGTAGTGGTAGTAGTAGTAGTTGGAATTAATTCTACAGTAGTGGTAGTAGTAGTAGTTGGACTTAGTTCTGCAGTAGTGGAAGTAGTAGTAGTTTGACATAATCCTACAGTAGTTTTAGTAGTAGTAGTAGTTGGACTTAGTTCTACAGTAGTGGTAATAGTAGTAGTAGTAGTAGTTGGACTTAGTTCTACAGTAGTGTTAGTAGTAGTAGTTGGACTTAGTCCTACCGTAGTGGTAGTAGTGGTAGTAGTTGGACTTAGTTCTGCAGTAGTGGAAGTAGTAGTAGTTTGACATAATCCTACAGTAGTTTTAGTAGTAGTAGTAGTTGGACTTAGTTCTACAGTAGTGGTAATAGTATTAGTCATCTGACTTAGTTTTACAGTAGTGGTAGTAGTAGTAGTTGGACTTAGTTCTACAGCAGTTGAAAAAGGAGTTGTACTTGGACTTAGTTCTACAGTAGTGGTAGTAGTAGTAGTAGTTGGACTTAGTTATACAGTAGTGGTAGTAGTAGTAGTAGTTGGACTTAGTTATACAGTAGTGGTAGTAGTAGTAGTAGTAGTAGTAGTAGTAGTTGTAGTTGGACTTAGTCCTGCAATATTGGTAGTAGTAGTAGTAGTTGTACTTAGTTCTACCATAGTGGTAGTAGTTGGACTTAGTTCTACAGTGGTGGTGGTAGTAGTAGTTGGAATTAGTTCTACAGTAGTGGTAGTAGTAGTAGTTGGACTTAGTTCTACAGTGGTATCAGTAAGAGTAGTAGTAGTAGTTGGACTTAGTCCTACAGTAGTGGTAGCAATAGTAGTAGTTGGACTTAGTTCTACAGTAGTGGTAGAAGTAGTAATTGGACTTAGTTCTACAGTAGTAGTAGTAGTAGTAGTAGTTGTTGGACTTAGTCCTACAGAAGTGGTAGTAGTAGTAGATGGACTTAGTACTACAGTAGTGCTAGTAGTAGTAGTTGTAGTCGTTGGACTGAGTTCTACAGTAGTGGTAGTAGTAGTAGCAGTAGTTGGACTTAGTTCTAAAGTAGTGCTAGTAGTAGTAATAGTAGTAGTAGTAGTTGGACTTAGTTCTACAGTAGTGGAAGTAGTAGTAGTTGGACTTAGTTCTACAGTAGTGGTATTGGTAGTATTAGTAGTAGTAGTTGGACTTAGTTCTACAGTAGTTGAAAAAGGAGTAGTTCTTGGACTTAGTTCTACAGTAGTGGTAGTAGTAGTAGTTGGACTTAGTTCTACAGTAGTTGAAAAAGGAGTAGTACTTGGACTTAGTTCTACAGTAGTGGTAGTAGTAGTAGCAGTAGTTGGACTAAGTTCTAAAGTAGTGCTAGTAGTAGTAGTAGTAGTTGGACTTAGTTCTAAAGTAGTGCTAGTAGTAGTAGTAGTAGTTGGACTTAGTTCTACAGTAGTGGAAGTAGTAGTAGTTGGACTTAGTTCTACAGTAGTGGTAGTAGTAGTAGTAGTTGGACTTAGTTCTACAGTAGTGGTATTGGTAGTAGTAGTAGTAGTAGTAGTAGTTGGACTTAGTAGTAGTTGGACTTAGTTCTACAGTAGTGGAAGTAGTAGTAGTTGGACTTAGTTCTACAGTAGTGGTAGTAGTAGTAGTAGTAGTAGTAGTAGTAGTAGTTGGACTTAGTTCTACATTAGTGGTAGTAGCAGTAGTAGTAGTTGGACTTAGTCCTGCAATAGTGGTAGTAGTAGTAGTTGGACTTAGTTCTACAGTGGTATCAGTAAGAGTAGTAGTAGTTGTTGGACTTAGTCCTACAGAAGTGGTAGTAGTAGTAGATGGACTTAGTACTACAGTAGTGCTAGTAGTAGTAGTTGTAGTCGTTGGACTGAGTTCTACAGTAGTGGTAGTAGTAGTAGCAGTAGTTGGACTTAGTTCTAAAGTAGTGCTAGTAGTAGTAATAGTAGTAGTAGTAGTTGGACTTAGTTCTACAGTAGTGGAAGTAGTAGTAGTTGGACTTAGTTCTACAGTAGTGGTATTGGTAGTATTAGTAGTAGTAGTTGGACTTAGTTCTACAGTAGTTGAAAAAGGAGTAGTTCTTGGACTTAGTTCTACAGTAGTGGTAGTAGTAGTAGTTGGACTTAGTTCTACAGTAGTTGAAAAAGGAGTAGTACTTGGACTTAGTTCTACAGTAGTGGTAGTAGTAGTAGCAGTAGTTGGACTAAGTTCTAAAGTAGTGCTAGTAGTAGTAGTAGTAGTTGGACTTAGTTCTAAAGTAGTGCTAGTAGTAGTAGTAGTAGTTGGACTTAGTTCTACAGTAGTGGAAGTAGTAGTAGTTGGACTTAGTTCTACA
This sequence comes from Salmo salar, assembly GCF_965601325.2. Lineage (NCBI taxonomy): Eukaryota > Metazoa > Chordata > Actinopteri > Salmoniformes > Salmonidae > Salmo > Salmo salar. The sequence goes on from NC_138314.1 coordinate 39,414,347, forward strand.
GTAGTGGTAGTAGTAGTAGTAGTTGGACTTAGTTCTACAGTAGTGGTATTGGTAGTAGTAGTAGTAGTAGTAGTTGGACTTAGTAGTAGTTGGACTTAGTTCTACAGTAGTGGAAGTAGTAGTAGTTGGACTTAGTTCTACAGTAGTGGTAGTAGTAGTAGTAGTAGTAGTAGTAGTAGTTGGACTTAGTTCTACATTAGTGGTAGTAGCAGTAGTAGTAGTTGGACTTAGTCCTGCAATAGTGGTAGTAGTAGTAGTTGGACTTAGTTCTACAGTGGTATCAGTAAGAGTAGTAGTAGTAGTTGGACTTAGTCCTACAGTAGTGGTAGCAATAGTAGTAGTTGGACTTAGTTCTACAGTAGTAGTAGTAGTAGTAGTTGGACTTAGTTCTACAGTGGTATCAGTAAGAGTAGTAGTTGTTGTTGGACTTAGTCCTACAGAAGTGGTAGTAGTAGTAGATGGACTTAGTACTACAGTAGTGCTAGTAGTAGTAGTTGTAGTCATTGGACTGAGTTCTACAGTAGTGGTAGTAGTAGTAGCAGTAGTTGGACTTAGTTCTAAAGTAGTGCTAGTAGTAGTAATAGTAGTAGTAGTAGTTGGACTTAGTTCTACAGTAGTGGAAGTAGTAGTAGTTGGACTTAGTTCTACAGTAGTGGTATTGGTAGTATTAGTAGTAGTAGTTGGACTTAGTTCTACAGTAGTTGAAAAAGGAGTAGTTCTTGGACTTAGTTCTACAGTAGTGGTAGTAGTAGTAGTTGGACTTAGTTCTACAGTAGTGGTAGTAGTAGTAGTTGGACTTAGTTCTACAGTAGTTGAAAAATGAGTAGTACTTGGACTTAGTTCTACAGTAGTGGTAGTAGTAGTAGCAGTAGTTGGACTAAGTTCTAAAGTAGTGCTAGTAGTAGTAGTAGTAGTTGGACTTAGTTCTATAGTAGTGCTAGTAGTAGTAATAGTAGTTGGACTTAGTTCTACAGTAGTGGAAGTAGTAGTAGTTGGACTTAGTTCTACAGTAGTGGTAGTAGTTGTAGTTGGACTTAGTTCTACAGTAGTGGTATTGGTAGTAGTAGTAGTAGTAGTAGTTGGACTTAGTTCTACAGTAGTGGAAGTATTAGTAGTTGGACTTAGTTCTACAGTAGTGGTAGTAGTAGTAGTAGTAGTAGTAGTAGTTGGACTTAGTTCTACATTAGTGGTAGTAGTAGTAGTAGTTGGACTTAGTCCTGCAATAGTGGTAGTAGTAGTAGTAGTAGTTGGACTTCGTTCTACAGTAGTGGTAGTAGTAGTAGTTGGACTTAGTTCTACAGTAGTGGTAGTAGTAGTAGTTGGACTTAGTTCTACAGTAGCTGTAAAAGTAGTAGTAGTTGGACTTAGTTTGACAGTAGTGGTAGTAGTAGTTGGAATTAGTTATTCAGTAGTGGTAGTAGTAGTATTTGGACTTAGTTCTACAGTAGTATTACTGGTAGTATTAGTAGTAGGGCTTTGGACTTAGTCCTACAGTAGTGGTAGTAGTAGTAGTTGGACTTAGTCCTATGGTAGTGTCTCCTGTGTTTATTCACACACTAACAGTGACAGAAAACCTCTTTACTCTTTTTTGACACTACATGGAGATTGTGGGACCACCAGCAGCCATCCCAATCTTTCTAACACAGACCAGGTCCGCACTAAAACACGCAAGCCTGCGCACGCACACACGCACACACATGGTCTCTGAGCTTTTTGCTATTGCATGAGCAGTGCCAGAACAAGCGGAGCTGTTCTCTAGATCACGTTTGAAGTGCTGATTGAAATGAAAATCTCTTGTTGGTGAATGGAACCCTGGTGAAATCCATGCTCAATCAGCCACAGTAGCTTCAAGTGGGATACTAAATGGCATTCTTAATAGGGCATACACATGCCAAAAGAGAATCCTTAACAATCCCTGAGACTGATACACATGCCAAAAGAGAACAAAAAGAGACCTACAAGCAGTTGTTACAACAACAAGAAAATAGCTTCAAGGGTTGTTTGTGTCCAAATAAAAGAATGGACGACCTGACCAGAGAGATACCTGAAGAACAGCACCTGAAGAACAGTTTGCAGTTCTCCCAGGGTCAGCTCGATCAGTTGAAACAGGAGAACGGCAAGATGACAGCAATTTTTAAGTCATTGAGAGAGGACATCAGTTCTGTGTGTGAATCCATGATAACAATGACAGATAAATCAGACTCGAGGGACAATCAAGGCGGTACAACATGGTTGTGGGCGGAATTGCAGAATCTCCACATGAGACCTGGACGGTGTCTGAGGACAAAGTGAGGTAAAAGATCTCTGAGAAATTGAAGATGGACCACAGAAAGATTGAGGTGGAGTGCGACCACAGAACTGGAGAACCCACCACCGGCCTAGGTGATAGGCCCAGGCCAATAGTGGTCAAGTTCCTGAGGTTCAAGGACAAGGTAGCTGTTCTGGAAAGAGCCAAGAACTTGAGAGGAACTTATATCTTCCTCAACGAGGACTATCCTGAATCTGTGCGCCAAAAGAGGAAAGAACACCTGTCTCAACGTCAACAGTGAAGAGGCGACTCCGGGATGCTGGCCTTCCAGGCAGAGTTCCTTTATCCGGTGTCTGTTCTTTTGACCATTTTAATCTTTTATTTTTATTGGCCAGTCTGAGATATGGCTTTTTCTTTTCAACTCTGCCTAGAAGGCCAGCATCCCGGAGTCGCCTCTTCACTGTTGACGTTGAGACTTGTGTTTTGCGGGTCTATTTAAAGAAGCTGCCAGTGGAGGACTTGTGAAGCATCTGTTTCTCAAACTAGACACTCTAATGTACTTGTCCTCTTGCTCAGTTGTGCACTGGGCCTCCCACTCCTCTTTCTATTCTGGCAAGAGCCAGTTTGCGCTGTTCTCTGAAGGTAGTAGTACACAGCGTTGTACAAAAAGTTCAGTTTCTTGGCAATTTCTTGCATGGAATAGCCTTAATTTTGAAGAACAAGAATAGACTGACGAGTTTCAGAAGAAAGATCTTTGTTTCTGGCAATTTTGAGCCTGTAATATAACCCACACATGCTGATGCTCCAGATACTCAACTAGTCAAAAGAAGGCCAGTTTTATTGCTTCTTTAAATCAGAACAACAGTTTTCAGCTGTGTTAACATAATTGCAAAAGGGTTTTCTAATGATCAACTAGCCTTTTAAAATGATAAACTTGGATTAGCTAACACAACGTGCCATTGGAACACAGGAGTGATGGTTGCTGATAATGGGCCTCTGTACGCCTATGTAGATACAGTGAGGGAAAAAAGTATTTGATCCCCTGCTGATCTTATACGTTTGCCCACTGACAAATAAATGATCAGTCTATAATTTTAATGGTAGGTTTATTTGAACAGTGAGAGACAGAATAACAACAAAATCCAGAAAAACACATGTCAAAAATGTTATAAATTGATTTGTATTTTAATGAGGGAAATAAGTATTTGACCCCCTCTCAATCAGAAAGATTTCTGGCTCCCAGCTGTCTTTTATACAGGTAACGAGCTGAGATTAGGAGCACACTCTTAAAGAGAGTGCTCCTAATCTCAATGTATTACCTGTATAAAAGACATCTGTCCACAGAAGCAATCAATCAATCAATCAGATTCCAAACTCTCCACCATGGCCAAGACCAAAGAGCTCTCCAATGATGTCAGGGACAACATTGTAGACCTACACAAGGCTGGAATGGGCTACAAGACCATCGCCAAGCAGCTTGGTGAGAAGGTGACAACAGTTGGTGCGATTATTCGCAAATGGAAGAAACACAAAAGAACTGTCAGTCTCCCTTGGCCTGGGGCTCCATGCAAGATCTCACCTCGTGGAGTTGCAATGATCATGAGAACGGTGAGGAATCAGCCCAGAACTACACGGGAGGATCTTGTCAATGATCTCAAGGCAGCTGGGACCATAGTCACCAAGAAAACAATTGGTAACACACTACGCCGTGAAGGACTGAAATCCTGCAGCGCCCGCAAGGTCCCCCTGCTCAAGAATACATATACATGCCCGTCTGAAGTTTGCCAATGAACATCTGAATGATTCAGAGGAAAACTGAGTGAAAGTGTTGTGGTCAAATGAGACCAAAATGGAGCTCTTTGGCATCAACTCAACTCGCCTTGTTTGCAGGAGGAGGAATGCTGCCTATGACCCCAAGAACACCATCCCCACCGTCAAACATGGAGGTGGAAACATTATGCTTTGGGGGTGTTCTTCTGCTAAGGGGACAGGACAACTTCACCGTTTCAAAGGGACGATGGACGGGGCCATGTACCGTCAAATCTTGGGTGAGAACCTCCTTCCCTCAGCCAGGGCATTGAAAATGGGTCGTGGATGGGTATTCCAGCATGACAATGACCCAAAACACACGGCCAAGGCAACAAAGGAGTGGCTCAAGAAGAAGCACATTAAGGTCCTGGAGTGGCCTAGCCAGTCCCCAGACCTTAATCCCATAGAAAATCTGTGGAGGGAGCTGAAGGTTCGAGTTGCCAAACGTCAGCCTCGAAACCTTAATGACTTGGAGAAGATCTGCAAAGAGGAGTGGGACAAAATCCCTCCTGAGATGTGTGCAAACCTGGTGGCCAACTACAAGAAACGTTTGACCTCTGTGATTGCCAACAAGGGTTTTGCCACCAAGTACTAAGTCATGTTTTGCAGAGGGGTCAAATACTTATTTCCCTCATTAAAATGCAAATCAATTTATAACATTTTTGACATGCATTTTTCTGTATTTTTTTGTTGTTGTTATTCTGTCTCTTACTGTTCAAATAAACCTACCATTAAAATTATAGACTGATCATTTCTTTGTCAGTGGGCAAACGTACAAAATCAGTAGGGGATCAAATACTTTTTTCCCTCACTGTATTCCATTAAAAATCTACAATAGTAATTTACAACATTAACAATGTCTACACTGTATTTCTGATCAATTTCATGTTATTTTAATGGACAACAAATTTGCTTTTCTTTCAAAAACAGGGACATTTCTAAGTGACCCCAAACTTTTGATGGGTAGTGTATATATATTTTTTTTATCTTGCTTTGTTTGCTCTTTTCTGTATTATGTCTATCTCTGATAAGCTACCCAGGAAAGGGATGAAAATAGCCCATATTAAGATATGTAGTCTTAGAAATAAGGTTCATGAAATCAATAACTTGCTAACATCAGACAACATTCATATATTAGCCATTTCTGAGACTCACTTAGATAATTAATTTGATGATACAGCAGTAGCAATACAAGGACATAACATCTATAGAAGAGACAGAAATGCTCATGGGGAAGGTGTTGCTTTATATATTCAGAGCCATATCCCTGTAATGCTTAGAGAAGATCTTATGTCAAGTGTTATTGAAGTGTTGTGGTTGCAGGTTCACTTGACACATCTAAAGCCTTTTCTTTTGGGGTGTTGATATAGGCCACCAGGGGCTAACAGTCAGTATCTAAATAATATGTATGAAATGCTTGATAGTGTATGTGATGTAAACAGAGAGGTCTACTTTCTTGGGGACCAGAATATTGACTGGTTTTCATCAAGCTTTCCGCTCAAGAAGAAGCTTCTCACTGTAACCAGTGCCTGTAATCTGGTTCAGGTTATTAATCATCCTACCAGGGTGTTTACAAACACTACAGGAACAATATCATCCACATGTATCAATCAGATTTTTAGTAATACTGTATAACTTTGTTCTTAAGCTTTATCCGTACCCATTGGATGCAGTGATCACAATATAGTGGCAATATCCAGGAAAGCCAAAGTTCCAACAGCTGGGCCTAAAATAGTGTATAAGAGATCAGACAAAATATTTTGCTGTGACTCTTATGTGGAGGATGTTAAAAATATTTCTTGGTCTGATGTGATTAATGAGGAGCATCCAGACGCTGCACTTGATGAATTTATGAAATTACTTCTTCCAATTATTGATAAACATGCACCTGTTAAGAAACTGACTGTTCGAACTGTTAAGGCTCCATGGATTGATGAGGAATTGAAAAACTGTATGGTTGAAAGAGATGGGGCAAAAGGAGTGGATAATAAGTCTGGCTGAACATTTGACTGGCTAACCTACTGCAAATTGAGAAATTATGTGACTAAACTCAACAAAAAGAAGAAGAAACTGTATTATGAAGCCAATATCAATGATATAAAAAAAACTTTGGAATATTTTAAATGAAATTATGGGCAGAAAGACAAATTCAACTCCATCTTTCATCGAATCAGATGGCTTATTCATCACGAAACCATTTGATGTTGCCAATTATTTTAATGATTATTTAATTGGCAAAGTGGGCAAACTTAGGCAGGAAATGCCAACAGCGAACAGTGAGCAATTGTATTCATGCATAAAAAAACGAATAATGACAGAAAAGCATTGCACGTTTTAGTTTTGTAAAGTTAGTGTGGGAGAGATGGAAAAATTATTGTTATCGACCAATATGACAAACCTCCTGGCATTGACAACTTAGATGAAAAGCTACTGAGGATGGTATCTGACTCTATAGCCACTCCTATGTGTCATATCTTTAATCTGAGCCTAGAGGAAAGTCTTCGTCCTCAGGCCAGGAGGGACCAAATACAATGCTATTTGTCTGTAAGCAAATTAACAACAGACTTTCAGCATGATTAAAGAGAAGTGCACTCAACATGTACTGCACTGACAGAAATGACTGATGATTTGTTGAAAGAAATTGATAATAAGAAGATTGGGGGAGCTGTACTGTTAGTTTTCAGTGCAGCCTTTGATATTATTGACCATAGCCTGTTGTTGAAAAAACATACAGTGAGGAAAAAAGTATTTGATCCCCTGCTGATTTGGTACGTTTGCCCACTGACAAAGAAATGATCAGTCTATAAATTTAATGGTAGGTTTATTTGAACAGTGAGAGACAGAATAACAACAAAAAAATCCAGAAAAACGCATGTCAAAAATGTTATAAATTGATTTGCATTTTAATGAGGGAAATAAGTATTTGATCCCTCTGCAAAACATGACTTAGTACTTGGTGGCAAAACCTTTGGTGGCAATCACAGAGGTCAGACGTTTCTTGTAGTTGGCCACCAGGTTTGCACACTCTCAGGAGGGATTTTGTCCCACTCCTCTTTGCAGATCTTCTCCAAGTCATTAAGGTTTCGAGGCTGATGTTTGGCAACTCAAACCTTCAGCTCCCTCCACAGATTTTCTATGGGATTAAGATCTGGAGACTGGCTAGGCCACTCCAGGACCTTAATGTGCTTCTTCTTGAGCCACTCCTTTGTTGCCTTGGCCGTGTGTTTTGGGTCATTGTCATGCTGGAATACCCATCCACGACCCATTTCCAATGCCCTGGCTGAGGGAAGGAGGTTCTCACCCAAGATTTGACGGTACATGGCCCCGTCCATTGTCCCTTTGAAGCGGTGAAGTTGTCCTGTCCCCTTAACAGAAGAACACCCCCAAAGCATAATGTTTCCACCTCCATGTTTGACGGTGGGGATGGTGTTCTTGGGGTCATAGGCAGCATTCCTCCCCCTGCAAACACGGCGAGTTGAGTTGATGCCAAAGAGCTCCATTTTGGTCTCATCTGACCACAACACTTTCACTCAGTTTTCCTCTGAATCATTCAGATGTTCATTGGCAAACTTCAGACGGGCATGTATATGTATTCTTGAGCAGGGGGACCTTGCGGGCGCTGCAGGATTTCAGTCCTTCACGGCGTAGTGTGTTACCAATTGTTTTCTTGGTGACTATGGTCCCAGCTGCCTTGAGATCATTGACAAGATCCTCCCGTGTAGTTCTGGGCTGATTCCTCACCGTTCTCATGATCATTGCAACCCCACGAGGTGAGATCTTGCATGGAGCCCCAGGCCGAGGGATATTGACAGTTCTTTTGTGTTTCTTCCATTTGCTAATAATCGCACCAACTGTTGTCACCTTCTCACCAAGCTGCTTGGCGATGGTCTTGTAGCCCATTCCAGCCTTGTGTAGGTCTACAATGTTGTCCCTGACATCCTTGGAGAGCTCTTTGGTCTTGGCCATGGTGGAGAGTTTGGAATCTGATTGATTGATTGCTTCTGTGGACAGGTGTCTTTTATACAGGTAATACATTGAGATTAGGAGCACTCTCTTTAAGAGTGTGCTCCTAATCTCAGCTCGTTACCTGTATAAAAGACAGCTGGGAGCCAGAAATCTTTCTGATTGAGAGGGGGTCAAATACTTATTTCCCTCATTAAAATGCAAATCAATTTATAACATTTTTGACATGCGTTTTTCCGGATTTTTTTGTTGTTATTCTGTCTCTCACTGTTCAAATAAGCCTACCATTAAAATTATAGACTGATTATTTATTTGTCGGTGGGCAAACGTACAAGATCAGCAGGGGATCAAATACTTTTTTCCCTCACTGTATGTGTTATGGCTTTTCAACCTCTGCCATATCGTGGATTCAGAGCGATCTATCTAATAGAACTCAAAGGGTTTTCTTTAATGGAAGCTTATCTAATGTCAAACATGTAAAGTGTGGTGTACCGCAAGGCAGCTCTCTAGGCCCTCTACTCTTTTCTATTTTTACCAATAACCTGCCTCTGGCATTAAACAAAGCATGTGTGTCCATGTATGCTGATGATTCAACCATATACGCATCTGCAACCACAGCTAATGAAGTCACTGAAACCCTTAACAAGGAGTTGCAGTCTGTTTTGGAATGGGTGGCAAGTAATAAACTGATTCTGAACATGCCAAAAGAGAATCCTTAACAATCCGTGAGACTTATACACATGCCAAAAGAGAATCCTTAACAATCCCTGAGATGTATACACATGCCAAAAGAGAATCCTTAACAATCCCTGAGACTTCTCTGCTAACTAGTTGGCTTTAAAATGATTTAAGACCTTAGCTTAGGAGACTGGCTTGTTTTCATCAGTTGTACCTGTGGTGCAGAGAGCGAGAGCGAATGTTTACTATTCATTTGTATTTTTTACTTCACTTTTGTTTCTTATCTATTTCACTTGCTTTGTTTCCCATGCCAATAACGCCCCTTACATTGAAATTGAATTGAGAGAGAAACAGTAATGAAGCAAAATAGCACGACAGAGGCAGACAGACCGACAGAGGTATAGACGAGAGAGAGAGAGACTTTTTGACTTTTTGTCTTTCTTTACTGAAACATTCTCATTTCATTTCAAACTCACCACCCCCCCTTAAAAATAAAACCCCAAATATATCCTGTAATGCATACATGTACCATACTCACCTTTCCAGCTACCACATGATACAAACCAACTTCACAATACTCAAAACAATACCCACTCCTACAACCGTATATCCAAAACATCTTCCCCAGCTATACAGCCCCCCAACACACCATATCTCCTGAAACATCTCCACACTTTTTATAATTTTATAGAACTCAAACTCAACCCTAAGGCGCGCAGAGACCATCCCATTAAACAATAATAAAGGCTCTGTTATCCCCCCACCTTTGACCCTGTTCCTCCATGTTAGCCAGATAGCTAACTTTGCCTGAGCAAACCGAAAATTCAACAAAACACATTTTTCCTTCTCCTTACTTGAATACCTGTATCCCATTATAAACATCCCAACAGTAAAAACCATCCCCAACCTCTCACACAGACATTCCAACATAGACATTAGTACATTTACATTTAACATTTAAGTCATTTAGCAGACGCTCTTATCCAGAGCGACTTACAAATTGGTGCATTCACCTTATGATATCCAGTGGACATTAAGGACATTAGTGAAATTAACCTGGTGCACACAGAAAACACAGAAAGGACACCCCTGCCCGATTCCCGGTTCAACCCGTGCCAGCCAGCTGTTAGTGGCCAGGGCTCCATGTAGAACCCTCCACTGGAGTTCTCCTGACCTCTTTGGTACTGGGGGTTTGTAGAGCCCCCTCCATCTAAACCCCACCATACTATTCACCCCACATACCCCCTGCCACTGATGTGCCTTCACTCCTGTTAGGCTCCTAATGTTCCTAACCTTAACGCAGAGGTTGTAGAGGGCTTTACCTCCCACCCCTTCAAACTTTCCCAGGCTCGGAGTGTTAAGATCTAACAAGTCCTCCAGATCCCCTTGCCAGTCTCCAGTCTCTGCCGTCACCTGCAGTGGCGGAAAACTTGGTGGCCCCTCTCCCTTTGGCTGCTCAAACATCCCCCTTACCGGCTCAGACAGTGCCTCCTGGACCTCCTCCAGGAATCTCTCCAGCAGCCTAAGAAACGTTATTCCTGTTTGCTGTGCCAAGAATTCCGGGCTTTTCCACCCCTCCTCTCCCAGCAGTCGCAGGTCACCCAGCCTTTGTACACCCCCTGCCATCAGTTGCCTCTGCAGGGTGGCCGACTGGACCGATCTCAAAGGAATGGCTGGGTTGTGGAAGATAGGCTCCTCCCACACCCACAGCCCAGGCTCCACACCCCCTTCTCGTGTGGGCCTTAGCAGCTGCCAGGCCCTCAGCATTGCAGAGTAAAAATCTGAGAGACCTGCTGTACTCAGCCTCTCCAGCTTTATGAGGTCCAAACCTAATCCGCCAGCTCTCCTCAGCAGCGCGCATGCTGGTTCCCTCCAGCCAACATCAGTATGGTACAGCAGTCTCTGCACCGCCTTTAGCCGGAAAGCAGCCACCCTGCTCTCCAGTTCCACCAGGCCCTGTCCTCCTTCGTGGATGGTCATATACAACACTGCCGCCCTCAGCCAGTGATGGCCCGACCAGAAGAAGTCCACCAGCTTGCGTTGCAGGTCTGCGAGCGTTGCAGGTCTCCCTCGTGCACCTTCAGACTAGTCTCTAGTGCCTGCATATCTTGACCATCCCTGACCATCACCGAAACATCATCTGCATATGCTGACACTGCTATTCCTGTCACCATTTCCATGCCTGTCCAGCACACTCCCTGCAGTCTCCTGCGTAGCAGTCCTAAAAAAGGCTCAATGGCTAGTGTGTATAACTGCCCAGATAGAGGGCATCCTTGTCTAATGCCCCACCTCACCCAGACTGGCCTACTGAGCCCCCCTCCCACCTTAACCATACATGACGCCCCAGCATACAATAGCTTCACACATGCTAAAAACTCTTCCCAAACCCAAAGACAGACATCACATTAAACAGATACTCATGGTCCACTCTATCAAAAGCCTTCTCTTGATCTAAAGAGACCAGTCCAAAGTTCACATTAGAACCTCTAGACAAGTCCAACATGTCCCGAATTAAGAACAAGTTGTCCGTGATTGAGCGTCCCGGTACACAATATGTTTGGTCCTTATGTACTATCGAGTCCAAATGGGACTTCAGTCTGTTGGAGAGGACCTTGGCAAATATCTTGTAGTCCGCACAGAGTAAGGCCACAGGCCTCCAGTTCTTAAGTTCACACAAGTCCCCTTTTTTAGGCAGGGGAGTCAGAGCCGCCCGACGGCAGCTCATCGGCAACTCTCCTACCCCGACGCATTCACGCAACATGCAAAAGAAGTCCTGTCCAATTATTCCCCAGAATTTTTTATAAAACTCCACTGGGAGTCCATCAACCCCCGGTGCACGACCGGGGGACATCTGGGTTACGGCCTCTGCCAGTTCATGGGACAACAGAGGAATGTCCATTTCATCCCTCTATGCCAGAGAGAGTTTAGGGAGTCCTGCGAGCAAGACCTGAGCACACAAAGGATCACACACTTCTGCCCTATACAATTCAGTATAAAACTCCACAGTCTGCTCCCGCATCTCACCCACCACAGAGGTCACCCGCCCATCAGACAGCCGTAGACAATGCATGCCCTTGGCTTCACTGCTCGGTCTTTCCAAACCAAAGAAGAAGGAGCTGGGAGCATCCATCTCCTTGAGCATGGAGAACCTAGCTCTTACAAGTGCTCCCTTTGCTTTAACCTGTAATAAACTGCCCCGGTCCCTACGTAATTCAGCTAAATTAGCCTGGAGGCCTACATTGCCTTGCCCCACCATCTCTACCTCCATCTCGCTAATATACCGCTCTAGTTCCCCCAATACTCTCCTAGCCTCTGAGGATGAGAGAGCTGTGTACTGTTGACAGAAAAGCCGAATTTGGACTTTCCCCACATCCCACCATTGACACCATTGAAACCTGTGCAAAAAGTGGCATCTTGTAAGAGCTTTACATTGAACTTCCAATAGGATGCCTGCCGGGGCCCTGGTGAAATAGACAGCCGAGCCATGGTTATGTGATGATCGGAAAACCCCACTGGGAGAATGGTAGCGCCCAACAGCCTATTGCTCCGATTCCTAGACATATAAAAACGATCAAGTCGGGCTGCACTCACCCTAGCCCCAAAAACCCTCACCCATGTGTACTGTCTTGAGTTTGGATGTTTAGTTCTCCAAACATCCACTAGGTCGAACTGATTAATAATGTCTCTTAACACTCCCACTGACACTGAATGAGGCTCTTCCCCATTTCTGTCTTTTGTAAAATCCATTGTGCAGTTCCAGTCCCCTCCAACCACCAGCGTCTCCTCAGGCGCTACCTGTGAGAGTTCCTGTCTAAGACTCCCAAATAGAACCCCTCTTTCTCTCCCTGTGTTAGGCGCATACACATTTATAAAGACAAAACCCATGTTGTTAATTTCTGCTTTAACAACAAGGAGCCTACCCCTACACACCTCCTTTGAGGAGCAAATCTTTACAGACAGTGCAAAAAGGACTGCCACTCCTGCACTAAGATTTGTCCCATGGCTCAACACACTTGCCCCTTTCCACCAGAGCCCCCAATCGACTTCATTCAACACATCACTATGTCTCCTGCAGAAACAACACCTGTACTTTTTTTTGTTTTACATATTCACCCAACACACTCCTCTTTCCCGCATCTCTGGCGCCATTTATATTGAGTGAGCCTACCCGTAGAGTCTCCATAAGAAGTGGGAGGAAAGCCAGCAGAGAAAAATACAAATAGCAAAGCTCAAAAAGCCCCAGTGTCAGAAAGAAAATATACATCTAAACAGTGTCTGAAGGTAAACCTTTACGCACTGTTGTGACCCACTTCCTCAACCTAAACCGTTTCCTGGGTGAGAGGACACCATGCCCCTCATTTTTCATTGCATGTTGTACTGATCGTACAAACTTTCTTGGATCAGGGAAAAAAGCCTCAAGATTAACTTTTTTCCCCTTGGTCTCATTCAGGAACCTTGTCAGTTCTCTCAACGTGTACTTAGACCCCTCTGCTTGACTGGCTGTCAGCTCCGGGCCTATTGAAGAGGAGTCTGAAAAAAATAACTCCTCATCCTCTTCCTCAGACTCACTTTCCTCCTCATCTCTATCTCCCACCCTGACCACCTGCTCTTCCTCTCTGGTCATGGCATCCCCCACAGCAACAGGCAAAGTTTCCATTGTGCCTTTAACCACACCATTTTTCCTTTTCCGCTTGACACCCTCCTCCTCCCCCACTAGACTCTTACACTTCCCCACTATACTCTCCTCATCCACTAGCATAACCTGACTAGACCTAGCATCCTCTACATCACCCTCCATAGCATGACTAGGCCCAGCATCATTTACACCATCCTCCATATCATAACTAAGCCCTGCCTCAGCTACCCCACCATCTCTAGTCTGACTAGACCCAGCCTCCGCTACCCCACCATCTCTAGCCTGGCTAGACCCAGCCTCCGCTACCCCACCATCTCTAGCCTGACTAGGCTCAGCCTCCGCTACCCCACCATCTCTAGTCTGACTAGACCCAGCCTCCGCTACACCACCATCTCTAGTCTGACTAGACCCAGCCTCCGCTACCCCACCATCTCTAGCCTGACTAGACCCAGCCTCCGCTACCCCACCATCTCTAGCCTGACTAGACCCAGCCTCCGCTACCCCACTATCTCTAGCCTGACTAGACCCAGCCTCCACTACCCCACCATCTCTAGTCTGACTAGACCCAGCCTCCGCTACCCCACCATCTCTAGTCTGACTAGACCCAGCCTCCGCTACACCACCATCTCTAGCCTTACTAGACCCAGCCTCCGCTACACCACCAACTCTTGCCTTACTAGACCCAGCCTCAGCTATCCCACCATCCCTGGCATGACATTTACATTTACATTTTTTTACATTTTAGTCATTTAGCAGACGCTCTTATCCAGAGCGACTTAGGCCCAGCCTCTGCTGTCTGCATCTCATTACCCCCTGCACTTTGACCTTGATTTCCCCCACTGGCGCTTGTACCCTCACTTTGTCTACGGCCTTTATGTGGGCACGCAAAGCTCTTATGCCCCAAATCCCCACACTCAAAACACCGTAGACTATCTGTGCTGGCAAACCCTGCATAGAGCCCCTCCCCATGCCTCACTTTAAAATGCACATTTAGCTGTTGCTCATTGTTGTTCAGAAACAGAAACATAAACACTTGCCTCCTGAACGAAACAACGTGCTTAAAAGCAGCTGCCTGAAAACCTGCCGACAGTACACGAAAACCGCTAGCAAACTTACCAAAACGACTCAGCTCTTTCCTGATTTGATCATCCGTAATAAACGGAGGCAAATTTGCAACTACCACTCTTGTCGAAGGGGTAGAAAGAGGTAAAACTGCCACCAACACATCCCTTACAAATATTCCGCTAGCAATTAGCCTGCCAACCAAATTTTCTCTTTTCATGAACACAACCACAGCTTTGTTCATTCTAGAAGCAGAATGTATAAATTCAGCTCCTACCTGTTCACCGACCGCGAGCAGAACCTCCTCCACCTTAAATACATTCTCAGGAACACACCTGAATCCATGCCGTATCGACAGCGTCTCCTCCGCGCTAGGCTGAGAAGCCATCGCGCAAACCACACCTTGCAAACCCCAGGAAACTTACTCTGTCCTCTTCCACCCTAACTTTGAAAAAACTGTGGATACCGCTAAAACAAATATTGCATTAACCCTCCACCATAGAAAATAAAATGTAAAGAAAAGATCAAGAAAAGAGTCTAGAAAGTTAGTTAGGACAGAGCCCTCCACGCCAAACACTCAAACTCCAAAAAAACTCCCAGCATGCAGAGAGAGAGAGAGAGAGAGAGAGAGAGAGAGAGAGAGAGAGAGAGAGAGAGAGAGAGAGAGAGAGAGAGAGAGAGAGAGAGAGAGCTAACTTCCAACGATCTGAAAGACAAGATCCAAAAATGGTTCAGTTTCCAGGACCACAAATTCCATCAAGACACCGTTGCCCTAGAGCACACAAAAAACTATACCTTCCTCGGCCTAAACCTAACTTCCACAAAGCTGTGAACGATCTGAGAGACAAGACAAGAAGGGCCTTCTACGCTATCAAAAGGAACATAAATTCAACATCCCAATTAGGATCTGGCTAAAAATTCTTGAATTAGTTATAGAACCCATTGCCCTTTATGGTTGTGAGATCTGAGATCAAAAATTCGCAAAATGGGACAACATCAAAGTGATACTCTACATGCAGAATTCTGCAAAAACATCCTCCGTGTAAAATGTAAAACCCCAAATAATGCATGCAGAACAGAATTATCAAAATTCAACCACCTAAAACGAAGTTATTCCCAAACTTTCCAAAACAAATCCAATTTTGATAATCTCCCATATCTATTGGGTGAAATACCACAGTGTGCCATCACTGCCGCAAGATTTGTGACCTGTTGCCACAAGAAAAGTGCAACCAGTGAAGAACAAACACCATTGTAAATACAACCCATATTTAAGTTGATTCATTTCCCCTTTGGTACATCATTATAACACTGTACATAATATGACATTTAAAATGTATCTATTCCTTTGGAACTTTTGTGTGTGTAATGTTTACTGTTGATTTTTTATTGTTTATTTCACTTTTGTTTATTATCTATTTCACTTGCTATGGCAATGTAAACAGATTTTCCCATGTCAATAAAGCCCATTGTATTGAAATGAATTGAGAAAGGGAGAGAGAGACAGTGAGTACACACCTGCCTACACCTGACCATGGATTGGGGGCATGGGCTGGCAAGCAGCCCTCTGCGTCTGTCACAGCCAATCAGTGTGGGCAGCTGGAGGCCATTTAGTTCTGATTTGAGCCGAGAGGGGAGCCCACAGGGGCTGCCCATAATAGAGCTCCACCTGTATGATAAATAATCTGTGACACACATGGGCTTTGATGAGAGACATGGCCACAGGCACCGTAACCTAGCGTAGCAGGCATAAAATAAACGCTTGAAACCAAATCCCCTACATACTGGTCTTGATGAGAAGGGAAAGAAACTGTTGGGGAGGTTCTCTTCTGTACTGTTCAACCAATCCAGAGATGTGGTGGAGGAGTTAAGATGGAGTGTCGCCCTGTAAATGTCCAAAAGCGGAAGTCGTGTCACAGACTCTCTTTCCATTTCCCCTGAAAACTGGTACATCCGCTTGTTGGGGACTCGTCAGAGGCAACAGGCACAGAGACACAACGTCCAGCCAGATAAGGCCCACAGAGAGACAGGTCCACAGAGACACAGGTCCACAGAAACACAGGCCCACAGAGACACAGGTCCACAGAGACACAGGCCCACAGAGACACAGGCCCACAGAGACACAGGCCCACAGAAACACAGGCCCACAGAGAGACAGGTCCACAGAGACACAGGTCCACAGAGACACAGGTCCACAGAAACACAGGCCCACAGAGACACAGGCCCACAGAGACACAGGCCCACAGAGACACTGGCCCACAGAAACACAGGCCCACAGAGACACAGGTCCACAGAGACACTGGCCCACAGAAACACAGGCCCACAGAGTCACAGGCCCACAGAGACACAGGCCCACAGAAACACAGGCCCACAGAGAGACAGGTCCACAGAGACACAGGTCCACAGAGACACAGGTCCACAGAAACACAGGCCCACAGAGACACAGGCCCACAGAGACACAGGCCCACAGAGACACTGGCCCACAGAAACACAGGCCCACAGAGACACAGGTCCACAGAGACACTGGCCCACAGAAACACAGGCCCACAGAGACACTGGCCCACAGAGACACAGGTCCACAGAGACACTGGCCCACAGAGAGACAGGCCAACAGAGACACAGGCCCACAGAGACACAGGCCCACAGAGACACAGGCCCACAGAGAGACAGGCCCACAGAGACACTGGCCCACAGAGACACTGGCCCACAGAAACACAGGCCCACAGAGACACAGGTCCACAGAGACACTGGCCCACAGAAACACAGGCCCACAGAGACACTGGCCCACAGAGACACAGGTCCACAGAGACACTGGCCCACAGAGAGACAGGCCAACAGAGACACAGGCCCACAGAGACACAGGCCCACAGAGACACAGGCCCACAGAGACACAGGCCCACAGAGAGACAGGCCCACAGAGACACTGGCCCACAGAAACACAGGCCCACAGAGACACAGGCCCACAGAGACACAGGCCCACAGAGACACAGGCCCACAGAGACACAGGCCCACAGTGACACTGGCCCACAGAGACACTGGCCCACAGAAACACAGGCCCACAGAGACACAGGCCCACAGAGACACTGGTCCACAGAGACACTAACCACCACTGGATAAGACAGACAGACAGACAGACAGACAGACAGACAGACAGACAGACAGACAGACAGACAGACAGACAGACAGACAGACAGACAGACAGACAGACAGACAGACAGGATTTGATGTCATGATGTCATCCTCACAACAGATCCCCATGAGTTTGATCCTTATGGATACCGGTACACTCTTAGAAAAAAGTGTTCCAAAAAGGTTATTCGGCTGTCCCAATAGGTTAACCCTTTTTGGTTCCCGGTAGAACCCTTTTGAGTTCCATGTGGAACCCTCTGTGGAAAGGGTTCTTCATAAAACCCCAAATATTTCTACCTGGAACCAAAAGGGTTCTATCTGGAAGCAAAAAAGGTTGTTCAAAGGTTTCTCCTATGGGGACAGCTAAAGAACTCTTTTAGATTCTAAATAGCACCTTTTTTTCTAAGAGTGTAGGAGGTGTTTTGTAAAGTCCAGAACAATTATTAGTCCACATGGAATGCACCCCATGAGGAATACATCGCTGTCTGTTCCTCCTCCGTCTGTTCCTCCTCATTCTGTTCCTCCTCCGGCTGTTCCTCCTTCGTCTGTTCCTCCTCCGTCTGTTCCTCCTCCGTCTGTTCCTCCTCCGTCTGTTCCTCCTCCGTCTGTTCCTCCTCCGTCTGTTCCTCCTCCGTCTGTTCCTCCTCCGTCTGTTCCTCCTCCGTCTGTTCCTCCTCCGTCTGTTCCTCCTCCGTCTGTTCCTCCTCCGGCTGTTCCTCCTCCGTCTGTTCCTCCTCCGTCTGTTCCTCCTCCGTCTGTTCCTCCTCCGTCTGTTCCTCCTCCGTCTGTTCCTCCTTCGTCTGTTCCTCCTCATTCTGTTCCTCCTTCGTCTGTTCCTCCTCTAGCTGGCTGCTGAAATGTGTGGCTCTAAGTCAATGTGACACAGTAACACCCAACTGAACCTCTTTTATGAGCCGACAGTGCCAACTGATATTCCAATCGCTGTTAAGGCACGCTAATTTTAAAGAAGAACAATTTCAAGAAATGTTATACAATTAGCTGTTTTAATAAGGAAAGTGTTTTATTTGCAATGACGGTGTTAATGGTTGTTTTACCTACCTTAGTTGAATGCACCGTCACTCTGGATAACAGCATCTGCTAAGTGTAAATTGTTCATTATAACAGACCCAGAACAGTAGCTGCCTTCGTCTCGTATGCTCATCGTCAGATTTCAGTAGATGTCTTCATAGCAATACAGTATCTTGTATCTTGTATCAAACAGCTGTCCCCTGGACGCATAGTGCCTAACTCCTTAACTATAAGCTACATTTATATAAGGAATATAAACTACGTTTATATAAGGAATATAAGCTACGTTTATATAAGGAATATAAGCTACGTTTATATAAGGAATATAAGCTACGTTTATATAAGGAATATAAGCTACGTTTATATAAGGAATATAAGCTACGTTTATGTAAGGAATATAAGCTACGTTTATATAAGGAATATAAGCTACGTTTATATAAGGAATATAAGCTACGTTTATATAAGGAATATAAGCTACGTTTATATAAGGAATATAAGCTACATTTATATAAAGAATATAAACTATATTTTGCATCTCCTCAAACTACCCCCAGAAAACATTTATTATCATTCCTGCTTACGTTGGAAGTTAAATTCCCTCATGAACATGTACCGCAGATCAAAGCAATGTAACATAGGAGGTCTGTCTGGGTCATTGGAGCTAGCCGTCGCGGCAAGGATGTTAGCCAACATCCTACTCTAAGCCCTGGAAAAGGTCCAATGGCGATGGACGTTTTTGTTAATTAACTTGTGTCTCTAACTTTACTCGACTCGCTTTACTTTCTGAACTTTCTCCACTTTTTTTTAAAGAAGCAGCTCGCTAATAATGAAGGGGATAGAAGAAATAATTGATAGGACACAATCTTCCTGCTCATTTCACAAGGGAGGAGCAAGAACTGTACTGAGCTCCAACTGTCCTCACCACAGAATGAATAGTCTTAAAGTCTACTGCACATGGCTCCATTTCACACTCCTACCAGCCCTATACCCTCCCTCCCTTCTATCCCTACCTCTCCCTGCCTTCTCCTCTTCTGAACTGTCTTGCAGAGTTATCCATTTAAGCCTACAACCTAAACCAATTATTCACTATCCACAAATAGCAAGTTGTGTAAGATTTTTTACAGGGAGAAAACATTTGACATCTGCTAGTGACAATAGCCAATGCCATCTGTCTTATAAAGCAGAGACCTGGTGATATAATATATTTAGGGCCCTGTGTTTTTGTTAATCATGTCACATGACCTTGAACTTAACCTTTATTTTAAGCCTTTTCCAAAAATGAGAACTAGACCAAAAATGAAAGCAATTTGACAGTTTGATGAAAAAGCATTAAATTAAGGTTCAAATCCAGGTCATGTGACATGATTATCCAAACCTCAGGGCCCTAATTATATATTATATGTTATCTGAAACATTGTATGTGTAGGGCTGTGAATACTACATGTTTGTTTCCATGACGGTATCCGTAGAATAATCTGTGCTATTTAAGACGCTTTATCGAAAGCGACTTATAGTCATGCATGCATACATTTTTTGTATGGGTGCCCCCCGCGGGACTCAAACCCACAATAATAGCGTTGCAAATACCATGCTCTACTAATTGAGGCACACAGGAATTTAAGACTTGTTGGTCAGACCATTGCCTCTTCATCCTACTGTATTATTAATCTTGTTAATGGGATGTATACAGTATTACCGTGGATTTCGC
This sequence comes from Salmo salar, assembly GCF_965601325.2. Taxonomy (NCBI): domain Eukaryota; kingdom Metazoa; phylum Chordata; class Actinopteri; order Salmoniformes; family Salmonidae; genus Salmo; species Salmo salar. The sequence goes on from NC_138314.1 coordinate 39,434,609, forward strand.
TCTGTGCCTTTGCTGTGCTGTTTCACTAGGCGGGTCACTCCTGGGCATATTGGCGTGTTCTGGCGTGTGCTGTTTCACCAGGCGGGTCACTTCTGGGCAAATTGGACTGTTCTTGGGTGTGTTGTTTCACCAGGCGGGTCACTCCTGAACAAATTGGACTGTTCTTGGGTGTGTTGTTTCACCAGGCGGGTCACTCCTGAACAAATTGGACTGTTCTTCGGTGTGTTGTTTCACCAGGCGGGTCACTCCTGGGCAAATTGGACTGTTCTTGGGTGTGCTGTTTCACCAAGCTGGTCACTCCTGGGCAGATTGGAGTATTCTCGGGTGTGCTGTTTCACCAGTCGGGTCACTCCTGGGCAGAGTGGTCTCGGGTGTGCTGTTTCACCAGGTGGGTCACTCCTGGGCAAAGTGTTCTCGGGTGTGCTGTTTCACCAGGTGGGTCACTCCTGGGCAAAGTGTTCTCGGGTGTGCTGTTTCACCAGGTGGGTCACTCCTGGGCAAAGTGTTCTCGGGTGTGCTGTTTCACCAGGTGGGTCACTCCTGGGCAAAGTGTTCTCGGGTGTGCTGTTTCACCAGGTGGGTCACTCCTGGGCAGAGTGTTCTCGGTTGTGCTGTTTCACCAGGTGGGTCACTCCTGGGCAGAGTGGTCTCGGGTGTGCTGTTTCACCAGTCGGGTCACTCCTGGGCAAAGTGTTCTCGGGTGTGCTGTTTCACCAGGTGGGTCACTCCTGGGCAAAGTGTTCTCGGGTGTGCTGTTTCACCAGGTGGGTCACTCCTGGGCAAAGTGGTCTCGGGTGTGCTGTTTCACCAGGTGGGTCACTCCTGGGCAGAGTGGTCTCGGGTGTGCTGTTTCACCAGGTGGGTCACTCCTGGGCAGAGTGGTCTCGGGTGTGCTGTTTCACCAGTCGGGTCACTCCTGGGCAAAGTGTTCTCGGGTGTGCTGTTTCACCAGGTGGGTCACTCCTGGGCAAAGTGTTCTCGGTTGTGCTGTTTCACCAGTCGGGTCACTCCTGGGCAAAGTATTCTCGGGTGTGCTGTTTCACCAGGTGGGTCACTCCTGGGCAAAGTGTTCTCGGGTGTGCTGTTTCACCAGGTGGGTCACTCCTGGGCAAAGTGTTCTCGGGTGTGCTGTTTCACCAGGTGGGTCACTCCTGGGCAGAGTGGTCTCGGGTGTGCTGTTTCACCAGGTGGGTCACTCCTGGGCAGATTGGTCTCGGGTGGGCCCTGGAGAAATGTCATTGGTGACGTATAGTAACAGTGGCACAACATTGGCGTTATTCTAGAATGGTTGCCTCAGATCACACCTCATTGTGCCAACATTTCAGTGACTATCCCGTGTCCGTTACTTTGGTGTTGTTGTGGTCCCACTGCACCTGAGATAATTTGTGATGTGCTCATATATAATCATCCTGCTTTGTTTTCTGCTATTAGTATTCCTAACATTTTTATAATGCCTAAAAGTGTTAAAATAATTGACACGGAAGCACACACGCACACACACACACACGCACACACATACACACAGCCCTCACCTTGGGCAGGCAATGGAAGGTAAAGTTAGTGCAGAGCATATCTCCTCTCTTAATATTGTGAACAGATGGTACTCATGCTACAGCCTGAGTAGCACAGTCACAGTGAAGACAACCCTGCTCAGATGGAGCAGAACAGAACAGTCACAGTGAAGACAACCATGCTCAGAGGGAGCAGAACAGAACAGTCACAGTGAAGACAACCCTGCTCAGAGGGAGCGGAACAGAACAGAGCAGTCACAGTGAAGACAACCCTGCTCAGAGGGATCAGAACAGAGCAGTCACAGTGAAGACAAACCCTGCTCAGAGGGAGCAGAGCAGAACAGTCACAGTGAAGACAACCCTGCTCAGAGGGAGCAGAACAGCACAGTCACAGTGAAGACAACCCTGCTCAGAGGGAGCAGAACAGAACAGAGCAGTCACAGTGAAGACAACCTTGCTTAGAGGGAGCAGAACAGAGCAGTCACAGTGAAGACAACCCTGCTCAGAGGGAGCAGAACAGAGCAGTCACAGTGAAGACAACCCTGCTCAGAGGGAGCAGAACAGAACAGTCACAGTGAAGACAAACCCTGCTCAGAGGGAGCAGAACAGAACAGAGCAGTCACAGTGAAGACAACCCTGCTCAGAGGGAGCAGAACAGAACAGAGCAGTCACAGTGAAGACAGCCCTGCTCAGAGGGAGCAGAACAGAACAGAGCAGTCACAGTGAAGACAACCCTGCTCAGAGGGAGCAGAGCAGAGCAGTCACAGTGAAGACAACCCTGCTCAGAGGGAGCAGAACAGAACAGAGCAGTCCCTGATTAGTGCCCATTTGATCCAAACTTCCTCTTTTTATGCTCAGTGGCTGTGGGCTTGTAAAGCTGCCGTGACGGAGGCTGGTGAGTCAGGTGCTCGTTAGCGAGCCCACGGGGGGCTGGTGTGTGTAGGCCAAGACTCCCAGGGGAGAGATAATCACCCCTGTTATTAATGAAACACACTGCAGGACCAGAGGGGTGGCTTGGGGTGAGTTGGGGGGGGGTCGAGGTGGGGGAAGTGGTGCTTTCTTCTCTTTGTGTGTTGACGCTATCTGATGTAACAAACTCTCAGGCAGTTCCCTGTAATACTGGATCCTTTATTAAGACATACTTCACAGTGTGAGGACGCACACATATTACAAAGAAAAGATTTGGCATTCGACCTCAGATCCTCAAAAAGTTCTACAGCTGCACCATCAAGAGCATCCTGACTGGTTGCATCCCTGCCTGGTATGGCAACTGCTCGGCATCCGACCGTAAGGTGCTACAGTGGGTAGTGCATACAGCCCAGTACATCACTGGGGCTGAGCTTCCTGCCATCCAGGACCTCTATACCAGGCGGTGCCAGAGGAAGGCTCCAAAAATTGGCAGACTCCAGCCACCCAAGTCGTAGACTGTTCTCTCTGTTACCGCATGGCAAGCAGAGTGCCAAGTCTAGGTCCAAAAGGCTCCTTAACAGCTTCTACCCCCAAGCCATAAGACTGCTGAACAGTTAATCAAATAGCTACCCAGACTATTAGCATTGACCTCCTTATTTTATTGTTATTTATTTGCACTGACTTGATGTACACCCACTGGACTCTAACCACACACTCACACATACTACACTGACACTCCAACACACACACACACACACACACACAAAACTCAGACACACATACACTCAGACACACATACATTCACATTCCTTCACACTCTTCACATAAGCTGCTGCTACTCTCTGTTTATTATCTATGCATAGTCACTTTACCCCTACCTACATGTACATATTACCTCAATTACCTTGACTAACCCGTACCCCTGCACATTGACTAGGTACCAGTAGCCCTTGTTTTTACCCTAGTTACTGTTATTTTATTGTGTTACTATTTTTCCTTTAGTTATTTAGCACATTTTTTGTACTTACTTTTTAAAAACTCTGCATTGTTGGTTAAGGCTCGTAAGTAAGCATTTCATGGTAAGGTCTACACCTGTTGTATTCGGCGCATGTGACAAATACATGTTGATTTGATTTGAAAAAAATACTTCAAAGATATGTGGTTGAAAAGGAACATCTTACATGATTTATGTAATGTTAATACTCTTATTTAGGCCCCTTTCCTTTGTGTGAGGTCAAGAACAATCTACAAATGAGGCCCTGGAACTTGATTGGATAATGTGTCCTATTTATTGGGAATATACCTCTTTAAATGTTATGTGACTAATCCCATTACCAAAACCTATGTCATAAATGGTGCTGGGTTAAAGACAAGTCATGTAACACAGAACAGATACCTGCATGTTGATTTACAGCCAAGGGAAGGTAACAGACTAGACAAGAGGCTGAAACGGTCAGAATTTCTCATTTCATTAAGATAAAGCTGCATTTGTTGGGAATATACTGTTAATCAGTGTCGCTTGTAAACTTTCTACATAATATTTCCAATGCCGAAATGTCTATACTCGTCCCCTTGATGTCTTTCTCATAAAATATATATTTGTCCTCTTAATTTGAGCGATTTTGGAATTTCAGTATTCAAAACAAAACTAATTGCAAAATATAGACCAAATCTCCCCGCTGTGTACTGTACGAATGTTGTGAAGTCACAACGACTAACGTTGATCCACTGCTATCCAAGCACACATCCTCACTGGTAATGCATCTGGTAACTGGATCCAATGGTCCCATTCTTCTCTCCATGGAGCATTGGTGATTCTTTGTAGTTTTCCCTCAATAAACAACATGAAAGTGACCAGCAAAGAGAGAGAGAGAGAGAGAGAGGAAGAGGAGGGATGGAGCGACGAATCACAGAGATGCTTTAATCATACTTTCCTCTGAAGACGTCACTTATTTGTCTTCTGTCTACTCGTTCCCGGTGCCAGCTCATTAATTTAATTAAGTAATTAGCGGTGGAGGTGGTATGTTAACTGGCATCGCCTCAAAGACTGATTGTTATGGAGCCTCAGGATGTCTGGGGGGCCTGGCTTGGATTGGCCGTTATTCAGACTTGTGTTAGGTTTTTTTTTCTTCAGATGTGTCGGATGAGAAGCCCTGTGGCGTTGATTAAATGTTCATGTTCGAGTGTTAACCAGGCACGAAGCCCTCTCACCGCAAAACCAACATGTTGTTAAATAGGACAGAGACGCAGTTGGTGGTTCTAACAGGGAGGTAGCCTGAGAAAGCCAATTGAAGAGAGTTGGGCTAATCATGTACTAATTGCTGTGTACATGTTGAGGTTACTCTGCTGAAGGCTGAGCACTGAGGAGTAGAAGTAGGTAGCCTGTCCACAGAGTACACTATAACTGAGTGTAGGGCAGATGAGGTAGCCTGTCACAGAGTACACTATAACTGAGTGTAGGGGAGATGAGGTAGTCTGTCCACAGAGTACACTATAACTGAGTGTAGGGCAGATGAGGTAGCCTATCACAGAGTACACTATAACTGAGTGTAGGGGAGATGAGGTAGTCTGTCCACAGAGTACACTATAATTGAGTGTAGGGGAGATGAGGTAGTCTGTCCACAGAGTACACTATAACTGAGTGTAGGGGAGATGAGGTAGTCTGTCCACAGAGTACACTATAACTGAGCGTAGGGGAGATGAGGTAGTCTGTCCACAGAGTACACTATAACTGAGTGTAGGGGAGATGAGGTAGTCTGTCCACAGAGTACACTATAACTGAGCGTAGGGGAGATGAGGTAGTCTGTCCACAGAGTACACTATAACTGAGTGTAGGGGAGATGAGGTAGTCTGTTCACAGAGTACACTATAACTGAGTGTAGGGCAGATGAGGTAGTCTGTCCACAGAGTACACTATAACTCAGTGTAGGGCAGATGAGGTAGTCTGTCCACAGAGTACACTATAACTGAGCGTAGGGGAGATGAGGTAGTCTGTCCACAGAGTACACTATAACTGAGCGTAGGGGAGATGAGGTAGTCTGTCCACAGAGTACACTATAACTGAGCGTAGGGGAGATGAGGTAGTCTGTCCACAGAGTACACTATAACTGAACGTAGGAAATAGTGGGGACACACAGCAGCTCAGTGAGGTGGTGAGTGATGCAGGCAGATTGTGTCTGGTGTCTGAATGGTGATGATGATGTCATAAAGCAGAAGAGTAACAGTGCACTTCCACGTCAGCCTGCTGATTTATGGTGTCTGGAGAACAGGTGGAGGGACAGGAAAGTGGCAGCAGATTTGGGGGATGAGAGAGTCGTGGATCGAATGCACGCACACACACACACACAAACACGCTCACACACAAACAGACGCACAGACACACACGCAGTCGAGCAAATTCAATACATTTTTGTCATGGTCAGCCGACTTTTATCATGGTCAGTCAAAGCTACAGCAGCCGTAAGAGCAGTAGAAGAAATGGTTTGCGATTAAGGTACTTATTCAAAATGGCGGCAGCAGTAGCTATAGATTCTAGAAGTAGTAAAGGTCAATTGCGTAAATGGTTGTTTGTTTTGGCCCTATGGTAGCATTGCATTGCCAGTAGTTGCAGTAGACGAAGTAGGTCTGGTTAGACGTAGTTGTTATAGTAGCACTGATGTGTAGTTAGCTGATGAGTCGTGCTAAAGTTACCCTTATTGCCACTGCGTCATCATTGTGTATTTTTACTGTCCTCTTGAACCCATCTGGCTTCCTGTTGGGCTTGTTTTCTCTTCCTGTTTTGTTTCCCTCTCTGCACAGAGACTTGCGGGAATTCTAGCCGCCCCCCAGCTGTACTGGAACTCTTTTGCATTGCGCCGGTGACCTCCAGGGAGAGCTAAGTAGAGAGCATCATTACGGTGCATCACCTTCCTGGATGATTATGAATTAGATGGGTTGCTATCCTTGGGACGTCCCTAACAGATTGAAGTTGAAATTTAAAAGGGTTAAGGCAAGAGTTAGGTTTAGGGTTTAGGGTAGGGACACACCAAGGATGCCGGATAGCACTTACTGAATGACATGTACAACCCCGCTTTAACAGTTTACAACACAACCGTCTGTAGAGTACTACTGTAGCTAGCAGCACTCCATCAGATACCAGTAGAACTGAAAGACCAGGACACTAATAGGGATTATAAATAGGGTGGTTCAAGCCCTGAATGCTGATTGGCTGACAGCGGTGTTTATCAGACTGTATACCACACCCCCTCGGGCCTTATTGCTTAAATACACTGAGGCTGGAATTCAATCGAACCCGCAGCACCAATGTTAGGCTACGTAGGGCGGGGTTACCCAGACACAGATTAAGACCAATCCTGGACTAAAAAGCGATGTCAATAGAGAATCCTCCTGTCCACGCATACACTTGTTATGCTGAAAACTCGCTGCCAGAGCAATCTACGTACCTGGCTGTTGTAGCAATAGCAGTGGTGGAAAAATTACCCAATTGTCATACTTGAGTAAAAGTAAAGATACCTTAATAGAAAATGACTCAAGTAAAAGTGAACGTCACCCAGGATAATACTACTTGAGTAAAAGTCTAAAAGTAATTGTTTTAAATTCTTAATCATCAAAAGTAAAAGTATAAATCATTTCAAATTCCTAATTTTAAGCAAATCAGACAACACCATTTTATTTGTTTAGTACGGGTAGCAAGGGGCACACTCCAACACTCAGACATAATTTACAAATAAAGCATGTGTGTTTAGTGAGTCTGCCAGATCAGAGGCAGTAGGGATGACCAAGGATGTTCTCTTAATACCATGAATTGGTGTGTGAATTGGACAGTTTTCTTGTCCTGCTTAGCATTCAAAATATAACGATTCCTTTCGGGTGTCAGGGAAAATGTATCAAGTTAAAAGTACATTCTTTTATTTTGGAATGTAGTGAAGTAAAAGTAAAAGTTGTCAAAAAATATAAATAGTAAAGTACAGATACCCTTCAAAAACAACTTAAGTAGTACTTTAAAGTATTTTTACTTAAGTATTTTACACCATTGAATAATAGTACATTTTTAAAGTACCCAAAACCATTCTGTGAATTGACTTGACCATGGTGTAAAAAAATACTGCTCAAATAATGCAATGCTGATTCAATGAAATTCAGCCTTAGGACTCAGTGCCGTCCAGACAGATAAACATTCTGTGTGTGTAGCTATTGCGCCAGCTATTGCCCCACGCTTAGCTAGCTAATGACTACTTGTGTCAAGCCACACAGCGTTATGACCTCGCAGCTAATTTGTGCCCCATCCCTTCCCACCCACCCCCACAGACAACATCAGCACATTATAATGCTTTCACACATAAGAGCAAGTCAACAGAGTAAATAACATGGTACATGTTTGTTAGCCAGAGCAGACTGCCTGGTCCTGGACACACTCCATACTTCAGTAGACATGTGTACTAAATGGTTAATTGGCTCCACTATAGGTAGGGTAGAATCCACAAGTTCACTCACTTAATTCAGTTATCCAATGTTTAACGAGGCGTTACAATGTTATGATGAACACTATGATACAATGATATTACACCATAAAGCCAACCCAATACTTTTACAGTGAACTTACTTAGCCAGAGTTATGGTGTTAGTTTGGATCATTCGGATGTACGTATTATTAATTTCCCCTTTACACAGACAGTCATTTCTCCATTACACAAAGTAATTTCCCCATTACACAAAGTCATTTCTCCATTACACAAAGTAATTTCCCCATTACACAAAGTCATTTCTCCATTACACAAAGTCATTTCCCCATTACACAGACAGTTATTTCCCCATTACACAGACAGTCATTTCTCCATTACACAAACAGCCATTTCCCCATTACACAAAGTCATTTCTCCATTACACAAAGTAATTTCCCCATTACACAAAGTCATTTCTCCATTACACAAAGTAATTTCCCCATTACACAAAGTCATTTCCCCATTACACAAAGTAATTTCTCCATTACACAAAGTAATTTCCCCATTACACAAAGTCATTTCTCCATTACACAAAGTAATTTCCCCATTACACAAAGTCATTTCTCCATTACACAAAATAATTTCCTCATTACACAGACAGTCATTTCCCCATTACACAGTAATTTCCCCATTACACAAAGTAATTTCTCCATTACACAAAGTAATTTCCCCATTACACAAAGTCATTTCTCCATTACACAAAATAATTTCCCCATTACACAAAGTCATTTCTCCATTACACAAAGTAATTTCCCCATTACACAAAGTCATTTCTCCATTACACAAAGTAATTTTCCCATTACACAAAGTCATTTCTCCATTACACAAAGTCATTTCCCCATTACACAGACAGTTATTTCCCCATTACACAGACAGTCATTTCTCCATTACACAAACAGCCATTTCCCCATTACACAAAGTCATTTCTCCATTACACAAAGTAATTTCCCCATTACACAGACAGTCATATCCCCATTACACAGACAGCCATTTCTCCATTACACAAAGTAATTTACCCATTACACAAAGTCAATTATCCATTACACAAAGTAATTTCCCCATTACACAGACAGTCATTTCCCCATTACACAAAGTAATTTCCCCATTACACAGACAGTCATTTCCCCATTACACAAAGTAATTTCCCCATTACACAGACAGTCATTTCCCCATTACACAGACAGCCATTTCTCCATTACACAAAGTAATTTACCCATTACACAGACAGTCATTTCTCCATTACACAAAGTAATTTCCCCATTACACAGACAGTAATTTCCCCATTACACAGACAGCCATTTCTCCATTACACAAAGTAATTTACCCATTACACAGACAGTCATTTCTCCATTACACTGACATCCATTTCCCCATTACACAAACAGTCATTTCCCCATTACACAGACAGCCATTTCCCCATTACACAGACAGCCATTTCCCCATTACACAAACAGCCATTTCCCCATTGCACGGATAGTAATTTCCCCATTACACAGACAGACAGTTCCCCATTACACAGACAGCCATTTCCCCATTACACAGACAGTAATATCCCCATTACACAGACAGTAATTTCCCCATTACACAGACAGCCATTTGCTCTTTACACAGACAACCATTTCCCCATTACACAGACATACATTTCCCCATTACACAGACATACATTTCCCCATTACACAAACAGCCATTTCTCCATTACACAAACAGCCATTTCTCCATTACACAAACAGCCATTTCCCCATTGCACGGATAGTAATTTCCCCATTACACAGACAGCCATTTCCCCATTACACAGACAGTAATTTCCCCATTACACAAACAGCCATTTGCTCTTTACACAGACAGCCATTTCCCCATTACACAGACATACATTTCCCCATTACACAGACATACATTTCCCCATTACACAGACAGTAATTTCCCCATTACACAAACAGCCATTTCTCCATTACACAAACAGCAATTTCTCCATTACACAAAGTAATTTCCCCATTACACAGACAGTCATTTCCCCATTACACAGACAGCCATTTCTCCATTACACTGACATCCATTTCCCCATTACACAAACAGTCATTTCCCCATTACACAGACAGCCATTTCCCCATTACACAAACAGCCATTTCCCCATTGCACGGATAGTAATTTCCCCATTACACAGACAGACAGTTCCCCATTACACAGACAGCCATTTCCCCATTACACAGACAGTAATTTCCCCATTACACAGACAGTAATTTCCCCATTACACAAACAGCCATTTGCTCTTTACACAGACAGCCATTTCCCCATTACACAGACATACATTTCCCCATTACACAAACAGCCATTTCCCCATTACACAAACAGCCATTTGCTCTTTACACAGACAGCCATTTCTCCATTACGCAGACATACATTTCCCCATTACACAAACAGCCATTTCCCCATTACACAAACAGCCATTTGCTCTTTACACAGACAGCCATTTCCCCATTACACAAACAGCCATTTCTCCATTACACAAACAGCCATTTCCCCGTTACACAAACAGCCATTTCCCCGTTACACAGACAGCCATTTCTCCATTACGCAGACAGTCATTTCCACATTACAACGCAGCACAGAAAGTGATACAGGGCTATCTCAGCCAGCTAGTGGTATTACAGTGTGAAATGATATGGTGAGGCTAAAATATGCACTCATCTAGGTGCAATGGGGAAATGAATGTTGTAGCTTGTTTGCCTGTCTGTCTATCACCTCTCAACCCTCAGTCCTACAACTATACAATACATATTCTACACAATGTCCTGGCCCGCTCTCCCATATCAGCTGGTCCCTGCTCTCCCATATCAGCTTGCCCCTGCTCTCCCATATCAGCTTGCCCCTGCTCTCCCATATCAGCTTGCCCCTGCTCTCCCATATCAGCTTGCCCCTGCTCTCCCATATCAGCTGGTCCCTGCTCTCCCATATCAGCTTGCCCCTGCTCTCCCATATCAGCTTGCCCCTGCTCTCCCATATCAGCTTGCCCCTGCTCTCCCATATCAGCTTGCCCCTGCTCTCCCATATCAGCTGGCCCCTGCTCTCCCATATCAGTTGTTCCCCTGCTCTCCCTTATCAGCTGGCCAATGCTCCTGCCAGACACCTGCCTGTGTCCTGCCTTGGGGCAATGGCATGGTGTCAGGACTCATTCAACCTGCCTGACATGTCCTCTGTCCTCTCTCTACCAGACTGGGCCAGACCTGCATGCTGCCACTGGGCAGATTAGGAGTTATCTCCCAAACAGGATAAATGAGCACCTCACATTCACAGTTACTCTAAAATGACATCTGAGGTGATATTGGCTAGGCTACTTGGATGGTAATGTTGGCTCAGTTGGTAGAGCATGTGTTTGAGTTCTGCTAAGACCCTCCATATGAAAAATACATGCACTGTAAGTTGCTTTGGATAGAAATGTCTGCTAAATGGCATATATTGTTATTTTATTATATTACTATTGGTGCATTACTTGCGATAAGTAGCAGTTGTTGATGTTTAAGATGAGGGAGGAGGATTATTTTTTTAATGATCATGGCCCTATTACAATATATTGGATAACTGTCATTCATATTCCATTCACCCAGCTCAATGTAACATCAATAGGTTTAGACTACTAAATGATACTAGAATTTTCCCAATACCCATCATGAAGTTGTTACATCCTAGCCTATGAATGAAAGTTTATAACGTAGGTGCACAGGTAGAGAGAAAAGTTAGAGTAATCAAGGTGACAGACAATTACACATTCAATACCACCTTGCACACTCTTGCCTGCATCTAGCTGATCTAGGGTGTAATCATTAGTCCAACAGTTGCAAACAAGAGTTTCTATTGGACAAATTCTGGTATGTTTATGCCCATTTTGTTGCGTTTGCTTCTGTTTAAGAAACATTTTTCAACGGAATCCGCGGAATGAATACACCCCTGATCACACGCAAACACAGTTCACTTACATAGCAGCCACATACAAACAGCATGATCATTTTTGCTCCTTCTCATATTCTTCTTCCTTCTCACATCTATGCGCTCGCCTCCTCTCACCTTTTCCCTTTGCTTGTGGACTGAAATGCACAACACATCAGCTGTCCGTGACAAGGTGAAAAAAACATTTCCAAGCCAAACCTTCATATCATAACCTCTAACCGTTACACACAGCCTACCTACATTGGCATAGCGACTAGAACTGACGCGTTAGTAAACCCGCCACAATCATGCAGTACAGGTTGCAGTCAGCAACCAGTTTAGCAGTTACACCGGGGCCCCCGGTGGCAATAAATTAATAAAACCAAAATCTCCTATGGAAGTTGTCATAATTACTGTGTAAGTCTATGGAAGGGGGTGAGAACCATGAGCCTCCTAGATATTGTATTAAAGTCAATGTACCCAGAGAAGGACAGAAACTAGCTGTCCTCCAGTTACACCATGGTGCCACCCTACAGAGTGCTGTTGAGGTTACTGTAGACCTTCATTTCAAAACAGTGTGTTTTAATCAACTATTTGGTGATGTGAATATGTTTAGTATAGTTTTATCTAAAAAGGACAACTTTTTGAATGTTTCACTATTTACATTTTTATGAAATTCACTGAGGAGGATGGTCCTCCTCTTCCTCCTCTGAGCAGCATCCACTACTAGAGATATTGGGCTATACTGTACATTGTGATCCTCCTCTGGGTTGAACCCTTCTGTATACTGCTCCATTATCTGCCTTAGCTGGCGTGGACCTCATGACTGCCTTTACTGTTGTCTCTGATTTTGGTTTAGTGAAATGGGAGATGACCAAACAGCTGGATTAACCATACTGGACACACAGCAGCGATGTGCTCTCTCCTCTCCCAACATCTGCTGTCAGTTTGCTTAGCCCGCTTTAATCAGTGGAAATCTTCATAATCCACACACACTCGAGAGTGTCGTGTGTGTGTGAGTGGTGTGTGTGTGTGTGTGTGTGTGTGTGTGTGTGTGTGTGTGTGTGTGGTTGCACAGCTGATGTGATGTGAGGCCTCTACCGTGCTGCTGGTTTTTGAAGAACACTCATATATGCAATTTAGGGAATGTAATTGGAAGTTGTCCGGAACAGAACATGTGCTGCGTATTGATTGATTGGGCAAGGTGAACTCAGTGGAGGGTTAATTTGGATGATTCTGTTTGATGTTTTCAGATGCCAGGGTTCCTGACGAGATGGAGCACAGCAATCAATGAAGTAAAACATGTTGAAAACAACACTTGTTTTCTTGTTGTTTTGCTCATTGCTATTCTGCATTGTGTAAGCTAGTTTGTTGTCCATCGTATTTCCTATGTGATTGGTTTCACTCTGTTAATGCATGTTTTAAAATGGAGATGGCACAGGCTTGGACATCACAGAAGCTTGTTGTTGTTTTGGGTGGATCTCTCACTCATTTTAGCCATTTTGTAGATGCTCTGATCCAGAGCGGCTTACAGTTCATCTGAACATAGCTAGGCGGGACAACCACACATCACAGGCATAGTAAGTACTGTAGTATGTGTAGTGAGCCTTAACCGCCCTAGCCAAATCAAGCGGATGCCGGCTTTACCCAGGTGGGTATCTACCCACGGAGTCTGCAGAGAAGCTGGGGATGGTGAGGGCTGGCCTAGTGATCCGGTGTGTGTGTGTGTGTGTGTGTGTGTGTGTGTGTGTGTGTGTGTGTGTGTGTGTGTGTGTGTGTGTGTGTGTGTGTGTGTGTGTGTGTGTGTGTGTGTGTGTGTGTGCTTGTCTGTGTGTGTGTGTGTGCGTGCGTGCGTGTGTGTGCATGAGAGTGGTTGTATTGCATATCTGTGTCTATATCTGTGAATCTGTGTTCATTCAGCAAGTGATGGGAATCTAATGCAGCTCTGTGGATGACATGACTGGCGCTATCCTCCTGGTGATCATCCACTTCCTGATGACTTCTAGCTTGTGTCCCAAATGGCACTCTATTCCCTTCATAGTGCACTACTGTTGACCAGGACTCATAGAGCTCTGGTCAAAAGTAGTGCACTATAAAGGGAATAGGATGCCATTTTGGGACAAAGACCTATTTTTATTTTATTTATTTTACTTTTATTTAACTAGGCAGGTCAGTTAAGAACAAATTCTTATTTACAATGACGGCCTACACCGGCCAAACCCTAACCCAGACAACCCTGGGCCAATTGTGCGCCGCCCTATGGGACTCCCAATCACTTCCGGTTGTGATACAGCCTGGAATCAAACCAGAGTCTGTAGTGACGCCTCTAGCACTGAGATGCAGTGCCTTAGACCGCTGTGCCACTCGGGAGTATCTATTCACACATATCTATGAGGTTACTAGTGCTCTCCTGTCCAGATGGCTCAGCTAATGTTGACCTGAACAACACTTGGCCCGCGTTGCGTAGATGTCAACACTATTGAACCTTTTTACTGTAGTTATGGTAATCCTAGTGTAATCTCCCTAACCCAGAATGACACAACACCTAAACGTGTGTGTTGTCTTAGAAGCAGCGTGTTGGACATCAGGCCCTATGTGTTTCTCCATGTCCTGACCCATTGCTATTGATCTAGCTCAACAGATGCTAACAATTCTTTGGTTATGAACAAGATAAATCTGTCAGGCACACACAGATGTTCTAATTGACCGAGTTACAGAATTCAGAAGTGATCAAACTTGCATTCTATGTTGCCACTGACTCTTAAATTATTAAGCAGAGCGATTTTTTTCCCCACACTCATTTATTTTAATTTGTCTGCTTATTGACTTTCAGATTCTTCCTAAATAGGTTCTCATTTATTATGGATGAACTTGAGCAAAGATTTAACATTCAGGGAAGTGAGTGAGCGTTTGTATGTGTGTTAGAACATGAGCATTACATTTACGTTTTAGTCATTTAGCAGATGCTCTTACCAGAGCGACTTATAGTAGTGAATGCATACATTTCATACATTTTTTTTCCATACTGGTCCCCTGTGAGAATCAAACCCACAACCCTGGCGTTGCAAACACCATGCTCTACCAACTGAGCCACACGGGACCAGTGTGATGCCAGGGTTCCTGACGAGATGGAGCACAGCAAACTAGCTTACACAATGCAGAATAGCAATGAGCAAAACAACAAGAAAACAAGTGAATGGCTGTCTGCCAGGGTGCCTGATCACTGCTAGTGCAGTGTTCCGACAGGAGGCGCTACACACTCAAACTCCTCCCGGATCCTGTGTGTCTGTCGCTCAGGGGGGCCACACCGCACCGTCTCACCACCGCCCTCTCTATGTCTCTGTGTCTGAAAGCACACCTCAATTGCAACCCCCCCCCCCCAAAAAAAAGCCAGCGTTCATTTCCCTATCTCCCAAAACAGGCCCTGTGTTCTCTCTTTATGGGGGTGATGCAGTGTCTCTGGACTTCCTCCAATGTTTCCTTCCTTCCTTCCTTCCTCTCCTCCTCTAGCAAGTGTCTGCACACAGTGACCGAGGGGAGAACCAGCCCGGTGGACTTAGTGTGTGGCAATATGGCGGCTCAGTGGCAAAAAAGTGTGGTCAACTTTGGCTTTATTCTGCTCTGTGATTGGCTGGCTGGTTTGTCAATCAGCATCAACAGTGGTAGCAGTGTTCTGCATGGCTACATGGTGTATTAAAGTCCCCAGTGGTTTCTGTTGTCAGGTTTCATAAACCTGGGATTTGCTGCTCTGACCAATATTTACTCAAGCCTCCCCATACGTTATCAATGTGTTCCTACTGAAAGGAATGCAAAGGCTGCAAACCAGAGCTTCAGAGACGTCATTAAGCACAACATTGACGAACCAATGACCTCTGTTGTCAAGGGGGACATACATGCATGCTGGATCCAGTCAATCATGAATGTCTTTTAGCCATCGATTTCCTGCTCCTCTGGCTTAGAGCTGCTGAGGGAGCGGGCCGAAGCTCTTTCCCTGTGGAGACACAAGAGAGCTTTTACACTTGTGTAATCAATCACTCTGTCCCACAGGTTTGGATACCTTTCATTGTGCGCACACACACGCACGCATGCACACACACATACACACACACACACACACACACACATCCATGCATGTGTACGCTCACACCCACGCACACACGCACGCACACACACACAATCAATATGGTAGTGGAACTAAATACCTTGTTGTATTGACTGCTTTACATAAAGCCAGTTTCCAATGCCCAATTTCGACTCTGTATGTGCATAGGACGGCAGTTTGCCAACGTGGTACTCACTTTAAAGGTCATTGGATGAACTTAGGTTGTAGGTATTTGCTGACCTCCCTCTAGCCTTTCCTCTAAGAGGATTGGCATCACATCAGCCATGATGAAAGATAGTCAGAAAGGATGTTGGGCAGACCTGGATTCAATATTTTAAATACTTTTGGAGTTTAATGATTATTCTATTGGTTCCTATGTGCCAGGAAAGTTCAATCAAGCCCAGATTCAGTATTTCAAATGAATTCAAATAGTATTTGAACCCAGGTCTGATATTAGTTTGGAATGAAGGGACGCGACCCATCTCTATGTGCGGTTTTTCACTACTGGGAGACACGGAGAGATCAGAATACCATTAGAGTCTGTCTGACCTGTGATCCACCTGTCTGGCCCCACTATATTGCCTGATATATTAATAAACAGCCCAGTTGCCGTGTCTTCATGTAATAACCATACAACACAATTCCCAGCCCCGTGTCGATCTCTCGCAGTGGAGGAGAAATTACATTCTACTTGTTGATTGATTGAGCGAAATATGAGAATAAATCTGGGGAATCTGCACTTGTAGAGTTCTATCTGGGAAAAGCTCAGTGGGCTGTCACTGTGGGCTATGACTGATACAGCCTGAAAGAGAGAGATTTATAATGGCCGAGGCTATTAAGGCAGCCATTAGAGAGGGATTGCAAGCGCTTGGCTAGGACGAAAGTCAGCATCCAACAACAGGGAGGCTACCAATACCCCCCCCCCCCCCCCCCCTCCAGCTCACTGGGTCTCCAGAAGAATAGATGGAAGGACAGGGGAAGCATCGCTTGTGAAAAGGCAAGGCAAGGCTTCGGGCTACACTTTTCCCTTAAGGCACACAACTCAAGCGGCAACTCCTTTATTCAAACAATGCCTGTTGTCAACGCTTAATCAGCCGGTGCGACACATTCCTTTCAGTGGGCTGATACACTCAGTGACCCGCCAACACCTACAAACATGCATTCATTCTGCTCCATTTGAGGGAATCATAATTACAGTTTCTTTACTTGGCAGATGCAATTATATCAATCGACTGCCTTTTATTAATAAATTTTTTTTTTTATTCATTCATCTCTAGGCAATAGCTGGTGCATTGCTCCAAGGCCACACCACTACTGTTGGTGGTTTCAATCATAAACCCCTGTTTACCCATTGTGCCCTTTCATTGTCAATGTATATCTTACTCCTATCTTTAATTATTCTGGAATATGTGGACAATATGCATGAGACTCTCTGTGGGAAATGATCGAGACCGGGTCGCGACAAAACAGTGACAGCCAGCTCATGTATGATGAGTCCTCTGATGATTTGAATCTGTGCTCCATTAAACAAGTTCCATGACAGCAGGTGGACCCGGTGCCGTAGCATTTAGAGAGGACTCATCAGGGATTCCAGCCTTGGTCCGCCCAAGATTGTATTACTCCATCCAGCACTCAGATCTCCTCTGATTCCCAACAAGGCATTACAGTCCAAAAAGCATCTGGCTGCATCTCAAATGGCACTCCATTCACATCGACGTGGCTGTAGTGGAGCGGCTCGAGAGCATCAAGTTCCTCGGTGTCCACATCACTAAGGATCTATCATGATCCACACACACACCAACACAGTCGTGAAGAGTGCACGACCATGCCTGTTACCCCTCAAGAGGCTGAAAAGATTTGGCATGGGCCCCTCAGATCCTAAAAAGTTATACTGCTGCACCTGCACCATTGAGAGCATCTTAACTGACTGCATCACCGCTTGGTATGGCAACTGCTTGGCATCCGACTGCAAGGTGCTAAAGAGGGTAGTGCAAACAGCCCGGTACATCACTGGGGCTTAGCTCCCTGCCATCCAGGACCTCCATACACAACTCCGGCTGGTTCCCAGAGTAGCCCTCTACAAGATTGTCATCAGATTTTTATCAACCCACCATCTCCCAGACCACCTTCCTCTGATCAAGCCATGTACTGTCCCTCTCCGTCTTTGGAGGATGCATGCACTCAGACTTGGCTTCTATTGATTGACCTAGCCAATTATAGCTAGGCTACTCATGATATATTGCTTGTATTGCTTGCTTGTTTTTTGCTTTTGATGCGCTTTGAGATTATGAAAAGCACTATTGAAATGTAATCAAATATTATACCCAAAGATGGTTTATTTCATTTAGTAGAGCAAAAACCTCTGAAGAAGGCCAAGAGACCGACACTTCAATAAAAAAGTGATACTAGGAAGATCAGTGTGCTGGTTTCTTTCTTCTTTCAACTTGTTTGCATACCCAAAGTTTGCATACCCTTTGACTTATTCCACATTTTGTTGTGTTATTGAATTAATAAAAAAAATCTATTATTACATTTAAGAGAACTTTCCACAGCTGGATTGTTCAACATTTGCTCATTATTCTTTTCGAAATTCTTCAAGCTCTGTCTTGCAATGGATTTTCCAATAGATTTAAGTCAAAACTGTAACTCGGCCACAGGAGTATTCACTGTCTTCTTGCTAAGCAACTCCAGTGTAGATTTGGCCTTGTGTATTAGGTTATTGTTCTGCTGAAAGGTGAATTCATCTCCTAGTGTCTGGTGGAAAGCAGACTGAACCAGGTTATCCTCTATTATTTTGCCTGTGCTTACTTCCATTCAGTTTTTTTTTTTATCCTGAAAAACATTCCAGTCCTTAACGATTACAAGCATACCCATAAAATGATGCAGCCACCACTATGCTTGAAAATATGGAGAGTGGTATTCAGTAATGTTTTGTATTGGATTTGTCCCAAACATAACACTTTGTATTCAGGACAAAAGGGTATTGCTTTGACACATTTTTTGCAGTTTAACTTTAGTGCCTTGTTGTAGATAGGATGCAAGTTTTGGAATATTTGTATTCTGTACAGGCTTTCTTCTTTTCACTCTGTCAGTTAGGTTAGTACTGTGGAGTAACTTCAATGTTGTTTATCCATCCTCAGTTTTCTCCTATCACAGCCATTAAACTCTGTAACTGTTTTAAAGTCACCATTAGCCTCATGGTGAAATCCCTGAGTGGTTTCCTTCCCCTCTGACTCCGGTGGGGGGAGCTTTCAACTCCGGAAAAATATGGAGAAGGATAGCTTTCAGCATCAAACACACTACATGGGCTGTAAACAGGTATTATGCCAATTACAGTCCATTTCTCTGGAATACTTGCACTTTTCTTAAATGTACAGTATATCTTCACTCTTATATGTATGTGCCGGGGAAGCATAGGAAATAGATGGGAAAGTGTTGTTGCTCTCAGAGAAAAGGGAAACTTTTTTAGATCCTGAAAAGACACAAGATGAAGTACAACATGAACAAAGTTATCGTTGTGTGTACTTTCTGTAGAAGACTAGGCTAACAGGTTATGTGCAATGAAACTAGCTAGACCCATTCAAGCTGTAAGCATTCAACTATAAACTAATATTGTATAGCATGAACATTACAATCAGTTCAACACAAATAAACCAATGTGACAAATCAGTAAAACTATGTAGAAGAAATTAGGATTATTGGGACGAGCAATGCTGTGAAAATTAGGAATGTAGCTATGCTACCACATTCCTAACGTTAGCTATAGCTAGCGGCAGTGCATATTGCAGTGGCAAGAGAGATAACTATGGCCACATTACTTACTCAAAGCCATTTTTGCTGCATTTCTCCTGCCGTGTTCGCCACTGTATTAAATGCCTAGTATTGTCATCAGACCCGGTAACAGTTTGAACACAAGCCCTGGTAGTCAACTATGCTAGCTAACTATGCTAATTTTAAATAGGAAGTTGTCGCTAAACAGCAAGCAAGTAACTCTGTAGCTAAAGTTACTGTTCGAACAGTTATAACTTCTAGTCCTACTGAAGCACATAGCTAGCTAAAGGCATCGTAGGCAGCAGGCTGCAGATCTGTTTTCAAAGATGCAGCGTCATTTTAAGGAGAACAAAAACTACTTACATTTGAATCCCACCGCAGAAGCTTTGCTATTCGCCATCTTCCAAGTTGTTTTGTTGTTTAATTGAAGAGATCTAGTTATCAAAACTCGCAGCGCCCCTGTTCCAATGCGTTGAGGCTGTGAAATTCCCGAAAAGTGTGCATCGAATTCTACTAGATGAAAAGCCAAAATGAGCAAAACATCCTGGCATTTAAAGCATACCTGATTGTTTGAAAAATCACATACTATAACAATTTCTATTTTCACATCAAACTACTGTGGTGATACTATTACTCTACTACTACTACTACTACTACTACTACAGTAGACATCAAACCACTGTGGTAATACTACTAAGGTATACACATCAAACTACTGTGGTGATACTACTACTGCAGTATACAGCTCGCATCCGCTACAAGACCATGGTGCTTGCCTACGGAGCTGTGAGGGGAACGGCACCTCCGTACCTTCAGGCTCTGATCAGGCCCTACACCCAAACAAGGGCACTGCGTTCATCCACCTCTGGCCTGCTCGCCTCCCTACCTCTGAGGAAGCACAGTTCCCGCTCAGCCCAGTCAAAACTGTTCGCTGCTCTGGCACCCCAATGGTGGAACAAGCTCCCTCACGACGCCAGGACAGCGGAGACAATCACCACCTTCCGGAGACACCTGAAACCCCACCTCTTTAAGGAATACCTGGGATAGGATAAAGTAATCCTTCTAACCCACCCCCCCCCTTAAAAGATTTAGATGCACTATTGTAAAGTGGTTGTTACACTGGATATTATAAGGTGAATGCACCAATTTGTAAGTCGCTCTGGATAAGAGCGTCTGCTAAATGACTTAAATGTAAATGTAAATGTAAATGTATACACAATAAACTACTGTGGTGATATTACTACTGCAGTATACACATCAAACTACTGTGGTGATATTACTACTGCAGTATACATCAAACTACTATGGTGATACTACTACTGTATATACACAATAAACTACTGTGGTGATACTACTACTGCAGTATACACAATACACTACTGTGGTGATATTACTACTGCAGTGTACACATCAAACTACTCTGGTGATAATACTACTGCAGTATACACATCAACCTACTGTGGTGATACTACTACTGCAGTACACATCTGCATTGCTTGCTGTTTGGGGCTTTAGGCTGGGTTTCTGTATAGCGCTTTGTAACATCGGCAGATGTAAAAAGGGCTTTATAAAAACATTTGATTGATTGATTGTCGAGCTCCAGCTGAGTAGGATTGTCAGTTTCCTTGTACAGTCCTCATCCAGCTTCCCCTCTTATTTTATTCCCCATGTCATCCTCCGTTCTATCTAAACAAAAACTGAAACTAATATAAAAACTAAAATTGAAAAAACTATTTCGTAAACTGAAATATAATAATTAAGAAAAACATTTGAAAAACTAAAACTATGCTGAAACTATTATCGTTGACTGCAAAACCAACAAAAACCAACAAAAAAATTATCATAAATGATGTTGAGTTTTTTTTAATCTCCAAAATTTGGGAAAAAATCAAATACATTTTTTAATCTTTTTTTCTAATGGGGTTTTCAAGCTTCTGAATCTGGTGGTTAAATACTGACTTTAGATGGGGAGGTTTCAAATAGGCCTAGCTTGAACATCTCTTTCACCAGTGGTGTAGAGGAGGGTAAAAAGCAAGTAAATGCAGTTATATATATACCTTTTGCAACAAAAATGCATTGGAAGAATAGGAAGCGTTATTTTTTTACCACAACAGGTGATCAGAGTTTACCCACCTACATAATATTTTTACCACTACATCGTTGACTATCACTAGCTATCTGTAGCTAACAGGGAAGAAATCCGAGGGCAAGCACAGAGCGTGAGCTTCAACCATAGGCGTCAGTAATGGTGGCAGCAAAAGGCGAAGCCCTGTATGGGATTGTTTTTAGTACGCTGGAAAGGACAAAAGCAACTGTATTATAGTGTCATGAGATGGCAGCGTGTGTGGAACAGAGACAAAAGGTAAAAACCCAACCAACCTCAAAGTTAATCTGAGCAGCGCCCACAAACAATCATGCATACAATTAGAGGATAAAGACAAGGTGAGACGAGGTGACGCATCGACCAGCTATTAGTAGCTGCATGGCAACAGCAACGTCAGGACAACCAACTTTAGCAATTTGAATGAAAAGCAACCTAATTCAAATGAGTTTAAAAAAAGAGAAGAAGCACTGGTTAATTCATTCATCCAGTCTGGCAAGTCCACGAGACTGCGATGAGCCAGCCTTCAGAAAATTCAACCAAACACTTGATCCTAAATGTAAATTCTCCTGGCGTTGCTAGAGTAAACGGGTTGATTGCTTTGCAAATGGATACAGCAACCCAGAAATGTAAGGAGATTCTGAAAGAGGCTTGAAAAAGAACCCTGCGTGTAGACGGAGGGCGCAAGAAAGGACCGACTGCTTATTGGCCTGCTTGTATCACCCCTCCTCCAACAGCATGCATTGCTCAACTTCCATTGGATTTAGCATCCACACACCGGAGAGGTAATTGACTGCACATTGAAAGCATGGGACATACTAGAGAAGATCCTACTGGTCGTAACTGACAACGGAGTGAGCATAGTCAATGCTATCAAGCTGTTATTGAACAGACAAGAGAATACCCATGACCAACAACAACCAGAGCTGGCCATAGCTTTGAACGGCACGGTAGAAATGAGTCGGACACCGACGATTATCCTTTTAAATCCAAGTCACATTAAGATTGATTTATAATTTAAACATAACCAGACCTGACCCGTCACCTTATGCATTATTGCTCCCTCAGTGGCAAGTGACCACCCCCGCCCCAAAAACCCCACATAAATGGCTACTTCCACACATAGCTTATTTTCTGTCCCTAACACTTAAACTGAAACGAAATAATATAAAAATGAAATAGAAATTATTTTATAAAAATCTAACTAAATTAAATCTAGTAAATCAAGTCTGAAAACTAACTGAAATTTAATTTTAGATATAAAAATAGAAACTAATAGAAAATCACAAAACTATAATAATTACGGTTTCACGTTACTTAGAGAGCCTACATTCTTTTGGCTGATAAAGAGGCTATTTTCTCCCTCAGTGAAAGGTGGCACAGTGAGGGACA
This sequence comes from Salmo salar, assembly GCF_965601325.2. Taxonomy (NCBI): domain Eukaryota; kingdom Metazoa; phylum Chordata; class Actinopteri; order Salmoniformes; family Salmonidae; genus Salmo; species Salmo salar. The sequence goes on from NC_138314.1 coordinate 39,457,817, forward strand.
GAAGCCATTTTCTATAGTGAAGGGAATGAATAAGGGGGATGACTGGAATGAGTGTGTAACGGCCATCGAATGGAGTAGACCAAGGCGCAGCGGGTTGAGTGCTCATAATTAACTTTATTTCGAACACTAAACAAAACAAGAAAAACCACGACAGCCAAACAGTACTGTCAGGTACACGAAACACTGAACAGAAAATAACCACCCACAAACACAATGAGAAAAAAACCCTACTTAAATATAGTCTTTAATCGGAGGCAACGAGATACAGCTGCCTCCAATTAGAGACCAATCCCAAACACTTCCAACCTAGACATAGACAACCTAGAATAAACATAGAAATAGACTAACATAGAACATAACCCAAAAACCCCGAAACACACAAACCAAACACCCCCTGCCACACCCTGACCAAACTACAATAACAAATAACCCCTTTTACTGGTCAGGACGTGACAGAGTGAGATATGTTTAAATGAGTCTGGTGACTGCTCAGTGCTTCTCCGTAGCCGAGACGACGCCAGTGGATTTGTGGTATGCTTCTTTGAATAATTAAAAGATGAGCGTCTCTTCCAATAACGCTACACTATACCAAGCCGCCATTCTTCTTGGCCCTGCTTCAGCATCTGTTTCGAAATTTGGCCATGGCAAGCAGTGGTGGCGGCAAGCAGTGGTGGCGGCAAGCAGTGGTGGCGGCAAGCAGTGGTGACATTTGCATAAAATTGACTTTTTTAAATACCCATAAAACACTAATGTATGAAGTGATGCCACTGTCGCCGTCTTTGAGTCTATAAAAAAATTGGATCATTATTTCTGCCACCTCGTGCAAAAAACATATTTACCACAGTTATAGCCAATCAGAGAGCCCAATAGATGAATCACCGGGGGACAGAAAGACGCTGGAAGAGTTAAGTGATTTCATTTGCACACAGACACCCACCTACACATCACATACTTCAATCCCGTTTTTAATTATCTTTGCTGAACCATTTTTATTTCACTCACTCTGGAAGAAGTGGCCATGTTGTCTGGTCCCAGCAGAGCTGTATGTGTGGGAGAGAATGAGATGCTGAAGGCTCGTTGGTTCCTAGCAAGCCCCAGAGAGCGAGAAACTACAGTGCAACACCAGAGTTTAACGTTTTATTGAAAAAGGGAATATCGACTTCCGTCCTCACTCACCCATCAATCTGGTTACAATGAATGACTCCAGCATCACACACACACACACACACACACACACACACACACACACACACACACACACACACACACACACACACACCAATTCTTCTTTTGTCAGTAATTTCCAGTTTGTATTTAGACTTCAATTATTTCAAAACGAGGACATTGCTGCTTTTATCATCATGCAGTGAATGTTTCTCAAGCTCAGCTCCTTTCACTGAGAGGTGCTCCAATGTGACCTATATTCACTAAGGAGGTCTGCATGTTTTACAGGAGCCCGCGGTTCATGGCGGAATGCTTTGTGTACATTATGCATGAGCATAACTCTCTAGTTACAACAGCAGTTGGGTAAAGGACACACTCTTTGTGTGGAGTGCTGTGTTCCTTCGTGTTGAATTATTCCGCCTATTTAACCAGGTGTATGGCACCTGCGCTAGCTGCACCTAATGCCCAGTCATTTTGCCTTTTTATCTGAGGAACAACATGTTTGTCACGTTCTGGCCATAGAAAGCTGTTATTTTCTATGGTAGAGTAGGTCAGGGCGTGACTGTTTTTCTTCTAGTTAAGATTTTTTATGTTGTTATGTTCTAGTTTTGTATTTCTATGTTGGGCTTTGTTTGGGATTGATCTCCAATTACAGGCAGCTGGTCATCGTTGTCTCTAATTGGAGATCATACTTAAGTAGGTGTTTTTCCCATCTGGGTTTATGGGAGATTGATTTTGAGTAAGTGTATGTTGTTACGCTTCGTCACGGTTTGTTGTTTTTGGTCATTCAGTTTATTTGTATGTATTGCATAGTTTCACAGTTTAATAAAGAAAATGTGGAACGATACACACGCTGCGCTTTGGTCCGCTCGTTCATCCTACGACAACCGTGACAATGTTACATGTTAAGGAGCATATTTGCATTGGTCTCCCACATTGATATGATTTGTTCTGTCTTTCATTTGGCATTGGGTTCAATTCAAACCTAGTGGAGAGGATAGACAGCCTACACTTCCCCCTGTTAGCTTCTTTCTTTCTCTCTCCCATCCCACTCTGTCTCCCAGCCCACTCCGCTGTCTCCCAGCCCACTCCGCTGTCTCCCAGCCCACTCCGCTGTCTCTCAACCCACCTCTCTCTCTCTCTCTCAACCCAACTCTCTCTCTCCCAGCCCACTCTCTCTCTCAACCCACCTCTCTGTATCCCAGCCCACTCCTGTATCCCAGCCCACTCCTGTCTCCCAGCCCACTCCTGTCTCCCAGCCCACTCCTCTGTCTCCCAACCCACTCTGTCTCTCAACCCACCTCTCTCTCTCCCAGCCCACTCCTCTGTCTCCCAACCCACTCTGTCTCTCAACCCACCTCTCTCTCTCCCAGCCCACTCCTCTGTCTCTCATCCCACCTCTCTGTCTCCCAGCCCACTCTTCTGTCTCCCAGCCCACTCTTCTGTCTCTCAACCCACCTCTCTCTCTCCCAGCCCACTCCTCTGTCTCCCAGCCCACTCCACTGTTTCCCAGCCTACTCCACTGTTTCCCAGCCTACTCCTCTGTTTCCCAGCCCACTATGTCTCACAGCCCCCTCCTCTGTGGGTGCCCTCATAGAACTAGAGGGGGGAAAGGAGGAGGAGGAGGAGCACACGGGACCCCATCATGGCTGATCACGTTTAAAAAACTCCACTTGAAATATCACAGCTTCTCACTGACAGAAGCAGGGCAAACGTTGCTCTGAAAATTGAAAGCAGAAGAGAGACAGAGAGATAAAAAAAAAGAGAGCGAAAGAGAGTCGGAGAGGTCTGTAAAAATCTGTTCTCGGTATGACACAGAAGTCAAACAACGGCAGCTCTGAAGTCTCTTGAAATGTGTCAGAGCGCTAGGCTGCCTGTGTTTTGTCTCCACAGGCAGTCTTTGAAGTGTAATTCACCTCAGTGGATGTGATGGAGCCTGGTTGGGACGCGCCTCAACAGGCTGTAGGGCTGAGCTGCGAGCACAGTTGATTGGATACTCAAGAGAAGGAGAGGAGAAGGAGAGAAGGAGACACTGTACTGTAGGACTGGGAGGAGAAGGAGACACTGTACTGTAGGACTGGGAGGAGAAAGAGACACTGTACACTAGGACTGGGAGGAGAAAGAGACACTGTACTGTTGGACTGGGAGGAGAGCTCTCAGGTGCCGCCAATCAGTTAGATAGACTACAATGAGGCGACAGCCCTCGTGAATAATAGCAAAAGCTGCACTCTCCTCAGGAAAGAGAGGCGGTTCAAAAATGGTCAAAGCCAACTATTGTACTAGCTTAGATTAGCTAGCTTTCCTCTAACTGAGAAGAGAGGGTCTCCACCTTTTCCCTGCTAGCGTTTCTCTATTAACCGAGTCTGCTATTATGATATCGCTAATGGCATTTTCAAAGCAATGTTAGATAAATTACTGCTTAGCGGGATTGCATCTGTGTAGTGAAACTCATTTCATCAAGTCTGTTGGACCACAGCTCGCAATAACTCACCGTGTTTTGATGTGAGTTTTCAGAGAGAAGTCCCCTGTGACACTAAGTAAAGCTCTGAAGGCTTTACTGTGTGTACACGTTAATTTGTTGATACATTACATGACACAAAAGTATGTGGACACCTGCTCGTCGAACATCTCATTCCAAAATCATGGGCATTAATATGGAGTTGGTCCCCCCTTTGCTGCTACAGTGGCTTGGGAAAGTACTCACCCCACCTTGGCATTTTCCCTTTTTTGTTGCCTTACAACCTGGAATTAAAATAGATTTTGGGGGGTTTGTAATATTTCATTTACACCACAGGCCTACCACTTTGAAGATGCAAAATATTTTTAATTGTAAAACAAACAATAAATAAGACAATAAAACCAAAAACTTGAGCGTGCATAACTATTCACCCCCCCAAATTCAATGCGTTGTAGAGCCACCTTCTACAGCAATTACAGCTGCAAGTCTCTTGGGGTATGTCTCTATAAGCTTGGCACATCTAGCCACTGGGATTTTTGCCCATTCTTCAAGGCAAAACTGCTCCAGCTCCTTCAAGTTGGATGGGTTCCGCTGGTGTACAGCAATTTTTAAGTCATACCTCAGATATTCAATTGGATTGAGGTCTGGGCTTTGACTAGGCAATTCCAAGACATTTAAATGTATCCCCTTTAACCACTTGAGTGTTGCTTTAGCAGTATGCTTAGGGTCATTGTCCTGCTGGAAGGTGAACCTCCGTCCCTGTCTCAAATCACTGGAAGACTGAAACAGGTTTCCCTCAAGAATTTCCCTGTATTTAGTGCCATCCACCATTCCTTCAATTCTGACCAGTTTCCCAGTCCCTGCCGATGAAAAACATCCCCGCAGCATGGGGTGGCAGGTAGCCTAGTGGTTAGAGCGTTAGACTAGTAACTGAAAGGTTGCAAGATCGAATCCCTGAGCTGACAGGTAAAAATCTGTTGTTCTGCCCCTGAACAAGACAGTTAACCCACTGTTCCTAGGTTGTTATTGAAAATAAGAATTTGTTTTTAACTGATTTGCCTAGTTAAATAAAGGCTAAAAAAAATATGCTGCCACCACCATGCTTCACGGTGGGGATGGTGTGATGAGAGGTGTTGGGTTTGCGCCAGACATAGTGTTTTCCTTGATGGCCGAAAATCTCAGTTTTATTCTCATCTGACCAGAGTACCTTCTCCCACATGCCTTTTGGCAAACACCAAACGTGTTTGCTTATTTTTTTCTTTAAGCAATGGCTTTTTTCTGGCCTCTTTACCATAAAGCCCAGCACTGTGGAGTGTATGGCTTAAAGTGGTCCTATTGACAGATACTCCAATCTCTGCTGTGGAGCTTTGCAGCTCCTTCAGGGTTATTTATCTTTGGTCTCTTTGTTGCCTCTCTGATTAATGCCCTCCTTGCCTGGTCCGTGAGTTTTGGTGGGCGGCCCTCTCTTGGCAGGTTTGTTGTGGTGCCATTTTCTTTTCATTTTTTAATAATGGGATTTTCAAAGTTTCAGATATTTTTTTATAACCCAACCCTGGTCTGTACTTTGCCACAACTTTGTTCCTGACCTGTTTGGAGAGCTCCTTGGTCTTCATGGTGCACCTTGCTTAGTGGTGTTGCGTGGTGTTGCTTAGTTTTGCTTAGTGGTGCCTGCTTGGTGGTGCCCCTTGCTTAGTGGTGTTGCAGACTCTGGGGCCTTTCAGAACAGGTGTATATATACTGAGATCATTTGACAGATCATGTGACACTTAGATTGCACACAGGTGGACTTCATTTAACTAATTATGTGACTTCTGAAGGTAATTGGTTGCACCAGATCTTTTTTAGGGGCTTCATAGCAAAGGGGGTTGAGTACATTTGCACGCACCATTCTTCCGGTTTTAATTTTTATAAATTTTTTAAAACAAGTAATTTTTTTCATTTCACTTCACTAATGTGGACTATTTTGTGTATGTCCATTACATGAAATCCAAATAAAAATCAATTTAAATTACAGGTTGTAATGCAACAAAATAGGAAAAATGCCAAGGGGGATAAATACTTTTGCAAGGCACTGTATAACAGCCTCCACTATTCTGGGAAGGCTTTCCACTAGATGTTGGAGCATTGCTGCGGGGACTTTGTTGCGGGCATGTTGGGCTATTAGGCCCACAGTCGGCATTCCAATTCATCCCAAAGGTGTTCAATGGGGTTGAGGTCAGGGCTCTGTACAGGCCAGTCAAGTTATTACACATTGGTCTCAAAAAAACATTTCTGTATGGACCTTGGTTTGTTCACGGGGTATTGTCATGCTGAAACACAAAAGGGCCGTCCCCAAACTGTTGCCACAAAGTTAGAAGCACAGAATGTCATTGTATGCATTAAGATTTCCCATCACTGGAACTATGGGGCTTAGCCTGAACCATTTTTTTGTACCTTTATTTAACTAGGCAAGTCAGTTAAGAACAAACTCTTATTTTCAATGACAGCCTAGGAACAATGGGTTAACTGCCTGTTCAGGGGCAGAACAACAGATGTGTACCTTGTCAGCTCATTGCAATTTGAACTTGCAACCTTTCAGTTACTAGTCCAACGCTGTAACCACTAGGCTACCCTGCCACCCCAATGACCATGACAAACATGACAAACCATGACAAACAGCCCCAGAAAATGTTCCTCCTCCACCAAACTTTACAGTTGGTACTATGCATTCGGGCAAGTAGTGTTCTCCTGGCATCCGCCGAACCCAGATTCGTCTATCATACTGCTAGATGGGGAAGCATAATTCATCACTCCAGAGAACGCATTTCCACTGTTCCAAAGTCCAATGGCACCAAGTTTAACACCACTCCAGCCAATGCTTGGCATTGCGCATGGTGATCTTAGGCTTGTGTGCAGCTGCTCGGCCATAGAAACCCATTTTTACACATTATGTGCTTCAGCACTCGGCGTTCCCGTTCTGTGAGTTTGTTGTGGTCTACCACATTGCGGCTAAGCCATTATTGCTCCTATACATTTACACTTCACAATAACAGCACTTACAGTTGCCGGGGCAGCTTTAGCAGGGTAGAAATTTGACAAACGGACTTGTTGGAAAGGTAGCATCCTATGACAGGGCCACGTTAAAAGTCACTGAGCTCTTCATTAAGGCAATTCTACTGCCAATGTTTTTCTATGGAGATTGCATGGCTGTGTGCTTGATTTTTTACACCTGTCAGCACCGGGTGTGGCTGAAATAGCCGAATCCACTAATTTGAATGGGTGTCCATATACTTGTATATAAACTCAGCAAAAAAACAAACGCCCCTTTTTCAGGACCCTGTCTTTCAAAGATAATTCGCAAAAGTCCAAATATCTTCACAGATCTTCATTGTAAAGGGTTTAAACACTGTTTCCCATGCTTGTTCAATGAACTATAAACAATCAATGAACATGCACCCGTGGAATGGTCGTTAAGACACTAACAGCTTACAGACAGTAGGCAATTAAGGTCACAGTTATGAAAACTTTGGACACTAAAGTGGCCTTTCTACTGACTCTGAAAAACACCAAAAGAAAGATGCCCAGGGTCCCTGCTCATTTGCGTGAACGTTCCTTAGGCATGCAAGGAGGCATAAGGACTGCAGATGTGGCCAGGGCAATAAATTGCAATGTCCACCTTAGACAGCGCTACAGGGAGACAGGACCGACAGCTGATCGTCCTCGCAGTGGCAGACCACGTGTAACAACACCTGCACAGGATCGGTACATCTGAACATCACACCTGCGGGACAGGTACAGGATGGCAACAACAACTGCCCGAGTTACACCAGGAACGCACAATCCCTCCATCAGTGCTCAGACAATAGGCTGAGAGAGGCTGGATTGAGGGCTTGTAGGCCTGTTGTAAGGCAGGTCCTCACCAGACATCACAGGCAACAACGTCGCCTATGGGCGCAAACCCACCATCGCTGGACCAGACAGGACTGGCAAAAAGTGCTCTTCACTGACGAGTCACAGTTTTGTCTCACCAGGGGTGATGGTCGTATTCACATTTATCGTTGAAAGGAATGAGCGTTACACCGAGGCCTGTACTCTGGAGCGGGATCGATTTGGAAGTGGAGGGTCGGTCATGGTCTGGGGCGGTGTGTCACAGCATCATCGGACTGAGCTTGTTGTCATTGCAGGCAATCTCAACGCTGTGCATTACAGGGAAGACATCCTCCTCCCTCATGTGGTACCCTTCCTGCAGGCTCATCCTGACATGACCCTCCAGCATGACAATGCCACCAGTCGTACTGCTCGTTCTGTGCGTGATTTCCTGCAAGACAGGAATGTCAGTGTTCTGCCATGGCCAGCGAAGAGCCCGGATCTCAATCCCATTGAGCACGTCTGGGACCTGTTGGATCAGAGGGTGAGGGCTAGAGCCATTCCCCCCAGAAATGTCCGGGAACGTGCAGGTGCCTTGGTGGAAGAGTGGGATAACATCTCACAGCAAGAACTGGCAAATCTGGTGCAGTCCATGAGGAGGAGATGCACTGCAGTACTTAATGCAGCTGGTGGCCACACCAGATACTGATTTTGACCCCCCCTTTGTTCAAGGACACGTTATTCCATTCCTGTTAGTCACATGTCTGTGGAACTTGTTCAGTTTATGTCTCCGTTGTTGAATCTTGTTATGTTCATACAAATATTTTCACATGTTAAGTTTGCTGAAAATAAACACAGTAGTCAGTGAGAGAATGTTTCTTTTTTTGCTGAGTTTATGATGTATTTCATGTCCGTCTGTTTGTGTTTTCTCTTTCTTAGAATGCCTGGAACATGGTTGGGGGGGATTCACATTGATATTTTACTTCTAATGGGGGGGGGCTCAGCAGGTCTCGAATGAGCAATGAGGCTGATGCAACAGATCAGAACGTTTAGCTTAAAATGTTGACAAACTATTAGGCTCTTTCTTCACATTATATAGACGCAGCAAAGCGAAAATGGCAGAAGGCTATAAGGCTATAACGGTGCAGGGTGCAGTCATAAAGGGTTCAGTCATCCTCCCCTGAGCCTAGTATATCCTCATCCTCCCCACATAGGAAGGACTGACCAATGAGAGATGGGAAAGCATCTGCTCTGTGGCCAATGGAAAAGCTGGCTACTTTCTCAATGTGATTGGGTGAGGTGGATGCACACTGTGAGATGTGAGAGCACTGTGGCTTGTCTTCAACTGCGCTGTTACTCAACATGCTGTGTCTGGCCGAACTATCCCTTTGTGCATCAAATAGATGTAATGTTGTCCCGCCTCAAAATACAAAGAACCTTATGGCAAAGCATCTTGTTCACATAGGAGCAAGTCATTTGGAGTTTCACAATTGGTGGCGTTAATAATCTGTAATAAATCAAATCAAATCAAATCTATTTATATAGCCCTTCTTACATCAGCTGATATCACAAAGTGCTGTACAGAAACCCAGCCTAAAACCCCAAACAGCAAGCAATGCAGGTGTAGAAGCACGGTGGCTAGGAAAAACTCCCTAGAAAGGCCAAAACCTAGGAAGAAACCTAGAGAGGAACCAGGCTATGAGGGGTGGCCAGTCCTCTTCTGGCTGTGCCGGGTGGAGATTTTAACAGCACATGGCCAAGATGTTCAAATGTTCATAAATGACCAGCATTGTCAAATAATAATAATCATAGTAGTTGTCGAGGGTGCAACAAGTCAGTAACACAAGAGTAAGTGTCAGTTGGCTTTTTCATAGCCGATCTTTGAGAGTATCTCTACCGCTCCTGCTGTCTCTAGAGAGTTGAAAACAGCAGGTCTGGGACAGGTAGCACGTCCGGTGAATAGGTCAGGGTTCCAGCAGGTCTGGAACAACAGGTCTGGGACAGGTAGCACGTCCGGCGAACAGGTCAGGGTTCCATAGCTGCAGGCAGAACAGTTGGAACTGGAGCAGCAGCACGGCCAGGTGAACTGGGGACAGCAAAGAGTCATCAAGCCAGGTAGTCCTGAGGCATGGTCCTAGGGCTCAGGTCCTCCGAGAGAGAGAAAGAAAGAGAAAGAGAGAATTAGAGAGAGCATATTTAAATTCACACAGGACACC